>NC_081553.1:143914546-144236233 GCF_963082655.1 Stomoxys calcitrans | reverse complement strand
TGGACAAATTGAATACAGCCATCAAGGAGAAGCGATCAGAATTGGTCAATCGTAAAGGTGTCATATTCCACCAGGTAAACGCTAGACCGCACACATCTTTGGTCACTCGCCAAAAACTGAGTGAGCTTGGCTGGGAACTTTTGATGCATCCACCATATAGCCCTGACCTTGCACCATCTTTCGATCTTTGCAGAACTCCTTAAATGGTAAAACTTTCGGCAATGATGAGGCTATAAAATCGCACTTGGTTCATTTTTTTGCAGATAAAGGCCAGAAGTTCTATGAGCGTGGAATACTGAATTTGCCAGGAAGATGGCAAAAGGTTATCGAACAAAATGGCAATTATATATTTGATTAAAGTTCATTCTGAGTTTTATTAAAAATGCATTTACTTTTTTTAAAAAATCCGCAATTACTTTTTAGGCAACCCAATACATGTAGACACAAGTAAATAAAAAAAGTACAATACATATGAGAATACATCCGACTAGAGTGCACTCTTTTGCTATTTGACGAGTGTTATGAATGCAGATCGTGAAATATCAGCTTAAAAAGGTAAAGTTGCAAGCCCAACAACAATGAAATCAACGATACAACTCTGTGGGGATGGTGGAAACTCTAGTTTTTATATGGGTTATCATGTTTTAAGGCCACAAGATTAAAAGAATTGTCACTATAAACATTTAAATTATAAATTAAAACAATGAAAATGTGAAAAAGGAAACAAAATGTGAAAACCCTTTAAAATCCAAAAAAAGAATTTGATGTTCTATTGGAATTCGAATACAACTCCGAAAATCACTTACTCCATCAGCTCGATCATGGTTGCCCAACAACAACGAAATCAACGATAGAACCCTGAGGGATGGTGGCGCAAATTCCTACCAGATTGTCAAATTTCTGGGCACTTCCTAATAGACATTCTAGTTTTTATTTGCATTATCATGTGTAGTAGCCGCACACATACCAATTTACCAGCTGCTACGTGCATGTGTACACACAAATGTGGGTGAATGTATCCAACTGAAATTCATGCATATTGTTGTAATTTCAATCAAATCCCACCCCATTGAAATTAATAAAAAATGAAAAAAATTAAACTTAAAAAAAAAAACGAATGCAGCTTCTAATTTTAAAAATAATTGGATTTTGTAGAATTTTCACTGGTATGAATAAAATATACAAAACTTTCCAAAAGCCTTTGCCAACATCATCGACTTTATCAAAATAATGTTGTTGTAATCGCAAGAACAAAAGCACAACATGTTTTATTACAGTAGTTACTTCGTACAGATTTATTGCAATAGCTTGTTATGAGAGATATTTTTTTTTTATTTTAGAAATATAATCATTTACAAATACTTTCGTATTTATACATCCACAAATACTAAAGTTTTCCACCCTGAGCAATATCACTAAAGACTCTATTACACGGCATGTAGTTGTCTTATGACATGTCAAATTTAGCACATGTTGAGTTGTACACGTCGTGTGATACAAACTAAACTGTCATATGAAAATCACTTTTCAAAATAGCACATGCTATTTTTTTCGATTAGAGCGTGTTTTATTCCTTCTTATAAAATCAGCTGTTTTTGTTGTCAGTCGAAAGAAAGCAACCCCGAATTTTATTGTTTCCACAAATTTGTGATTTAACCAACTTTCTCACAACTTTTAAAATTTTTACGTAATTTCGTAATTTATACGAAACTAACATACATGTATGATAGCAAAAATATTGTTGCAATTGGGGTTTATGAGTTTTAAGGTTCCTTTATTTTAAATTGTAACAGTTTTCTTATTACGTCATCACACATTGTTTCTAGTATTCCCAGGATGCACTTATAAGGTGAGGTCATGCTAACAGCTGAGTATAATTTTTTGTAAATGTTTTGATTTTGCAGTAAATCTAAATGTAAAAGGCACGATAAAAGGGCTGTGATTGTTTATAAAAAGATTTCTATTTGGTCCGATATTGCACACATAAGCAATAAAACAGTGTTATAAAGATGAAAATACAAATATTAAACACATTCATGAAAATAAGTTGTAAAACAAATTTTATTTCTGAAACCATTTAAGCATTTCAATTTACGGGAATTAACATTCAAGGTAGTTTCGTTGGGGGTAGATTTTTGTTGTTGTGCTAATGACGCTTCCTCTTAATTGTACCATGTCTTAAGGCTGGTACTACGTTCCTTTTTACGGAACTATTTCCAAAAATCGTTCTTTCGGTGGTTTGAGAAGGTTTTTTTTTTTTGGTTTCTCGGCCAAAATGTTGCCACTTACAAATAAAAATTAATATGGCATAAAACAATTTATCAGCTGCTTACGTGCATGTGTACACACAAATGTGTGTGTGTGTGTGTGGGTCGTACTGAAATTCATGTATGTGTTGTCATTTCAACCAAAACCCACCCCTTCGTAATTAATAAATAATAAAACACAAAACAGTTTAACAAGAGACAAATGCAGCATTTATTTATAAAAATAATTAGATTTTCTAGTATTTTCACTGTTAAAAGTAAAATAAGCCCATTTTTCCAAAAGCCTTTTCAGCATCCTCCACTTTTATCGAAATATTGTTGTTGTAATTGCAAGACCAAAAGCACAACACATTCTTTCACAAATCTCATTTTGTTTGTACTGGTTGATCGAGTTGCTTGTTGTGAAAGAAATATTTATTTTCTTTCGTATATTTATTTATATTTAAAAAATACTTTCTTATTTATGTATTCACAAACACTTTATTTTTTTCCAACCAGAGTACATGTGAGCAACATCACTAACACCAACAAACACCCAGTTACAAATAGAAGTTTGAAGATCGCGTTTATTTTGCATAAGAAAATGAGTTGTTGCATAGCAACTATGGTTGTGCTCTGAAAAAACAAGTTATGGCGAATTGAACTCGTAATAATATCTGTTGTGTTTCTTTTGTTTGGTTGCACCTCTCTAAAAGTTATGGCGAAACAATTAACGGTGGTCTCATTTGAACAAGAACCACAGATCATATGGTGCAATGCCCCCTTTTTGGCATCAAGCTGATCGACGTTTTGCCAACACACACAAAGAAATTTGTGTGCGTGTGTGTATACGTGTGTGTAAATGAGCAGAGAATAACAACAAAGAAAATGCAAATAAAAATCTGACAACTTAATATCGTCAACCTGGCCGACTGTTAACAGCTGTTCGCGTGAGACCACCTTATAAAATCCGCCTTGGATGTAGATGCATGTGTTTGCCTGTCAAGTATCATGTTATGTATTATTGTTTGTCCTTGTCAATGCTGGCCAGCTTTAGCAGAGATCAAGAGAGGATCTATCGCGAAGTTATCAGATTGGGTATTCTCGGAACATCGATGTGACCAGCAAGAGGTATATAACGCAACACGTGTCAGTCTTATCTGAAAGCTCGTATTAAAAACGTATCAGCAAACAACAATTAGAAAGTTGTAAAGCAAATAAGTAGATCAATAAATCATTGTGAAGTAAATTGTAAACGAATTGCGTTTTAATTGGAAGTAAAAGGTCTGCAGTAAAAACGTAAGATTATGTAAATTGACAATTTTGACAGACATTTTCAATTACATGTGAATACAAAAAGTGACAAATCACAAGGCAAGGCGTATTTATAAAGTTGGTCACACGCGAACAGCTGCTAACAGTCGGCCAGGTTTGACGCTATTAATTTGACAGATTTTTGTTTGCATTCTCTTTGTTGTCATAAAAAAATCAGGTGTTTTTGTTGTCAATCTAACGAAAGTAACCCCAAATTAAATTGTTTTCACAAATATTTGATATAACCAGCTTTCTCACAACTTTTAAAATTTTTATGCAAAACAAAAGTCAATCAATCAAAAAAATAACATACTGGTGTTATTGCAAAAATGATGAATCGTATGTAAATTGAAAATTTTAACCAACTTTTGCAATTACATGTTCATACAAAAAGTGACAAGTCACAAGACAAGGCGTATTTAATAAGGTGGTCTCACGCAAACAGCTGCTAACAGTCGGCCAGGTTTGATGGTATTAAGTTTGCATTCTCTTTGTTGATATCTTCATTCCCGCATATTCTCTGCTCTTGTACGCACATTCATACAAATTTCTTTATGTGTGTTTCGTTCAACTTGATTACAACATGGAGGATTGCACCATATGATTTGTGGTTGTTAATTGTTTCGCCATGTGACACCAAGGCATCTACATGTCATGTAAACGCGCCTTTAGACGGTTAATGTGTTATACGGTTACCGATAACTGTGTTCGCGAGTAATCAATAAGAAGACGACTCCAATAAACATACTTTTAAAGGGCTAGATTGTCTGAGTTAAAGCAGTAAGCAGTAAACACAAAGGCACAACTGAGCTTGTTGCTAAAATAAGAAAGTATTTTACAAAAATTTATTTTAGAGAAAATGTCGGAAAAACCTACTGTGCTGATATTGGGCGGTACGTTTTCTGTGCTGGCGTCGTAAAACGCTTGAATTTGTATAGTTTTTTTTTTTTTTTTAAATTAGGGTGTTAGCTCAGGACTAGTCATTCTTGCACGGAATTATTAATCATACATTTTTTTAGGCTGTGGTTTTATCGGACGTAATTTGCTGGTATATTTGGTTGACAATGATTTATCCCGAGAAGTACGTGTAGTTGATAAAACCCCTCCGCAAATGGCGTGGTTGAATGAGAAACAATCCAAAGCTTTTGACAATCCAAAAGTCGAATTCTGTAGTGCGAATTTGATAAATGCAAGTAAGTATGATACGGAGTGCAATGATACAATATTAGTGCGTGTAATTATTTTTGTAACGACAAGGCGATTTCAGTACCAACCATATAAAGTCGTTAATTTTTATACCCACCATAGTGGGATGAGGATCTATTCATTTGTAACATACCGAGGAAATCATCTTAGCGCAGAGATTAGCTCGCCAGCCTTCACTTGGGTTCCTGACTAATCCTGACCAAAGGCCAAAAAATAGTACTCTTAAAAAAGGTCAATAAAGGATATTTTTCAGAAAAGGGTCAAAGCCTTTTTTGTTTTAATTAAACGAAAAAATTGCAATTAAAAAAGACAGTACAAACAAATTGAAATAAGTAAAGAAAGGTACAATATTTGATTTAAATTATTTTTTAATTGTGTATTTTGAACCAAATTTGTTCAATACATATCACTTTTTTTAATAAGTGGTTTAGACTATATCCAGAAAAACAAAAACAACGTCTTCACTCGTTTTGATAAAAATTTGGATCTAAATATTTTGATACAGTTAATTGTTATACCCACCACTACTCTAATCAAGTCATTCCTTTTGTTGCACCTCGAAATATTGATATGTTCTTGATCGTCTTGACATTCTAAATTGATCTAGTCGTGTTGGTCCATCTGCCTATCGAAATCACAATCAGTCACTTGGTGGCGTAACGTTGACTGATCCGAAGAGATGCGCCAGGTTGTTCAACCGTCAATTTATTGTGCGTCCCGAGAGTGACCGGGCAATGAGGAGAGCCATTCGCCGTATCCATGGTCTCCGAGCTGATGAACATCCATCACAATTTACCGTGGTCGAATTTACGGATGTCACGACGGATGCTAAAGAATATGGATTTATCTCGTAGGAGAATTTCCATTCGCCGTACATCAGCATGGATTTCGAAGGCAGCATAGTACAACAACTGCTTTGTTTGCCTTCAATCAGCCCGGGCCATGTGATAGGACGGTCCTCGTGGTATTGGAACTATCGAAGGCATTCGACACGGTCGGCCATAGGAACTCTGCGACTAAGATGGGGTGAATCCAGAGGGATCTGGGTCTGAGTCGAGTGGGTCTTGCTTGGCATTTAAACACGTGATGTGTGTCTTGTGGTCCCTGGTCACAATCGACATCGGGACACATAGGACTACGAGCTCACTTATGTAAAATCGGTGCGACAAGTGATAGGATGTTTAGGGCATGGGGGGAAGAAGAAGAGACGTTGGAGCATTTCCTTTGTCATTGCCCGGCTTTTGCGTCCAACAGATACCTGTACTTAGGTGGAGACACTATATCAGACATGAACCAACTTAGGGGAGTGGCATTGAAAAAAATAAAGGATTTTGTAAGTAGCACGGAATTCCTAACTTAAAATTTTCTTTTTAGAGGTTACTTTTTAGTTTTTAGAGCGCACAACAAGCCAATTACTGGCTAAAGTGTATGTCCATAGTGGCATGGGGCGGATTAATATCTGCACCCTCTTTTCAACCTAACCTAACCTACCGTGTCTGGGTTCTGGGCGGTGGATACCTATCTGCTGATGGAGGTGGTCCACATGAGAACTGAGAAGGCAGTCCGTCGAAGTTCGAAGGGCGCCATTCTGACATCTGAATATTATTCCACTGCATGTCACAGAGTTAACGAGGCCACACTGGCGCTTCATAACTTACCACAGACTCGCCAATTGCTTTATGCGAGGTCAACAAGGTGTCTTTATCAGCATCTCAGTGCTGCTGACAAGTGACTTGAGGACCTTATTTCTACTTTTGACTTTATCGCAAATTGCTGTGACATGTGGGGAGAATGTGTAAGAGTTGTTAAATGTGACGCCAAGTATTTTGGGACACTTGATGGTCTGAATCATTTCTCCATTGACCATCACAGTCAGCTCGGCATTCACCTCAGGCGTATTTGTAGGGAACAATGCGGCTGAAGATTTGGTGGCAGATATCTTGCAGCAAAATATGAGGCAAGTTCGTTCGTTGAGTTAGACGTTCAACCTATCGCTAACTACATGGCTAACTATGAGAACCACACAGGCTGGAACTTTGAGTTCCGATCTGTGTGGTGTTCATCGTTATGACGAAAAGCGTAGCTTCGAGCTACCGGGCGAGAGTTCACAGGTTGCGAAAAGTGGAGTGCTCCATAGGAAGTAGCTGCAACTGCATTGCGAACAATCAGCGGTATCCAGCGGAGAGTCTCAGAATATCACTTAATTTGGATGTTGATATACCAACATATTTGTCTTGTAAAAATATGAGGTGGTAGTATTCCTATTAGTTTGAACGCAAATGTATAAGTTAATGGTATACCACTCAACCGAAATGATTGCTCCCACTCTATATTAGGTCTGCACATGCTCTCTCAGATAAACAAAAAAGGCGAATAGGTTAAAAAATAATTTTTATGGCTTTTATAAAGGTCTGCAATTATTTTATGGTGACAACAGTATGATGTACAAAGTTCATCAATTGCTGACCTATATCCATAAATTAAATGTTGAGGTCCTTTCTGAGCAACGTTTGCATTTCTATTTGAATTGCGATTTTAGCAAAAACCCGCTTATAAAATAAGCAATTTAGAACAGTAACACTAAATTGTGCGCAAAAACTGACATAATTCAAAAACAATGCATGAGGAATACATATTATTCTATAAAAATTCAAAGTAAAAATCAAAATATATGCATATTTACTTTTGCAATTAAAAATTTGCCCACGACCATTCCATTAAATAACAGCCCGAGTAAACAATTTTTTTAAAAGAAAATAAATGCATTTTTAATAAAGCTTAGAATGAACTATAATCAAATATACTTTTTTACACTTTTTTTCTAAAGCAAGCTAATAAAAGTAACAGCTGAGAACTGACAGAAGAAAAAAAGCAATTACAGAGTCACAAGCTGTGGAAAAATTTGTCAACGCCGACTATATGAAAAATCCGCAATTACTTTTTGGGCAACCCAATAGATATAGTTGGATATAATTAGATCCAAATGGATCTGCCATACGGGCTGGAACATTGATGTCCGATATATGAGGTGTTCGTTGTTGTCACGAGAATCTTAGCTGCCAGCTACCGAGCGCGTCCACAGGTTGCGGAGAGTGGAATGCTCCATACAGAGTAGCTGCAACGGCAGTCGCAGACAATCAGCGGTATTGAGCGAAGAGTCTCAGTGAGAGGCCGGGCGCCACCGGCTCTTGCACAAATACTTAGTGCCTATGATGCTCGACATGACAAGGCGGGTTATTGACGCCTTTAAATAACCAACGGCCAACCTGTTTCCTCGGCGATCGGTCCTATGGACCGGAACGAGCTTACTCACCTAAAGAGGCTCGACGAGGATCGCCACCTCCAAATGAAAATGTGGTTACAACAACAACCACAACATATACAATTATATCTGATGCTATATATAATTATATCTGGTAGTAGATATAATTGGATATGGGATCAGATATAATTATATCTGCTATATATAATTATATCTAAAGAGATATCCAATACTTAACTATATCTGGCCTTGGATATAATAAAAACTGGCATTATATATAATTATATCTTGGGCTATATATTTGTATATCTTGCGCTACAAATGACTGAATTTTGTTCTTTCAGTGTTTTAACGTAGAAAAACTTATATTTTATTTTTAATTATATAGCAAATAATAATTATCCTAAAGAATTATACGTTTTACTAACAAAGTTTCCAATCCTAGAAATGTGAGATATTTTGTCATTTTTTAAAATTTGATCAATATGTGATTGTTGGTGTTAACAATTGGTAATATGTGATATATGAGAGTTTTATTTTCTAAATGTAATATGGTTACAGAATGTAAAATATTTAAAATATTTTTAATTATATCTGCACATTGCGCCAATTTAAGGTAGTTCATTGTTTCTCGTCCAAAGTTTTTCTTTCCCATGGACACTTTTTGCTAAAAAATTCATTATGAGATTCAATGGGAACAGCAGATGTTGCCCATAAAGTACCCGAGGTCTAGTAAACCCCTTTGTTTCGAATTTCATCGAAATCGAATAAAAACACTCCTTGTATGCTATATCCAAATATGGTCCGATCGTGACCACACAACAAAAAGGTGTGGGGGTCTACCAAAACACAGTGTCCCAAATTTCATCGAAATCGGATATAAACGGCTACTTTTATGGGCAACGCAACACAAAGAATAAGAAGAAACTCAAATTCATAACTACTTTTCAAGAGTAAGCAGAAAAAATAAGGAGTATTGGCAAAAGAAGATGCTGTTTGTCCTAAATATAGACTAATTGCATGTGTTTACCTTTAAGCGCTCAAATTATAAACCCTACTGGAAAAATAAAAGTTTAATTAAAAACAACAAAATTTAGATGGGACGTATTTGCTGACTATTGCAGTATGAGGCTCAAATAAAAGGTATTTTAGAGTACAACACGTATCTGATATATATTTTCATGTCACTGGTTGGAATAGATACACACTTTCGGTACCAGGTTTCTGGGAGTCCACACTACACTCTATCAACCAACCAATACCCAGGGAGCCTTCCCACTCCCAAAATCTCCATGAGAATATCAGTCTCAAATAAAGTATTTTAATTATAGGTACATCTAAACATAAATAACTCTAAACCCTCCGAGCGACTTTTTAGAATTTATAAAAAGATGGGGGTGGGGTGGCCCCATAAACACTTTTCCCGAATGTTGATATCGGATTCGTGCTCTACTCTCAAATACCTTTCTTTTGAGCCACATATTGCTATGGTTTATAAATATGTCCGATTTAGGGTAGCTTTGGGGGCTGGGGGTGGTCCCCTAAATACTCGGCCCCACAATTGGATATCGGATACGTTTTTAGGCTACTATAAGAGGGCAGACCAAATTTCGCTTTAATCGCACCACTCATCTCCGAGATCTGGCGTTTCCCCCATTCAAATATCAAAAAATGTAGTACCCTTTTCATCACGGCATCATTATGCGCCATCTAAGAAAATTTCAAGAAAGTCGGTTAAGCCATTTTTGAGTCCATGCGGAACAGACAAACCAACAAACAAACACAAATTGATTTTTATATATAAGATTTGTAGAAATTGGCAGAAATTCAGTTCAAAATATATATACCATATCTATTCGGATATATAGGGATATATGGCGTTTCCCCCATTCAGATATCAAAAAATTTAGTACCCTATTTTCATCACGGCATCATTATGCGCCATCTAAGAAAATTTCAAGAAAGTTGGTTAAGCCATTTTTGAATCCATACGGAACAGACAAAGCAACAAACAAACATAAATTGATTTTTATGTATAAGATTTGTAGAAATTGGCAGAAATTCAGTGCATAATATATATATATATATATATATGTGAGGCCATATCTATTCGGATATATAGGGATATATAGCAGATATAATTAAATATAGTGCCAGATGGGATTATGTCGAAGACCTTATATATTTATATAGGCCATATCTTTTCGGATATATGGCAGATATAATTAGATCTAGTGCCAGATAGGATTATGTCGAAGACCTCATATATTTGTATAGGGCACCACAGATATATTTAGATATGAGAGGTCTAAATTGATCTAGTTATATCCAATTTTATTTGGCACTATAATTAATTATATCAATCATTTTTGTTTACTCGGGTGTACATATTTAATTGTATCGGATATGTAACCTTTTTACTTGGATATTTAATTTCTGTTTGAGAATACCAAAATAGGCATGAAAACAGAAAAGGGCTGAAAGTGAATCCATGTTTTATTCTACTCAACATATAGAACGTAACTTATTGTATAAGCCATGGAGTTCAAAAAGGCTTATGTAGTATATTCATCTTTTTGAATATTTTCTTTTTTCTTATAATTTTTATTTTATTTTGTCAACCTAAATAAAGGCTCCTGCAAAAATGCATTTGCGCCTCATTCAACTACCGGCAGAACATGGGATATAGTTATTAACTGCGCTGCAGAAACTCGGCCAAATCAAACCGACGCAGTGTACAAAGAAGGCATATTAAAGTTGAGCATGAATTGCATAACTGAAGCATTGAACATTAAAGCCAAGCGTTATATTGAGTTAAGCTCTGGATGTGTTAACAGCTCGGAAAAAATTCCTTTAAAAGAGAATTGCAAAACAGATCCTTGGACAGCAGTGGCGAAACAAAAGCTTAAGGTTGAAAAGGAACTGCAGTCATTGGAAAACTTCAGTTTCACCATAGTGCGCTTGCCAATTGTTTATGGTTTTGGGGACAAACGTTATTTAAGTAAGTATTTTATAAGAATTGTTACCATTATTACTATAAGAGTATGCTTTTAAAGCTATATTTAGAATACTATTTCCAATGATCTATTAATAGAGAATGAAATATATTTTATACGAATTGAAAAATTATGAATGTAAAGAACAATTGTTAGAAATAATTGTTTATAAACTAAAGTGGTAATGTTCAATTCAAACACACTTCCTCAAATTGTATTCCAGATTGCTCTTTAAATTTGTTATTTTGATTGCAGACAGATGTTTGGTCAACATATCACATTCACAACTTCCGTGGGGCAGTATATACATATGTATATATACTTTAGTGTCGATGTGAAACCTTACATGCCTCTGATAAAGCTATAAACTGCATGACTGAGTCCAAGCCGATGGTGTGCGGTGCCCTTAAGATCTTAAAAGCCCTTTTCGGCTTGAACCAATCCACGTTTGGTGGGCAACACACCAGATAGCAATACTAGGGTTCCGTCAATCCAAGATTGTGCTGCTGGCAGCAGTGCCTCACAGTCGACCTCAAGTGTCGTCTCAGGCATCTGATCGGAAACCTCTTCCATTCCTCTAGGTTGCCTATCGTCACCTCGATTATACGGCGATGGTATGAGCTAGTCCTATCCTCAATCCATTTTCCCATCGCTTTAACTCTCATAGCCGAAGTGGTTGACTCGCGCTTAATCTGTATGTCTATGGGTCGGATATCCAGAATAGTCCCCAGTGCCCTAGAGGGCGTGGTCCTCATCGCTCCGCCTATGTCAAGACAACATGTTCTCTGAACCTGTTGTATTATTCTTACTTTTCACATTTTTATAAAGCCAATCAAAAGGAGAAATTTGAACTGAATTGGATAAAGTGGAATTTTTTTTGAAGTATTCGAAAAAAAAACTAAGTCTTGGAATTATTCTGCTCAAAAATTGTAAACAAAATATGGGACATGGCTGAATAGCGCATACAAAATTAAAGTTACTTTGAAAGTTACAACAGCAGGAGCTCCACCTAAGGAATATAGCAATCTTGGCGAAAAATCCAGGAAATATAGAATTTCCGACACATTCAAACGAAGAAGCCAAGGATTCCTTTAAGTAAATATTCAAAAGAGATCAAAAGCCACTGGCAGCTATTAGAGTTGTCGACATTCTCCCTGAAGCATCGCCGACCCGGCTTAAGAGAATAGTACAGAGCATTCCAACGCCTTCACTCCAAGAAGGCTACCCAGAAGAAGACTTGGACAAGATAATTTAGATTGTTCAAACAAAGAATACATTGACGACAATGTCAAAAGGATTACGACTGCACTAGTGGAGTCTTTCGAAGATAGTTGTCCTCTACGTGAAAGGAAATCAGCCTAAGAAAAACCCTGCATGACCGGGGAGATTCGAAACATTGGGATAGAGGTCCGCAAACTTTATAACTGAGCTCTACGTAAAAATGCGGAAGTATATTGGGATGTGTATTACACACGGCTCAAGAAATACAACAAGATTACCAGAGCGGCAAACGTGCCTCATGGAAGCTTTTCTGCGAACAGGTCAATAGCGATAATGAATCCGCCAAGATGAAAAAGTTTCTCTCAAAAACCCATGTCCAAACTGAAACTAGAAGATGACATGGGAGTAAGAGCAGAGACAACGGAGGACATGTTGAGGCTTTTGATAACTGAGCTCGTCGTAAAAATGCGGAAGTTTACTGGGATATATACTACATAAGGCTCAAGGAATACAATGAGATTACCAGAGCGGCAAAACGTGCCTCCTGGAATCTTTTCTGCGAACAGGTCGATAGCGATAATGACTTCGCCAAGATGAAAAAGTTTCTCTCAAAAACCCATGTCCAAACTGAAACGTTAGAAGATGACATGGGAGTGAGAGCAGAGACAACGGAGGACATGTTGAGGCTTTTGATAGAAACGCATTTTCCACAAGATACGATGGGACTCACGGAGACACCGGAATCTTGGCAAGAATCAGTGGCAAGGCAAGTTATGCGACACCACAGGCCTAGAGACTGCCCTGCACTAGGTTGCGCATAAAATAGAAGAATCCTTCGATGCCAAGAAGTACACATTGGCGGTTTGCATTGACATCGAGGGATGCTTTTTACAATGTGCGGACCGATCCAATCCTTAGACCAAAACCGGGTGGACTGGGTCCTTAGAGACTGGATAAAACATAAAAGGGATAAAGTGGGTGACCACCACAAATAACCTATTACGGATGCTGATTGAGGTGGGATTTGAACCCGTTGTTGTTGTTGTTGTTGTTGTAGCAGTTTATTGTGTACTATCTTTCGTCTGCTTGATTCTGTTGAGTGTCAAGACCCAGGAACTCCGCGACTAAGATGGGGTGCGTCCACAGGGATCTGGGTCTGAGTCGAGTGGGTCTGGCCGGGCAGTTAAACAGGTGACGTGTATCGTGCGGTCCCTGGTTACAGTCGGGACATACATCTTGCACGTCGGCATCAATCCTAGCTCTGTGGGAATTGAGGCGGCTGCATCTGCCGGAACGTAATTGAGCCAGAATCACTCTGGTTTGCCGGGGGAGGTCGATTTCTTCGGGTGCAATGGGTGGCGGTCGTACTCCAAGGACTACATTCACCCGGTAGCCAGTTAACGCGTCTGCTACCGTGTCTGCATGAATGTTGTTCAGACCCGCTTGATATGCCGCTTGATCTAGAGGTTCTCTCTTGTAGCGCTGGACCTCACGCTCTAGATCATGTAGATCTACCTTAAGGCTTCTGGGCGGTGGGTATCTATCCACAAGATGATGATTTGGATGATTTCTGCGATAACAGCCCAAAAGGTATTGCTTAGACAGCATGTAGTTATGTCTTCGCACTGGTAGGATCTTTGTCTCCTGGTGGAGGTGGTCCACATGAGAACTAAGGAGGCAGCCCGTCGCAGTTCGGAGGGCGGCATTCTGACAGATCTGAATATTATTCCACTGCGTGTCACAAAGCTGACGTGACCACACTGGCGCTGCATAACTTAACACAGACCGGCCAATTGCTTTGTACGTGGTCAACAAGGTTTCTTTGTCTGCACCCCAAGTGCTGCCAGCGAGTGACTTGAGGACCTTGTTTCTACTTTTGACTTTATTGCAGATTGCTGTGGCATGTGGGGAGAAAGTGTAGGAGCTGTCAAATGTGACGCCAAGTATTTTGGGACACTTGATGGTCGGAATCAATTCTCCATCGACCATCACAGTCAGCTCAGAATTCACCTCACGCGTATTTGTAGTGAACAGTGTGGCTGAAGATTTGGTGGCGGATATCTTCAGATTTCTTGCAGCGAAATATGAGGCAAGCTCGTTGAGGTAGACGTTCAACCTATCGCAGATGTCATCAATGGGTGGGGGGCCTGATGCCAAGATCGTACAGTCGTCCGCATATGATACGATCTCTATGCCGTCTGGAGGAGGTGGGATGGAGGAAAGGTAGAGGTTAAACAGAGCCGGAGATATCACCCCGCCTTGGGGAACTCCCTGTTTCACTCTACGGTGTTTTGACTTCTTATCCCTAAATTCCACAAATGACTGGCGGCCACACAGATAATTCGCGACCCAACGTTTAAGGCCTGGCTGGAGGGACGTGTTGGCGATGTCCTCAAATAATTTGGCATGGCTGACCGTGTCGAATGCCTTCGATAGGTCCAATGCCACGAGGACCGTCCTATCACATGGCCTGGGTTGATTGAAGCCACGGCAAATGTGTGTGGTGATGGCATGCAAAGCTGTTGTTGTGCTGTGCAGTCTCCGAAATCCGTGTTGATGCTCGGCGAATGGAAATTCTCCTACGAGGCTCGGGAGGAGTAATGCCTCAAGCGTCTTAGCCACTGGTGAGAGAAGGGAGATCGGTCTGTACGACTCCCCCAAACTCGGGTCTTTACCAGGCTTCAGTAGCGGGATCACTCTGCCCATTTTCCAGACATCGGGAACTATAAGAGTGTTCAATGACAGGTTAAGGACAGTGGTAAGGTACTCAACTCCAGGTAAATCCAGATTCTTCAGCATCAATGTAGAGATTCCGTCGGGGCCCAACGCCTTGGAAGATTTGGCGCCACGGATGACATTCGTAACTTCGCCCACGGTAAATTGTGATGGCTGTTCATCGGCTCGGAGACCACGAATACGGCGAATGGCTCTCCTCCTTGCCCTGTCTCTCTCGGGATGCACGATAAATTGACGGTTGAACAACCTGGCGCATCTCTTCGGATCAGTCACGGTTAACTCGCCAAAAGTGACTGAGGTCCTGTCGTCCCGTCTACCGGGGTTCGAGAGAGACTTAACAGTGGCCCACAATTTGCCTGCACCGGTGCCTAAGTTACATTGCTCCAAGTGTTCCAGCCACAAATTCCGCTTATGTTCGTTGACTACCCTGTTTATTTCCAGATTCAGCTCGCTGATTCTGGGGTTAGCGGGGTCCATAGCACGAATCCCATCACGCTCGTCTGCGAGTACCACTGCTTGCGCCGGGAAATTGGGTCGCACTTGCGGTATTCGACCGGCTGGAATAAAGCGAGCGGCTGCTGCGTTGATGATGTCTCGGAATTTCCTCTCGGCCACAAGCACATCAGAGGGGGGTGGCAGTTCATTGAAGCGGCGATTGGTATACTCTCTGAAGCCAGTCCAATTGGCCTTCTTATAGTTGATGAACGTTCGGCGCTCAGAGGTTATGAAGTCGGGTGGTCGGTCGATGGTGAGGATTATGGGGAGGTGGTCTGACCCCAAAGAGATGACGGCTTGCCAGGATACGTCACTCAGGAGATCAGGGGATGCGATTGAGATGTCTGGCGAGCTGCTGCACCTCCTCGTAATCCTAGTGGGGGCATCCTCATTCACCGTGCAAAACGTGGAGCTATCTATCTGCTCTGCCAAAGCTATGCCACGCTGGTCGTTGCCTAGGGGAGAATGCCATGACGAGTGATGTGCATTGAAATCCCCCAGAACCAGACGACTATGGCCAGATAGCAACCCACTTATGTCGGGGCTGTAGGCCTGGCCATTAATCGGGACACAGCTGCCAACCGGCGGTATATACACGTTGTATATCTCTATCTCGGCAGTACCAGACTTGACTGCTACCCCCATACATTCCATGTATGGGTCACTAGCGTCAAGCGCAGGCGAGATAGGTCTATACTGCACGGAATGGTGTATAACGAAGGCCAATCCCCCACCTCCATTCCTTGAGCGATCCTTACGTAGCACATTGTAGCCGTGACAACTGTGCAAGCTGCAGGTGTTAGTCAGCTTTGTCTCCTGGATCGCTGCGACCGATATGCTCTTCCGACTCATAAAATCCACAATCTCATCAATCTTGCCTCGCAGTCCATTGCAGTTTAACTGCAGGAACGATACATTTCCCGACACTGGCCTGGCAATAGTAGGGCTAGGGTGCTGTCTTTGCATAAATTGCCGTACGGGAGAAGTCGGGGGGGTCACATAGTCCGACGACGAGGACGCCGAAGGCGACGACGGCGACGCTTGTGACCCACTGCTGGCTGAGTTCGCACAGCACCTAGCGACATAGCCAGTATGACTATACTCCCGTAGCGAAGTTAGGCCAGAGCAAGAACGGAAATGTACCCACTCCAAGCACCTGTTACACCTCACCGACACTGACCGATGATGAAGGCGGTTCTGGCAAACGGAACAGAACCAGGGTCCGGGGTTCTTTTCAATCCCGGCACGGACCAAAAGCATACGGAGAAGGCACTCCGGGATGTGCCTCTCCCATGACGAAAAAAGACGAACACGTACACTGAGGCGGCAGCCCTTGCCGATGAAGATTCCATCGGGTCAATCCGGTACGTACAACCGGCTGCCATGGGATTGATTTGAACCCGTCTGCTATGCAGACGATGTTATAATACTTCTCAGGGGAAAGGATCTGAACCAGCTATGCAGAAGGCCCGAGGCCTTGTATATGGCATATGACTGGGCTAGACCCAGGGTTCTCAATGTTTACAAGAAGAAGACGAAGGTGGACATTGACATACAGATTAAGTGTGAGGCAGCCACTACGGCTATGAGACTTAAGGCAATGGGAGAATGGATTGAGGATGGGAGCAGCTCATACCATCGCGGAATAATCGGGGCGACGATAGGCAACCTGGAAGGAAGGGAAGAGGTTTCAGATCGGATACCTTAAACGTTACTTGAGGTCGAGTGCACTGCGAAGCACTGCTGCCAGTGGCACAGTTTTCGACTGACGGAAAACCAGAACGGTAAGGTCACAGTCATGCAGTGTAAGAAGGAGATTAACGCCTTCTCTGATAATGGCACAATCCACATCGTTTGGGTGCCGCGCCATAACGGAGTAAGGATGAATAAAAGGGCAGACGATTTGGCGGTGAAGGCCAGAGGTCTGTCGTCAATAAACTTGGTTAACCCGAACCTTTCGTTTCAACGAAGTCCGAGTTAAGGGCGTGGAACAGCGAAACGGTCGGTAGGACATCAAAAATCCTGATCCAGAAGGAAGTAAGAAGGAGGTCAGTATAGCTCTTGGTATCATAACGGACCTACTTTATGCAAAATCGGTGCGGCAAGTGATAGCATGTGTAGGGCATGTGGGGAAGATGATGAGTCTTTGGAGCATTTTCTATGCCATTGCCCGGCTTTCGCGGCTAAAATATACCGGTACTTAGATGAAGACACAATACTAGACATGAACCAACTTAGGGGAGTGGTATGGAAAACAATTAAGGATTTTGTAAGTAGCACGGAATTCCTAACTTAAAATTTTCTTTTTCGAGGTAACTTTTTAGTTTTTAAAGCGCACAACAAACCGGTTACTGGCTTAGGTGTACGTCCATAGTGACATGGGGCGTATTAATATCCGTTCCGTCTTTTTAACCTAACGTAGATGGAGGTCTGAAATTTGGCATTTAGATACAAAAAGGAAATATATGATGGGTGACTTAATGATTTTTCGCAATTCCTTCATTGTTGTATTGCAGATGTGGTATATGCAGATGGAGCTAGAGGTCTGAAATTTGACATGTAGGTACAACTTGGAAATAAATGATGGGTGACTAGATGATCTATTCATAATTCGTAAATTGTGATACCAAAATTGGTACCATCTTTGCAGATGGAGCTAGAGGCCTAAAATTGGGCATGTACGAAATATATGATGGGTGACTAAATGGCCTATTCACAATTCTTTAATTTTGGTATCAAAATTGGTACCATTCAGAAATTTGTGTACAGATGGAGCTAAAGGTGGGAAGTTTGGGATACAGTTACACCTTGACAGTATGTAATGGGCAACTAGGAGATTTTTTTTTAATTTGTACATTTAGGTACAAAATTTGCAAAATGACACTTTCTTTACGGATTGAGCTCTCCAACTTGATATACCAAAACGTAAAAAATTGTACTTTCTTCACCGATTGACCTGCAGATCTCAAAATTGAGACACCTTGGCAATATATATCGGGTAACTAGAAATTGTTTTTTAATTTCTTACATTTAGGCACAAAAAGTACAAAATGGTACTTTGTTTACAAAGTGAGCTACGGCTCTCAAAATCAGGATACAGGTATACCTAGAGTATAAATCGGGCGATTATGAGATTTTTTGGAAATTCATACATTTAGTCAATAACATGTGTAAAATTGTGCTTTCTTTATGGATCGAGCTAGAGCTCTGAAATTTGGGATACCGGTACAGCATGAGAGTACATACTGGCCAATTGGAAAACATTTCTTGAAATTCGTAATTTTAGGTACTCAAACGTACAAAATGAGCTTTCAAAATATTGTAGAAATGAAGAAGATTTTTTTAATTATTTTTTTTCAGTACTAAAACGAACAAAATGTTATATTCTTCAAGGATTGAACTAGAGCTCTGAAATTTAAGATACAAGTACACCGTAAGAGTATATATCGGGCGGCTGAGAACTTTTTCGAAATTCGTACATTTAAGCATTAAATTGGTACTTTCTTTACGGACTAAGGTGTAACTTTACGGATTAAGTTACACCTTGGCACTATATATCGGGCAACTAGAGGTTTTTTGAGATTCGTATATTAAGTACTTTCTTTACAGATGCAGCTAGAGGTCGAAAATTTGGCATGTACCTACAATTAGCAAATATATGATGGGTGACTAAATGGTTTTTTTCAAAATTCGTACATTTTGATACCAAAATTGGTACCATTTCGTACCTTTTTTTATAACTGGAGGTAGAGGTCTAATGTTTGATATGTAGGTGCAATTGGGAAATATATGATGGGCAACTAAATGATCCATTCACAATTTGTAACTTTCGGTACTAAAATTGGTACCATTTGGTACAACTAAGAAATATATGATGGGTGACTAAATGATCTATTCACAATTCGAAAATTTTGACACCAAAATGTGCAAAAAGGTAAGAAATAGATTGTATTCGCCTACACATTGAGAGTATATACCGGACGACTAGAAGAGTTTTTAAGTTCGTAAATTAGGGCTCTTAAACGTACAAAATGGCACTTTCTTTACAAATTGAGCTAGAGCTCTCAAAATTCAAATGCAGTTGCCCCTTGATATTGGTTGTGGCGGTTGAAGCGGACCGGGAGTATGCTTGTCTCTAAATATAAAAGAGACGCGTGATTGACTGACTGACTGATCACTGCCCAGCTCAAACGGCTTAAGCTAGAACCATAAAATTTTCCACGAATGTTGGTCTTGGGTCGTAGGCGCGTGATAAGATGGGATTTAGTGTTATTCGTACGTTAAGGTACAAAAAATTAAAAAAACGTACGAAATGGTGAATGTTTGCCCAGCGCGAACAGATAGGGCTAAAATTATGATTTTGGGCTGAAATTAAAAAGCATCTCGAAAAACTAAGATTTGGTGACAAAAATTTCCAAAAATCGTACCGTAGGAAGGAGAAATTGTATACTGATTGAAAAATTACGGCACTTTTCCAATACCGCCTGGCATTATTTTGTTCACCGCGCCAGAAGTGTTGTTGAGCTTTGTACTTAAAATATTAACGCCATTATAAAATGTTTGTTAAACAAATAAATAAAATGTTGTAATACAATTTGAGTGCGTAAAAACCTGTTCAAATACTCGAAGGAGGTGAAAATGGAAATAGTACAAATACTAAGGACATTCTATTGGGTTGCCCAAAAAGTAATTGCGGATTTTTTAAAAGAAAGTAAATGCATTTTTAATAAAACTTAGAATGAACTTTAATCAAATATACTTTTTTTCTAAAGCAAGCTAAAAGTCACAGCTTATAACTGACAGAAGAAAGAATATAATTACAGAGTCACACGCTGTGAAAAAATTTGTCAACGCCGACTATATGAAAAATCCGCAATTACTTTTTGGGCAACCCAATACATTAAAAACATGGTAGTCTCTTGTGTGGAAAACGATGCTGTATCAATGCATATGAAATCCTTTGCTGAATACAAAGAATTGAGGTTGGACGCGGTGTAACATTCCTTTTTGTAATTATTAACATAAATAATCAAAATAAATCAGAAAATTATGCCATAAAAGATCCATTTATTACCCGAATTCGAAAAAATTTGTTGGATATCGTCCAGATCGCACCATATTTGCCATATAGACTGATCTCCCGATATAGAGTATTGAGCCCATAAAAGGAGCATTTTTCATCCGATTTTGATGAAATTTGAAACAGTGAGTTTTAATAGACCTCTTGCCTCAAGTCTGGAGATCGCTCTATATAGCCGATATATAACTAAAATCCGATTTTATGAGATCAGAAGATAAGGTTTATATACAAAGAATACAAAATCATCAAAAATTGTTTGAAAAATGTTTTTATACTCAAGATATCGGCAAAATTTTAAATAGGTAAATACCTGGGTACCAATTTACTGGGTAAATGCCTTTTGGGTATTTACCCATCGTCCATCTCTAGTAATGAGGGAATGTCCTATCGAATGAAATCAGCAAGTTTTTCTGGTTTAAAAAAAGGATTCGGTGAAAAATATCGCAAAAAACGAATAAAGTACCAGCCTTTAGGGGGTGGAATAATCAATAGCGGATTGGTACTAATGTTCTGGTGCTAAAACCAATAACAGATTGGCATTAAAACCAATACCAGTTCTGTAATAAGGCTAGGACCAAACGGTTTTAATCATTTTATGTTTCATCCATACCATCCGGTATTGTTTTTGTATCACACGGTGTTGGTTTACTTTTAATACGGTACTATGGTACTGAAATGAGCAAGAGCTTTGAATATTGATACTTAGGAACACTGTGGAAACCTAAATTGGGAGTTTTTGGACATTAAAGTACCAAAAAATGTACGAAATAGCTGAACGGTGTATATGGCAAACGGGTAGTTTTAGAACTTCGAAATTTGGTTTAAATGATTATTGTTGCGAAATAAAGGGAGTAAAGAGAAGAAATATGGAAAATATACTGGAAACGGGAGAAACGTACGTTTAGTACCGTATTCGCTACCATTTCGTACTTTCTTTCCGGATTGAACTGGAGCTCTGAAATTAAACCGAACAAAATGACACCTTCTTTACAGACTAAGATACATGTAAATTTTGGCAGTATGTACCGGGTGACTAGAACATTTGTACCAAAACGTATAAAATGGTACTTTATTTACGGACTGAGCTAGAGATCTCAAAGTTTATATCGGTCGACTAGATTTTTTTAACGTACGTTTAGTACCAAAATTGACAACATTTGGTAATTTCTTGACGGTTTGAACTAATGCTCTGAAATTTAGCATGTAGGTAATGGAGGTACAACTAGGAAATTTATAACGGGTGACTAAATGATCTATTCACAATTCATATATTTTGATACCAAAATTGGTAACATTTGGTACATTTTTTACAGATTGAGCTTGAGTTCTGAAATTTGGCTACAGGTATATATGAGGCGACTAGACGATTGTTTTAAATTCGTACATATTGGTACAGAATTCTTTACAGGTTGGGCTAAAGCTATCAAAATTGTGAAACTGTAACACCTTGGCAGTATAAAGTGGGTGAAATTCGTGCATTTAGGAACTAAGCCGAACAAACAGCAAACTTTCGAATGAGTATAGCTAGATGCTTAAAATATTGCACAACTACATTCTATTAGTGTAGGTGTTGAGATTGTAAATGGGCCATATCGGTCCATATTTAGATATAGCTCCCATATAAACCGATCTCCTGATTATACTTCTGATTTTTATCCGATTTGGCTGAAATTTTGCACAGTGTCCAATGGACCATGTCAAATACGGTCCGGTCCTAATATAGATCTCTTATGAACCGATCACCCTATTATACTTCTTGAGCCTCTAGGCGGCGTAATTCTTATTCTATTTCGCTGAAATTTTGCACAGTGACTTTTTTATGACCTCCAACATACGCGCCAAATATGGCCTGAATCGGTCCATAACCTGATATAGCTCCCATATGAACCGATTTTACTTCCTGACCCCTATAGAGCGCAATTCTTATCCAATTTGGTTGAAATTTTGCACAATGGCATGGCAGCCGGTTGTACGTACCGGATTGACCCGATAGAGTTCTTCATCGGCAAGGGCTGCCGCCTCAGTGAATGACACACTGCTACAACAACAACAACTATGGTCTCTAACATCCAACTCTAGTATGGCCCGAATCAGTTCATAATCTGACATAGCTGAAATAGCATAACAATTCTTATCCATTATCCTTTGTTTGCCTATAAAGGGATAGCGGGCAAAGAACGTGACAATTTCGATCCACGGGCCTGGCAGACCTTCCACGCTTTTACATGTTTTTTTTTTTTTTGCTTAGAAAAATTTTTTTTAATGAATGAATAACTTATGTTACATTTATGCATTATATTTATTTTAGTGCCTCGTATAATTATTGCTGCGATTTACAAACATTTAAATGAAACTATGAAGCTGTTATGGAATGACGCCATGCGATTTGCTACCGTTCATGTTTACGATGTTTGTGGAGCGGTTTGGAAATTGGCAAATAGTGAAAAGGCTTACCGAGAAACATATAATATAACGGATGATGCAGAATCCACCCAGGGTACAATAAGTGATATGCTGGCTGATATATTTTCTATAGATATTGATTACTTTGGTATTGTAATGTCAAATTTAACAAAGGTCAGTAAAACGCATATATAACTGCTTAAACATTAACAGAACTAAACGTTTAATTTTAGCTTAGTCTGTCGGACACTGTTAGCGAAATCAATGATAAACATATGGCCCCTTGGGCAGAGATTTGCCAACAGGATGGCATCTGCAATACGCCATTGACACCTTACTTGGATGAAGAGCAACTGTATCACAAACATTTGAATTTAGATAACTCAAAACTAAAGGAGTTCGGCTATGAACTAAAACACCCTAAGGTGACATGTGATCTCATTAAGGAAATAATAGACGATTATGTTGAACTTAAGTTATTTCCAAAATCGTTGATTTTATAATTTTCGATACAAGCAACGTTTACGATTTCAATACGCTGTGCTGCAACTTTAGACTGCGCTCAACAAATGACTTTAATTGATATACAATTCTTGAACTGAAAACTCATCAAGCGTTCTTATGCTCTATTACTTTTCCATTTATCTTTCTCTAAAGTGTACTTATAGTATTATCGTAGTTCTATACCACTGAAATCTTACCATCTGGTGTTAACAAATATTTCAATGGATTTTTATGAAAATACAAGATTTTATCTTATAAACGATTAATTTTATATAAGGCTAAAGTATTTGATAGTATGTATGTTAATTGGTTCTAAAATAAAATGTAATCTGTCATATGTTTGTGCCAAATAAATAAAAATAGAAAACTAAATTAAAATCATTCATTGTATAGAAAAGATATTCCGTTGTTTATAAGTGATTTGGAGGTTTATATAGAGAACTATGTTTCACTTTTCCTTTCACCCCTTGAGGCTGTTAAATGCATGGTTCGAATTGATTAACTATTTACTTTAACGGTGACTATGAAAATGTTGCCCATGAACATTCCACTAAGGAACAGGGGCAAACTTCTCACATACCAAGTTTGCCCGTGCAGTCCGATTCAAGTTTAAGCTCAATAATTAGGGGCCTCCTTTTTATAGCAGAGTCCGAACGGTGTGCCCCTTTGGAGAGAAGGTTTACATGGCATAGTACCTCACAAATGTTGCCAGCATTAGGAGGGGAAAACCACCGCTGAGAATTTTTTTCTGATGGTCCAGCCAGGATTCCAAGCCAGGCGGTCAGCGTCATAGGCGGATATGCTAACCTCTGCACTATGGTGGCCTCCACAACCTCCTAAACTGTTAGTATTCAGTTTTATTAAATTTTTCTTGATTTTAACTTCCTCTTTTTTCGACTTGCATTGTCGAGCAAAACACAGAAAACATTAAAAGCAAAAACGTTTAAAATGTGCTAAACTTGTATTAATATTGTCTTGCGTCCATTTATTTCATATGGCCGGATCTGGTTAATATTAGGCGCCTAAATCGAGAGGTCTAATACAAACGACAATTTAAAAGTTCAGCAAAATCGGGTAACAAAGGCGCCTTTTATGGGCCTAATTCCCAAAATCGGAATATCGGTTTATATGCCATCGTATTATTATGGTCCCGTTCAAGAACTGGGGGTCTGTGCAAAATTTCAACCCAATATAATAATTTTTTAAGGCCGTGACATAATCACTACCTAGGGACCAGATAGCTGCAGCGAGTATGATTGTATATGCTTGATCATCTGTGAGCAAGTGAAACCACACAGCAAAAAAAATTTTCATGATATTAATGACTTTGTCATAACATTCATTAAACAAATTTTAAATACGTCCCAATCGAACTTTTCATAATATTTATGACACACATTTCATAAATTTCAATTCAACGAAATTATGAGTATCTTTCATAACATTTAAGAACAAATTTTAATAATATGCCCTAACCGGCAAAAAACTTGAAAAATGAAAGATTCGGCGGAGCTCGGCAGGGACTAGAACCTGGGCACACGGAGCAACAGCGAGAGCCATTGCCGTTGTCTTAGCGTTCGAAGCCATCAATACAACTTCCAACAGATGCTTAAAATAATGTGTTGTATGGAAGAAGTGTAATTTGTCACAGAAAGAATGTCTGTCAATACACAAAAATAAATGCATTGGGAAAAGTACAGCTAATAGACAGGGTTGTCGAGTATGGTTAATGTGGTAATTGTATCATAGATGCGTTATCGCTGTTAGTACGGTTCAAATACAACATACCAACACACGGCCCTTGAAGCCATCACACCTAATATGGTTGAAAAGTTTTCTAACCAAAGACGAAACGCGTCCCATAGTGGTAGGTATGTGTTGCTATCTTTGGCTTTCCTTTTCCATTTGCATCTCCGATCATTGAGCTCACCTCGAAAGAGAAACAAACAGAAATTGTAAAATTTAATGATCTTCGCCCTAACGAGCAAAAAACTAGAAAAATTAAATATTAATTGTATTCATGGAACCCTGTTCTACTGTTTATAAAATGTTTTCATTACATCTATAAACAAGAAAAATAAAACCAAAAGCTTAAATTTTTAGTTAACTTTATTGAGATAAAATTTATACATAACATCACACTTGCATGTGGAACGGAGGTAGCGATTCTTTACCAGACTCTGGGAAGTCTGAATCGTTTCGGTGCATAAAACTGACGCTGTATACGAACAAAAAAAATATTGCTTCACGGTTACCTGTGTAAATTATGATGGTCTATCAATGGCTTCACTTTGCAAATTATGTGCTAAGTTCTTACACTTCAATTCCTCGTTCAGGCGATAGTCCTAAAATCCTATGTAATGATCCTAAAAATGTAATGATGAGTTGTTAGATTATGGAATTCAAATGAAATATCGCGTATCCTCATGTTTACTACATGTTGAAAAACTTTTTTTTTTTTTTTGCAAAAAACACTATACTGTCGACAGTTCTTACTTATTACACTTTTCACTTCACTGCAAAGTTAAATACACCAAATAATTTCCAGATTTTACGTAGAATGAATGACGCAGAGACCTAACTGTGCATGTTGCCCATTGTTGCAATGTAAAACATGCTTGAAGAAATGCGTGTGTGTGTTTTTTCATTCTTTCTTTTGCACACAACGAAAGCATGTGAGCAAAAATGAACAAACGAGAAATAGTGGCAAAATGCTGAACCTCTTCCAAGTATACATTAAGTAGTTTACTTGAACTTGACTTGGAAAATTCCCCCATAAAATTTTCATAAATGACATTTTTCATTTTACATCTACATGGACATATTTGAATGGCATAATATTTATAATAAAGATTATTAATAATATGAAAAGTTTTTTTTACATGTATAAAACAAAGTTTCATAAATATAAGAATATTTTTCATAAACGATCATATTCATACATTTTTTTTCATTAAGAATTTTCATAATATTTATGATTTTTTCATTAATAATATACAAATTTTCATAATATTAATGGACAGGTTATGAATCCCGATCATTACATTTATGAAGAAAAATTCTCTCTTAACTGTCTATTCAACTCGCTCAAAACGCAATGAAACTGTTGTGATTCAAAAACGAACTTATTGAAGCACTAGGTTCCAAACGAACAATTCACATGCTTGTTTTGGTTAGGAGCCTGTGAATGATTCTGCTGAACGGGACGCTCAATTCAATAGCTCGTGCTTGATATGATTTTTCTGTTTGTAGTATTTGATTTGATTTGTTCAAAGTGCAAATGAACAAGTCTGATTGGAGTCAAGCTACATAAATTGCTCTTCACACAGATTTAGAAAACAAAAACATTCTTTAATTTCATATGGTATATAGCTTAATTCTAACATTCGAAATTTAATTTCATTAAATGAACTAAAAATTTAACAACTTTACTTTTGGGACACCAAATTCATTAAAAAATGTAAATGGGGTAAACTCGAATGGAAACAAAAAGTTCATTCAAGTTGATTCATTTCAAGATAGCTTGTTTGATCATCCCTCGTTACTGAATGAAACGAGCGAGTACGAACATTTATGTTTGATTACAAATGAAGTTTGAACTGAATGTTGAGTTCGAGCGGTCATTGGTTTTTCAATCGAGGACTCTTAGAAAATTCACATAAGGAAGTTTGCTACTGCTAAAGAGTGTTGGGATGCTTTGAAAACACAGCATGAAAATCTAATCCGTAGGGTAAGTCTCCTCCAGCAACTATCAAAGAAAGAAATAAATGAGAGGCAACCGATGGAGGACCACATCGCGCAATTCTTCTTTCTTGGAAGTTTAACTGAAGATTACAATATTATTCGATCAGCATTATAAGTGCGGCCCGAAAAGGATCCGATTTTGGAATTGGTAAAAGAAAAGTTGATGAAAGAAGCTAAACGTAAAATGGGGAATCAAGAAGTTGCTTTGAAAGCCAAAATTTAATCCTTCTTTTCTTTCCTGTTCTTTTCATGCGAAATTGATTTGATTCTACTAAACATTAAAAAAATGAATTTTCTGAACAAATTATTTTCTTATCGACCAATGGTTTAAGTGCGAATTACATTTAACAACCAAAAATATTTGGAACGATTTCACTCTTCCTTACGACAATATTTTGTTTAACTAACACAAAAAAAAATTAAAACCAAAAAAAAAAGTTTTGCGAAATTATCGGACACGTATGTTGAAGAAAACGAGTTTTTCTCACACAAGCACCAAAAAGTAAAATAATGTTAATGTGTATTGCTATGATTTTCTGTAAATCAAATCATCATAGAATCTATGTTCATTAATTTTCTCTCTTTCTTAAGAATAACATAGTACAATAAAAACATATTCGCTGATTAAGAAGTTTTAGAGAAGCGGTGGATTTGTTTAACCCATTTTAGACAGGTGTTGCGTGCTCAAAGCTGCAATTATATGTTCAGGCATGTCATATGAGCTGTTACTTTCTGTATTCATAAGACTTTTCTTATGTAGTTAAAAATACGAACAGAGCGCGCTCTTATCGGCATGTATTCTCTTATGTATTGTACCTTTTTTATAGACATGTGTACATGTATACTCGATGAAATAGCAGCTCGATTTAATCGAATCAGTTGCATATTTATTCCAACATCTATTTGTTATATTAAATTTCTCGTACGTATCACACGATGTCTACAACTTTCAGAGTTGCTATTTTTGAAATTACATATGACATGTCTGATCGCGTAATAGGATCTTTACATGTATGTATAGGCAATACATGTATGATACTAACTTATATGTATGCTACTATAACTTATATTGAAAAAAAAATTACGGATTACTCTGACTACAGAATAAAATAGAAATAATTTTTTCAAAAAGTTGTCTGTGATATTTTTATTAAAACTGTTCGTAAAATGAGTCAAACAAAAACTTCTCTTTTTTGCAACCTTAATATTTTGATGGAAAAAGAGAAATATGTCATAATATTAATTTGAGTACATTTCGCTAACCTCTGCGCCATGGAGGACATCGTAGCGCAGAGGTTAGCATGTCCGCCTATGACGCTGAACGCTTGGGTTCGAATCCTGGCGAGACCATCAGAAAAAAAATAAATTTTCACCGGTGGTTTTTCGCCTCCTAATGCTGGCGGCATTTGTGAGGTACTATGCCATGTAAAACTTCTCTCCAAAGAGGTGTCGCATTGCTACTCGACGTTCGGACTCGGAAGCCCCGTATCATTGAGCTTAAACTTGAATCGGACTGCACTCATTGATATGTGAGAAGTTTGCCCCTGTTCCTTAGTGGAATGTTCATGGGCAAAATTTGCATTTTTACATTTACAGTTCACCAGAAGATAAAAAAAATATACTCGTATATCGTTCAAATTTTATTTTTGATATTAAATATAGTGTCTGTCCTATCTTTTTTTCAACCCCGATTTTTTGGGAACTATTCTACACAAAAACACCGAGTGTAGCTTTTATTTATAAGGGAACCGAAAGCTTCTTGAATGTAAAGTTTGGCCTGCAAAAGGATACAGTGGTAATGAAAGTGCTTTTCGTGCCACTCTTGAAATAAGCTAATTATCTGTTTCAAAATTAACTAGGGATTCACCGTAATTTTGAAGGTGGGAAGTGCATGATAACATTCCGAGATGAGCTACATGGCAAGAGCATCTTTTTGCTATTGATGAGAAACATGTTGCATGGATGAGTTGGTGTATCTATACATGCCATTGACATCTTGGTCATCGTGATAGGGAAGCAGTTATGGCAGGTGTTAATAAGAAATTGATTAATGAAATATACCTTGATTCCTGCAAGAAAACCTTTTCCAAAGGTATCGTCTAATACCTTAAACTTGATATATAGTGATCTGTGTGGTCCAATGCAAAATTGTGCCCATAGCGGCAATCGTTATTTCTTGACGCTTGAAAAGGGTGATTTTTTAAGAGCAATAGGAAAGTTTTTCAAAAAAAAAAAAAATAAATTCAGTAAAATTCATGAAATCCTTATTTGAATCGACGGTCTATATAATTTAATGTTTGATGATTATTTCATGCAAATGTTGACCGTGACTGCGCCGTCTTGTTGAAACCACATCTTATTCAAATCAAGCTCTTGCACATTGGACAAATAAAATTTGGATATCATCTCACGACAGCATTTACCATTCACAGTTACGTTACGATTCGCATCATCTTTAAAGAAATACGGTCCAGTGATGCCATCATCCCTTAAACCGCACCAAACCGATTTTTTCCGAATGCATTGGTAGCTCTTGCAATGCTTCTAGCTGATCCTCATTAAAAAATCGACAATTCTTTTTATTACCCATTGAGCCAAAAATGAGCTTCGTCGCTCAATGGAAGAAGCCTGCGACGAACTTTTTTAACAAAGCACGCATTTTGATAATAAAAGTAAATAATTTGCAAGCGTAGTTCGTTTGTTAGATGATTCATGATTAAATTATTGACCAAACCGAAGATGATTGACAGTGAAACAAAACACGAAATGTGCGTGGGCTGTTTAAACCCATGTTGGCAAAAAGGTAATAGCTAAAAAATCAGCCTTTAGATAACAAGGGCACATTTTGCACTTGTACAGCAGTTTGTACTGTATAAAAGCGAAGCAATAGAAAAGTTAGAGAATTAGAGAATTTGATGCGAAAATAACTACGTGCTGTCTAAGCACGTTCCAAATCAGAATTTTTAAATCAAGCGTGTCTAGATAACATTCACGCAGACACGGTAACTGATGCGGTGATAGCTACCGGACGAATGTGGTCCTTGGAGAACGACCGACTCCCATTGAACTTGAAGAAATTTACCTCCCCCGGCAAACCAGAGCAGTTCTGGCTCAATTACGATTCGGCAGATACAGCCGCCTCAACTCCTACAGAGCAAGGATTGATGCTAACGTGCAGGATGTATGTTCCGAATGTAGCCTGGGACCACACGACACCTGTTTAACTGCCAAGCCAGACCCACACGACTCAGACCTAGATCCATCTGGACGCACTCCATCTTAATCGCAAAGTTCCTGATCTGGATACTCACTCAAAAGAACAAGCAGACGAAAGATAGAACACAACATACCGCTACAACAAAAACTACTTCTATAACAAAAAGGCAATACTCATATATAGGAGGCACATATCTAACGACAGATTTTTTTTGCAATTAATACCTTTAATATACTTTTAGATACGAAAGCAAAGCTCTTACTCGGACTGTGTCCTAATTTCACGCCGCATAGTATTTGATTGTGGAATAGCTTCGCAAGGGCATTCCAAAATATCATCAATTTTATCTTCCATTAAAATTAATTCTCTAAAATTGAAAATCTTTAATATTCATATATTAATTTATCTCACTATACAAACTCGATATTGCATTCAATTCCAGATTTGTCCATTAATGAAGAAAAGTCCACTCTAAATAAAGTATAAAATAAATTGCTTTGGTCAGGCTTCTTGACCAAAATTTTTGGCTTCCAGTTCAGTCCCACACAACTCGCTCCATTCCTGTAGGCTGACAACATCCTTCGGCACACAAAAGAACGGTTCATTTATTTTGCAGTCTTGCTTGCTGCACACAGCGCACCTAGGCATTTTTCTTTTTATTTCCTTATTATTTTTTTAATGAAACACTAATTTTTGTAATGTAAACCAACAAGGAATGGGAGAATGTAAAGAAAGAGCAAATTGGCATCCTCAATGCTGAGTACATAAAAAAATACATCATACTATCGGAGAATTTGGAAGATGCATGCAAATTGCAAATTTTGCCCATGAACATTCCACTAAGGAACAGGGGCAAACTTCTCACAAAGGTTTAAGAAAAAATAAAGAACAGTTTTTTGTATATAAATACGTTGCTGCCTTTTTATTCTAAAAACTTTACCGTAACGGTTGTGTGGAATTTTATTGCTGGCTGAGTGTGGTACTTAATATTTTTGGAATTTTAGTGTTAGTGACTGCTAAAAGGCTGACGAGACGTCGCCTGGTGTGAAGAAGAAAAAAGAGAGTTTTGTGTTGTCCAAGTCGTTAATTTTGGCGCACATTGCTGCTGATAAGACGACAAGAAGCAAAAATACGACGTTTGATGCCAATAGAACATTGGAAATTAATATTAATGACGCCGAAATGTTGGAGGATCTGTTGCTGTTGTTGCCAATAATTTCAAAGAAGTTGCTGCTTGTGTTGTTTCTAATGAGATGATGACTGGTAAGAGGATCAATGAGACTGTTACTACCGGTAATGGGAATGTAATGTCTAATTGGGTTGATGAGGTTATAAATTCGGCGAATAGATTGAAAAGGAATGACAAAGTGGCGGATAAAAACAATAGAGCCTTTATTCCACGTAGTTATGTGGAGATGTTTGGTGTGTTAAGAGATATTCCTCTTTCGAAGGTTCCACTCTAAGGGTTATGTCTGTGCAGAGATTCACAAGACGCGATGGGAATGAGAGAGAGATAAATTTGTACAGACTTATTCGGTCAAAATTGGATTAAGTGGTAGTAATATTCCAGTGTATGTGTTAAATATACTATATCTAAAGTGAACATGTTTGCAATGCAGTAAGTGTGGACGACTGGGGTACATGTAGAAGGAATGTAAGTCCAACAAAAGATGTGTCATGTGCGGGGTGGAAAGAGATGGATGTGATGCCAGTTGTGAGAGTGGTAGATGAGTTATTTACAAAAAAGTGAGTTATGCAGCTACGTATAGGGAGAAGTGTCTAATCTGGATGAAGAGAGACAAAAATCAATAAGCTGGTGACTGAAAATAAAATGTCCAGATCCGATGTTTTAGAAACTTATAACTAAGTCAGATCGAATCGTTTTGATGTACTTGCTGACAATGAAGATTTCTCACAGATGCCGGAGAGGGATGCTAAACACTAAAAATTGGAACAACGAATCTAAAAAAATGTTGACCCCATGGCCCTACAACAAGGTGTAGGGCCAAACGTGCAAAACGCGCGATATAAAACTGTTTCTGAACTAGGAAGTATCAGGCAGGAATTTTTGAATTTTAATATTATTAGGAAAACCAGAACTGATGGCTATGATGGAGTTGCTATTGGTTGAAGAAAATATATCAATTTTACGGCCATTGAATATCAGACCAATTATCATAATGGCAAGGACAAATCTTAAGATAAATTTTGTTTTCTATTCAGTTTTTTTCCCACCTGCGGTAGATGATGATGGTTTTGAGACAGAGATGACACGTCTCTTAGCATATCGGGAGAACTACAGTAATGTTATTTTGATTGGGGATATTAATGTGAGGAATGTGGCTGGGAGTGAGTACGTGTCAGTTCCCAAAAGCAAGATATAGTTTTGTTTGTTTCAACGATGGATCGTATACTTTTAAAAGGAATTCCCCAATTGAAATTGAACTGACCCATAATCCACTATCGTATGGAAAGTGTTTGGCCATGAACAAACTTCTTGATTCATTAACCAAAGTGAATCTTGAACCAGATATGAATTCAATTGAAGAATGAGATTAAAGAGGCAACAATTTCTATTAACAGTAACAAAACGTCCAAATGCTGGCTGCAATGTTTAGACGTCAGAAGGCTGCAATAAATAACTATCGAGAACCTGGACAATACTAATCGGGCAAAAAGGGAAAATTTTCTAGAAAAGATAAATGAACTTAACAAGAATCCAGTTCCCCAATCCTGCAACTTATAACTAAAATCGTTTAGTTCAAATTGTCGATAAAAAAATCGTTTGCATAAACGATTATATTATTCACTAATTCCTCGTTAACATAAATCGTCATCTTTTTTTGTTTGGAAACTCTACGCAAAAACACAAAAAGCACAAAAAGGAAACGACAAAAATTATAAAAAAAATTTATAGACTAATATTCTTTTTTTTTAACTTTAAAAACAAAATAAAATGTACACAATTATTTAGGAAAAGTGTTATCAATGCCAATTTATCCGCATAAAATTTTTGCGAAAATTTTATTTCATATTGCGAAAAGCACGCTACCGCACTAATAAAAATGTTGAGCGTAAAATAATATAAAACACTTATTCCAAATAAGTTATCCAATTTTAATCTAATTTGGTTAAATTTTGATTAAATCAAGTAAAAATTTTAAATTTTTAAACTTGGGTTTGGGAAATTATTTTACTTAACCAATTTTCTTCTTAAGAAGTTAAGTATTCCTATAGCAAACAACTTTTTCATTTACCCAATATAAACATGTTGTTATGTTGAGTTCAATGCTTGCTACATACCTATATTCTTCAAATTGTATAAATATTCGTTAGAAATAGTTTACGAATTTCCCAAGTTTAAGTATTATTGTATAAATTTGATGCAAATACAAGTTTTAATTTAAAATTTTGTCAATTTAATGTTTAATTTAAAAGATTGTTACTTCTCAGTAATACTAAGCCTAGCCAAAATGCAATTATAAATATGCTTTTTAAACACACTGTTTGCCAGTCATGCAATTATCACTCGATTAAAAACTAAGAGTATAACATAAGACATTTGATTTGCGACTTCACGTTGTATAGGATAATAGATCCATGTTCGAAACCCTAAATAAAATGCCTAACAAACCATTAAGGGTTTATTAATTATATAAACTCTTATTTAAAAAGCAAAATGCGCCTTTTACATTTTTCTTTGTCTATGGAAATCTACATCTTTTACCTTTTTATGTTTGTAAAACATGTCCCTTTTAGGCTGTTATTGGTAATGCAATAGTCAGTAGAGCGTCAGCAACACATACAGATAACGGCTAAAAAACCATGCAAACCATTCTCGTGTCGCACAATTAGTATTACAACGCTCAGTCTGATGTACGCGTTCTCCAGGAAAAGTCGTTGAAGGCATCAAGAAAAAAAATGAAAAAGTGCAAAAATATGAAATAAAATTACAAAGGTCAATTTGGCGAATCACGATATCCATCTCTTCCTTCTGTTCAAATAATGTTTTTACAGGAAGAAATTTAATATGCTACAGTGTTATAGAAGGAATTTGTTCTCATCGCTATTGCTTAGAATAGCCCGAACATACAGCGTGACACGGCCTGAAATTTAGGTAAGCATTAGACATTAAAAAACTAAAAATTTTTCTGTTGTTAATTTTTCTTTATTTAACTTTGTTTGCAGGAACTTTCAAAATTGAAATGCGATCTACAATTTATTCAAGGATGGAATATTTTAACGCAAAGGATTTATACTACACCTTTCATAGAAAATTAAACTATGTATCTATACTACGGTGGCCACCGTAGCGCAGAGGTTAGCATGTCCGCTTATGACGCTGAACCCCTGGGTTCGAATCCTGGCGAGATCATCAGAAAAATTTTTCAGCGGTGGTTTTCCCCTCCTAATGTTGGCAGCATTTGTCGCACTGCGGCACGACGTTCGAACTCGGCTATAAAAAGGAGGCCCCTTATTATTGAGCTTAAACTTGAATCGGACTGCACTCATTGATATGTGAGAAGTTTGTCCCTGTTTCTTAGTGGAATGTTCATGGGCAAAATTTGCAATTTGCAATCTATACTGAACACTTTCATTTCTTTTCCAACAGTCTATAAAACATTGTGAATATGGCGTAACGGAACCTTTAGAAAAATATGGTGCTTACTCCTATGCGACTTATTTGCAATTGGAAAATTTTCGAAAGCCGTTGAAAGCTAAAATTGTGAACACTTTTATATTAATAGTTAATGTACATATATGAAATTTATATCAGCAACGTGTAAATTTGAAATATATTAATAAAATAAAACAAAGGATTAATATGTGAATAAATAATAAATCTACAATTAAATGAATTATTTCATGCGTATTGGTTAAAACTGAACGGATGAGAAGCATAGATTTTGTAAAAAGTTTGTTCAGATGCATTACCACACAGTAAATATTTCGAATATTTTATTCCATCAATTGTGTTGATTTCAGTTCAAAATATGTTTCACGATTGTTCACCATATACACTGAATAAAGAATAATTTAGTTCCATTTATTTAACGTTGAACCATAAAGAAGTACATTTGATGTAATAATATTTAAAATTTACATTTACTAAAAACGAATAAAAATGTCTTTAACGCTATATGAAGTTCAACTTGAAAGTAGTTTATTTTGACTAAACTATTGGGTCACTTTTTTTTAGTGTAAGGAGGCTTAGAGCTCTGTTAAAAATGTGACTTGCATATGCTGTTTCAAGCGACAGAACACAGGAAATAATGATGACTATCTCCAATATCTTAAAGGATAGGTATCAGATAATTGAACAGTTGTTATGTCATATACAAAGGATGAAGAATCTTCAGTTTGTGGGAACTAAAAAGGGTCTTGAAAAACAAATAGAAGTCATCTGGTGGGGGATGGGATGGTGTTACATGAGAAATGATTAAAGCCTTACCTGATTTAGTTAAAAGTATGCTTTTGACGGCACTGAATAATGCATTTCAAGAAATTTCTGTCATTAGCAATAGTGGAACCGAAATTGAACAAGTGGAGAAGATAAAATATCTGAAAAGAACCATAATCATGTCCCTTGCCATCAGAGAGCACTTTGGTAGGGTTCTCAAAAAAACAGAGAGCAGAGCTACAACCTTTAAGTTCCTGACTTCAATTAAAAGTGGATTAGCACTAAGAATTGTCTTGAATGTTTTTTAAAGTCTAATAGGTCAAAACTGGAAAATGCAGGCGATACAACATCTCATGCAACCATAAGCACGAACTATAAAATGCGTTTTTACGCAGGTGTTTGGGGGTAACGCCCTCAACGCCTGTTCATGTTATGTATGCATTGGCGGGCGAGATGTCTCCAGGTGAGCGCAGTATTTTCTTAACGCCTAATGAACTGATAAACTTCAAATGTTTTAATAATTCTTTTTACCAGCTAATGACGGACAATCCATTTATTAAATCAAGCTTGTGTACCATATTTTGCTAATATTTTTGACAACAGGTCGATTACCAAGTCCGTACGGAGTTTCATGCTACCTCTCCCATCGGACGCCTCCCCAGGTGGTGGGTTGGGGAAAGCTTATCAGATATGACGGGTACCACAGGAATAAAATATGCGGGGCGAACCAACAAGTAAGCACAAACAGGAGGTGTCCCGCTTCCACGGATACGAATACGAAAAAAGAGAATGCAAACAAAAATCTGTCATCTCAATACCGCCAAACCTGGTTGGCTGCTAAGATCTGTTCGCGTGAGACCACCTTTTTAAATCCGCCTTGCCATATTTGTTGAAGTACGTTTGTAGAGACTTGACAGACAAAATAATTGAAATTTTTTGGATTTTCAACAAATTATTTTGTTGAGGTAGTTGTTAAAATACACGTACTACTATGTATCACGCAAGACTCCCATACCATTAAGCTGGAGTTGAGTTTTTTTGCAGATGCGCCCTCATGCGTTCTTTGGGCTGAGTTTTTTGCTGCGCACGAATTTCTAAAAATCAGCTTAATTATGTCATTTCCAAAGTTAATTTCAATGAAAATTGGCAATGATGTGGTTTAGTATGATTATAATAAAAGAATTTCTTTAATTTTGAGGAGTATGCATATTCAAATCATATTTTTTTGCGCCCTAAAACGCGTTCTGTCGAGTGCGTGAGTTGATTTTTAGACATGCACGCATAAGTGCTGCAAGAAGTATATAACTCCACCTTAAAGCACTTGCAAACCCAGTATTTCAACAAATTATTTTGTTGAGTTGGTATCCTAACGTGATTTTGAGTTTAAATTTTTTTTTAAATCAAATTTTATTGAGATTTTTACTAAGCAATAATGCTTATTGAGTTATTTCATCATAAATAAAGTGATGTCGGTAGGCTAGAGGATGCGTGCAAGACTACGGAACATAAAATTATGAGTTCTCAAATCACGCGGTGGCAATATTAATAAAATTGGATTTTAAAGTAATGGTAGAGAGAGTGATAAAAAAACACGAGAGCAAAGCAGTAAACGAACGAGACAATCAACGCAAGCCGAAAAAGAAAATAAAGCACCACCACACCGAAGCTGTGCAGCAAAGCACATATGGCGGCTGGTTAAACGGTTTTGCTAATTTTTTTTATTTTTATTTTTTATTTTGCTTATGGAGATATTCTTGTTGTATGGTATATAATGTTTACCTCCTAGTCAGAATGAGGTCCAAGTAGCAGTGTCCCAACTAAAGGCAGCAGGAGCCGACGGGTTACCCGCTGAACTGTTTAAGACCGGAGACGACACGCTGATAAGGCGTATGCATCAGCTTATCTGCGCAATCTGGCTAGAAGAACGCATACCCGATGATTGGAACCTCAGCATACTATGTGCTGTACACAAGAAAGGAGACAAGACGGAATGTGCCAACTACAGAGGAATAAGATAGGGAAGGAAGACATTTTTGGTCCAACAGTCGGAAAGTTTAGCATCCACGAGATAACGTCCAGTAATGGGTTGAGGCTCATAGATTTCGCCGCGACAAAAAACATGGTAGTTATTATCACCAGATTTCAACATAAAAATATTCACAAAGCCACATGGCTTTCACCCGATCAAAGCACGAGGAACCAAATTGATCATGTTGTGATAGATGGAAGACATTCATCTAGCGTGTTAGATGTACGATCGCTCGGTGTAGCGAATATATTGGGTTGCCCAAAAAGTAATTGCGGATTTTTCATATAGTCGGCGTTGACAAATTTTTTTCACAGCTTGTGACTCTGTAATTGCATTCTTTTTTCTGTCAGTTATCAGCTGTTACTTTTATCTTGCTTTAGAAAAAAAGTGTAAAAAAAATATATTTGATTAAAGTTCATTCTAAGTTTTATTAAAAATGCATTTACTTTCTTTTAAAAAATCTGCAATTACTTTGTGGGCAACCCAATAGATTCGGATACAGAACATGGCGAGGAGAGTACGATCTGACACTGCACGGAAGCTGGACTTTGAAAAGCTGCAAACACAACAAATAGCAGTTGCATACTCCACTCGACTGACCCAACTACTTGATGAAAGCACTCCTTGTTCCGTTGATATAATGGCGCAGTGACCAACTATTGCCCATTCCGTGGAAAATGCCGCGAAATCCGTACTTGGGTACCGAAAGTCTCCTCCAAGAAACCCATGGTACGACGAAGAGTATCGAGATGCTACTGAAGCCAAGAATGCGGCATATAGAGCAACCCTGCAATTGGCATATAGAGCAACCCTGCAATTGAGGAGAAACGTCTATTCCGCTGAAAGAAAAAGAAAATGGAAAGACGTGAGTGTGAGCGAATTGCGATGCACAAGAATTCTGACTCTTTTGCATCGCAATTCGCTCACACGTCTTTCCATTTTCTTTTTCTTTCTGCGGAATAGACGTTTCTCCTTTTCTCCCGATACCTCTTCTTCATCTGGCGCGTTGCTACCAATTGCAGGGTTGCTCTATATGCCGCAATCCGGAAATTCTACCACAAAATTTAACGTCAAACTGATGGCTTTGGTACAAGCACATCTTCCCTCATTGACAAAAAAAGGAAATCTGGTAACTGACACAGATAACATGCTGTAAATATGGAAAGAACTTTTTACCCAACTGCTATTGTCCGACGTTGGCGGCGAAGAGGATACCGCAAAACCAATCAATGATAATGGTATAGAATGTTTACCTCTTAGTCAGAATGAGGTCCAAGTAGCAGTAGCCTGACTAAAGAACAACAAGGCAGCTGCCGACAGGTTACCCGCTGAACTATTTAAGACCGGAGGCGACATGATGCCAAGGCGTATGCATCAGCTTATCTGCGCAATCTGGCAAGAAGAACGCATACCCGACGATTGGAACATCAGCATTCTTTGTCCCGTACACAAGAAAGGAGACAGGACGGAATGTGCCAACTACAGAGGAAAAAGTCTCCACCCCATCGCATACAAGATACTCTCGAGCGTACTGTGTGAAAGATTAAAACCAAAAGTCAATGAGATAATTGGTACTTATCAATGCGGCTTTAGACCTGATTTGCCAGGACCACCCTGGATCAGATATTCACACTGCGCGAAATCCTGGAAAAGACCCGAGAAGGACAAATCAACACCTACCATCTCTTTGTTGACTACAAAGCCGCCTTCGATACTCCTTTACGTTCAAAGTATTTCAAGTCATGTCTGAGTTTGGTATCCCTGCAAAATTAATAAGACTCTGCAGGATGACACTTGCTGATACGCGTTCCTCAGTAAGAATAGGAAGGAGTCTCTCCGAACCATTTAATACCAAACGAGGGTTCAGACAGCCTATCGTGTGATCTTTTTAATATCCTGTTGGAATAGATTATACGAGATGCAGATGTGAATAGATATGGCACACTAATCACCAGAAAACACATGCTACTCGCCTATGCCGACGACATCGATATCATAAGTCGGTCACCGGAAGTTGTAACTGCAGCCTTTGAAAGAATCGAAAGAGAGTCAGTGAAAATGGGTCTGGCAGTAAATGGAGATAAGACGAAATGGATTGTTTCCACTCCCAAAAAGCCTTGTATTGGGTTGCCCAAAAAGTAATTGCGGATTTTTCATATAGTCGGCGTTGACAAGTTTTTCACAGCTTGTGACTCTGTAATTGCATTCTTTCTTCTGTCAGTTATCAGCCGTTACTTTTAGCTTGCTTTAGAAAAAAGTGTAAAAAAAGTATATTTGATTAAAGTTCATTCTAAGTTTTATTAGAAATGCATTTACTTTCTTTTAAAAAATCCGCAATTACTTTTTGAGCAACCCAATACAACCGAGCAGATAAAGAACATGGAAAAAGTTGGGAACCACAACTTTGAGATAGTCAGTAACTTTATCTACCACGGCACCGCCGTAACCGAAACGATTGACACCAGTTTTGAGATAAAGCGAAGAATAATACTGGCAAACAGATGCTACTTTGGACTAAGTAAGCAGTTTAGAAACAAGGCCACCTCCCGTCAGACGAAGATTATACTATACAAGACACTGATACTACCCGTGCTTTTATATGGTTCTGAAGCATAGGTACTTGTGAAAGCAGATGAGGCAGTGCTTGGAGCGCAGAAGATCAAGGCGCATGGAACGCTATTCTACGTTCGGGTAGTGGAACAAATATTCCGTCATAGCCAATTAAAGTAAAAATATATTCTTGTTGTAGTTATATGTTGGCTTGCAAAGAACGCCTTTCAACAACAAATTTATACTTTGGGTCGTTGAAATTCAAAATAAATTGTTGCAGAAAAATTAACAAATTCCGTCGTTGTTTTTTCTTTAAAAGTTGTTGTATTTCAAAATAATTTTATCTGTGTGTGTTTTCGTTAAGAGTGCAGAATAAAACAATCGATTTTGAGGAGCCAAATACTGTTACATGGCGTCTCACTGCATCAAAATTGCCTAAAAGGCGTAAGTTCTGATATTGATAGTGTGTGTGTTGTAGCAGTGTGTTGAGGCGGCAGCCCTTGCCAATGAAGAACTCCATCGGTCAATCCGGTACGTATAACCGGCTACCATGGGATTGGTTGGTGTTGTAGCAGCTGATATTGATAGTAACTAGTACGAGAGTTAAATTCTCGTGCGTTCAAACTTCATCTGTTTAATGCCTTTTTTTATTTAAGTCTATAGATAATAAATACCCTTACAAACTAATAACAATATATTTACAAATGTATTAACATAAGAATTTAAAAATAATATAATTTTCCTTTTTAAACTTTCTTTCTATCTTTCAGTTGATTAAATTGATAACATACATAGGTGCCGAAAAGGATCATTATTCGCATAGTTGGTTTTATAAAAAGAAAATTTCAAAAGATCAAAATATCTGGTAGGTCTGATAGGAACGTTAAAGAAAATTCGACTCAAAAGAAAGCAGGAATCTATTTGGCCATGAATTAATTTAGTCAAAAACGTAATGTTTAGCATGTTTCTACGACTTTTTTATGTAGGAAGCTTTATAAGATTTAATCGGTACTCATACGAAGGTAATGAACTTCTGTCCCACCCATTTCGACGGAGACAAAATAGTAGAAATTGTTTTTGAACTGATTCTATCAAATCAGAATGAATATTGTAGTACGGTTCCCATACCACTGAACCGTACTCGCGATTACTTCTAACTAGCGACGTATATAAGTTTTTCGTCACAGAGAAGTCGTTAAGTTCTTTACTCCAGCGTTTCATGAAGCCAATAGCACTACGTGCTTTGTTTACAACCATTGAGATTTGTTGACGGAAGTTTAAGCGTTGATCTAGAATAAATCCAAGGTCTTTAAAGCTATAGACTACTTCAAGTTGATTGGAACCCAAAAAGTAGCTAGTTTTAAGAGAGGTTATTCTTGAAAATGATATGTGTTTGCATTTGGAAATATTAAGTTCCATAAAGTTCTGGTTGCACCATTCGTCATACTGAAGATAACACTGTTCATCAGAGTCTCTCGTTGATCTGAAGATCTTTACATCATCTGCATACATCAAAATATTCGAGTGCTTTAAAGCAAAAGGGAGATCGTTTGTGAACAAACAAAACAGCACAGGGCCAAGGTGACTACCCTGTGGAACACCTGAAGAGACAACAATTGCTTTGGAAACTGCAGTACCAAATTTAACTCTTTGAGTACGTCCAGTCAGATATGATCTGATCCACTTTAGTTAAGATGGACTGAAACCAATAAGATCTATTTTTCTTAACAGAAGGTTGTGGTTGACTTTATCAAATGCTTTACTAAAATCGGTATATATAGTATCCGTTTGTAGCGTTCCCTAAAGCCATCGTTGACTAAACAAGTAAATTCTAAAACATTTGTTATCGTCGATTTCGATTTCCGGAACCCATGTTGGTAGGGAGACAATATAGAAGAGACTTGATGTGAAATAGTGTCAGTCAGAATTTTCTCTAATAGCTTCGGAATAGCATTCGAAATTGGAATGCCCCTGTTATTAGATACCTTATTGCGATTTTCGGCTTTAAATAACGGTCTTATATAAGATTGCTTCCATAATTCCGGCAGATATCCATGCTTTAATGAACTGTTGAAAAGTTTACAAAGGGGATACGAAAGTTCCAGAGCGCAATGCTTTAAAATGTTCGATGGAATTCCATCTGGACCGGGATTAAAAGTTGTCTTTAGTGACCTTAAATTTTCAAGTACTACGTTTTCGCCAATCTCAGACACGTCTTTAAAAGCTGAATTGTTGATTATGTATGGATATGTTCCACATAAATCGTAATAATTATCTGAGTAGGTAGTGCTAAAAAAGTCAGCAAAGATGTCGGCAATGCCTGAATCGTTATCAGCTAATTTAGCTTTATATCTAAGAAAATTCGGTAAACTAGTACAACGGCGCTATGAATTCACAAATTTGTAGAAGGATTTAGGATTTAATTTCAATTGATTTCTAATTTTATTCAAATTACTACCATACGCCAATTTGTTTTCTTTATTATATTCGCATCTTGTTAATGAATACATCGAAAAGTCAGACGTTGACCCTGAGCGTTTAAACCTTTTATATAATTTATTCTTCTTGTTCTTCAGCCTAGAAAGATTGGTTGTATTCCATGGAGGACCAGATGCTTTGCAAAAAGCAGTTTTAGGGACAGATTGATAAATAAAGTCAAGTAGCACAGTCTAAAAAGTTGAAATCATTTCATTGATATCTTTAGATTTGAAAATTTCATTCCAATGAACAGATGAGAGTAGGGAGTTCAGTTTGATGTAATCAGTTTTAGCAAAACAGTACAATTGCTACATCTCTTTTAACTTCAGAAGTGTGATAGGGTATGTATAAGAAATTTGAGTGTCGGATGATATCTATCCTCAGGACTTACAACCGGATCATTAGAACTTAAACATAGCTCAGATGGTTGATTAACGAAAACAAGATCGAGTAAATTAGAGAATGAATTGTTTATGTAATTAATTTGAAAAAGACCAAAATTTAACAATATACCGATGCATTCATTAGAAATGCCATTTTGTATCACGGGTGTTAAATCATTTGACTCGGACGAATGAATCCAGTTAATTTGAGGAAGATTAAAATCACCAAGGGCAATCTATGTGTCTCTTGGTTGAGACGACTGAAATGCTGATTGGATTGCAGATACGTGTTTTAAATAAATATCCTCACATGAAGAGGGTGGGACGTAAGAACATGAAATTAATATTGAAACATTTTTCAAAAAATTATTACGGCCACAAATTCAATATCCAAGGAAGATTCCACCATTATTTCTTCAGAAGGAAATTCAGTGGAGACCGCTATTAGCACACCACCGCCAGATTTTTCATTTTATCGTTCCGATCACGCCTATATATTTGATATTTGGAATGTAATATATCAGAATCGTATACCTAATTCTGAAACCAAGTTTCAGTAAAAGCGATGATATGATAATCGAAAATAAAACTAAACGACAGTTTTGTATTTAACCCTCTAACATTTTGATATACTAGAGAAATGTAATCAACAGCAAATGATAAATTCAGCTTTTTGCATAATTTCAGAGTTAGAATTAGTTGGGAGGTAAACAACATCAGATCGAGGCGTATCCTTAAAGATATATTGTCGGATAAATACCTTAGCGGGCCAAAAATCAGGTTTTATAACGACTTCAAAAATCTCTTCTGGAACAATGATTCGGAAAGAAGCTTTGCTACGCCTTTCATGGTACTTAAATTTGTAAACACTCAATTCGACATCAATGTCAATCTTTGATTTTATATAAAATAACATGTCATCAGTGGAAGTTTCAGCAGCGAATTTCGCTGCAAAAATAGCTTTCTTATTCGGGGGTAAAATGTTGTTGTTCCAGATGGTGAGGTCTATATCGCAGCTGCATGCAAATATGTTCAGATCTGGTACATACTCAGATGTTGAGGGATGTTTTCAACTTAGTGCAACGGCGAAAATGGAGTTTATATGGAGTTTCAACGCGAAACCGGAATATAGTACCGGCCTTTGATTTCAAAAACCAAACCATTTAACAAAACGAACGACAACTACCAGACGATATCTGGATAAAGAACTGCCACCTATGTCCAATATTTTGTTTTGTGCTTTCCAACAAAGCGGATTTAAAAAGGTGAACAGCACTTAACAGCCGGCCACGTTTGACGGTATTAGGATATCTGATTTTTGTTTCATTTTCTTTGTTGTCATCTTACACGCATATTCTCTACTCATGTACCTCTTTCCTCTGAAACTGGTCATTGGGAACGTTCGGAAATAGCTTGTGATAATGCATGCACTTCTTGCGGTGAACAATAATATTCTTGGAGTGATGCTCACATTTTCTCATATGTAATATTTGTCTCCTGTGTCGACTAAATCACCACTTTTGAATCGCGGAAGTTGGCCCTACTAGCAATCCATGCTACAATTAAGAGATAGCGTCATTAGCACAACAACAAAAATCTACCCCAACATTTGCCAAGTTGAGTGGCAAATGCCGTAAATTGAATTGTCAAAGTGGCTTTAGAAATAAACTTTGGTTTTATCATTATAACACTGTTTTGTTGCTGATGTATGGAACACCGGATCAAATAGAATATCTTTTTAAGATTTTAGAAAATCAGTTTCCATTTTTAAAATCAGCTGACGAGAGCCTTAAATTCTGATTCAAAGAGCACCCATTCGAAATTAATAAATAATGAAACACAAAACTATTTTAAAAGAAACGAATTAAATTATAAATAAAGTAAAAATGAGTAGATTTTGTAGTATTTTTGTTGGTATAAGTTAAACTTTCCAAAAGCCTTTGCCAACATATTTCACTTGTATAAAAATAATGTTGTTGTAATAGCAAGACCAAAAGCACAACACTTTCTTTCACAATCGTTTTTACTTCGTACAAATTTATTGCAATAGCTTGTTATGAAAGAAACATTTATTTTTGTATTTATTTTAGAAGTATATTTATTTATATTTTTATACAAATAATTTCTTATTTATGCATCCACAAATATTTTTTTCCACCACGAGTAAGTACATGTGAGCGAGATCACTAACACTAACAAATAAACACTTAGTTACAATTAGAAGTTTGGCGAACGCGTATATTTTACGCAAGAAAACGACTTGTTGCGCGGCGACAGTGGTCGTTTGACGACGTTTGCTTTTGGGCATCGTGAAATGTATATGAAAAAACAAGTTATAGCGAACACTTTTCATCAATATTTTCCGCTAATTTTTTTTAATATGGAATTTCACCTCGAAAACCGAATATCAAACTTAAATAAAAATAAGTAATAGCATGCTAAGTAAAAGTGTGCTAATAAATTAAGTTAAAGGGTATAATTGTATTCTACACACCAAACTTATGTCAAACCAACAAAAATTAAAGAGGGGTTTACTTGGGAGCTTTATCAGGTTATAGACCGATTTGGACCATATATGGCACAGTTGTTGGAAGTCGTAACAGAACACCGCATGTAAAATTTCAGCCACATCGGAAAAAATTGCGGCTTCTAAGGACTCAAGAAATCAAATCGGGAGATTGGTTTATGTGGGAGCTATATCAGGTTGTAGACCGAGCAATCCAATCCCATGGCAGCCGGTTGTACGCACCGAATTGACACGATGGAATCCTTAATCGGCAAGGGCTGCCGCCTCAGTGTACGTGTTCATCTTTTTTTCGCCATGGGAGAGGCACATTCCGGAGTGCCTTCTCCACAAACTTCTGGTCCGCTCCGGGATTTAAAAGAACCCCGGACCCTGGTTCTGTTCGGTTTGCCAGAACCGCTTCCATCATCAGTCGGTGTCGGTGAAATGTAACCGGTGCATGGAGTGGGTCCAATTCCGATCTTGCTCTGACATACGTCACTACGGGAGTGAAACATGGAGTTCCCCAAGGCAGCGCGATATCTCCGGCACTGTTTAGCCTCTACCTATCCTCCATTCCACCCCCTCCAGATGGCAAAGAGATCGTATCATATGCGGACGATTGTACGATCATGGCAACAATCCCCACCCATTGTTGACATCTGCAATAGGTTGAACGTCTACCTGAACAATCTTGCCTCACATTTCGCTACAAGAAATCTGAAGATATCTGCCACCAAATTTTCAGCCACATTGTTCACCACAAATACGCGTGTGGTGAATGCCGAGCTGACTGTGATGGTCGACGAAGAAATGATTCCGACCATCAAGTGTCCCAAAATACTTGGCGTCACATTTGACAGCTCTTACACATTCCCTCACATGCCACAGCAATCTGCAATAAAGTCAAAAGTAGAAACAAGGTCCTCAAGTCACTTGCTGGCAGCACTTGGGGTGCAGACAAAGAAACCTTGCTGACCACGTATAAAGCAATTGGCTGGTCTGTGGTAAGTTATGCAGCGCCAGTGTGGTCTCGTCAACTTTGTGACACGCAGTGGAAAAATATTCAGATCTGTCAGAATGCCGCCCTCCGAACTGCGACGGGCTGTCTCCTCAGTTCTCATGTGGATCACCTCCATCAGGAGACAAAGATCCTACCAGTGCGAAGACATAACTACATGCTGTCTAAGCAATACGTTTTGGGATGTTATCGCAAAGACCACCCAAATCATCATCTTGGTAGATATCTATTGCCCAGAAGCCTTAAGGTAGATCTACATGATCTAGAGCGTGAGGTTCAGCGCTACTAGATCAAGCGGAATATCCTGCGGCGTATAATGCGGGTCTAGACAACATTCATGCAGACATGGTAGCAGATGCGGTAAATAGCTACCGGGTAAATTTCGTCCCTGGAGGACGACCGCCTCAAACCAGATTAGTTCTGGCTCAATTACGTTCCGGCAGATGCAGCCGCCTCAATTCCTTCAGAACAAGGAATGATGCAGATGTGCAAGATGTATATCCCGATTGTGACTAGGGACCACACGAAGCACATCACCTGTTTAACTGCCAAGCCAGACCCACTCGTCTCAGACCCATATCCCTCTAAACGCCCCCATATCCTTCTAGACGCACCCATATCCCTCTAGACGCACCCATCTTTCTGGATCTGGACACTCAAGAGAATCAAGCAGATGAAAGATAAAACACAACAAACTGCTACAATAACAACAACATAAAACGAGCAGATGTGCTCATTTTGAGGCCAATCGGACAAAAATTGCGGCTTGTAAGGGCTCAAGAAGTCAAATCGGGAGATCGGTTTATATGGGAGCTTTATCTAAATCTCAATCGATATGGCCCATTATCAATCCCTAACGACCTACATCAATATTAAGTATCTTGGCAAAATTTTAAGCGGCTATCTTTTCGCGTTTGACCGCTATCGTGATTTCGACAGAGGGACGGACATTGCTAGATCGACTCAGAATGTCGCGACGATCACGAATATATATACTTTATGGGGTCTTGGACGAATATTTCGAGGTGCTACAAACGGAATGACTAGATTAGTATACCCCCAGCCTATGGTGGTGGGTATAAAAAAAATTATTAGACAAGGAGACGAAATGTTGGGAAACGTAATAAAAAACCAGAATAGATACAGATTTTTACCCTCCCTAATACCAATAAACAAAATATTTTTTTAACCCAGTATATCAAATATTTTTCAGTTGTCTTGCATTAAAATTTTAGTATTTATATTTTCAAAATAGTTTATTCACCAAAGCAAACCCATGTTGTAATACAATAATAATACAAGCACAATTGTTTTAACTTGACTTGACTTGACTTTTTTATGTTTATTTTTATTTTGAATTTAAGCTATCTTCACATTATTCTTTAATGCTTATTTATATGTTTGTTTAAAATGCATTTGCTTAATGGACTGACTGATTTTGTAGTTCTTAATAGAAACGGAAATCAGGAAACCAGACGAATAGTTTTGAAACATAACAAATTTAAATAAATTAAAAGAGCAATACAAATAAAACTATTTAATACGTTTAATACAAAAAAATAAAATCACAACAACTGTTGAAATCAAAACGAGTTCAAATGTAATGACGGGCCATTAACATCTGACATCATTTTGTGACAAACAGCGCTGATCAACTTTGTTTTGATAAAAAAAAAATATATATATTGCTTCGAAGAACTTTACAATTATACTTTTCGAGTGCATTGGATTTTAATAGTGGTTTGTTCAATTTTGAGTTTTAAAGTTAAAAAAGTTATTTTCCTTTAGGCTTAAAATTAAATAAAAAGAATCCGCTGTGTACAAGATGACACGCCATTAAAGCTTTTTAGAATGCTAAACCAGCATCGCGGTAAGTGGTGAAGATTTTTTCAATTGAATTCACATAGGCAGCTGTTCTCAAGTCCAACCCCAAATTGTATTTCATTGCGGTCTTCATGATTGCACGAGCAGAGCGTTCCATGGTATAATCCAAACCGGAGTGAACTATATCCTTTTCTGAAGCACCAGAGATGCGCTTCTGGAAAGATTCGGAAGGAGTCACTGGAATGCGACCACCAACACGGCCAAAACGACGCTCCAAAGATTCTTGGACAGATTCTAAAGAAATATTAAAGAATAAAATACGTAAATTATAACATATTGATATATTGATGTATCTATATAAAACAAAAAATTAGCGTTTTGGCAATTCATAGCAGAGTTTATAAGAAAAGGAAATACAAAAACTAATCATACATAAAAGAGGGAGATCAAGCAAAACATAGCGCACAGAATTAAATAAAATGCATACAATCCGGTGATTACATTCAACAAATTCTACTATTCTGAATTATTTTATCAAATAAACATCGCTTATATCGTTATCTGAAATACAAAAGCGTTCGTTTGCTTCAAAACTCAATTTATTTTCGCTTCTCGATTTATCTTTTTTTCTAGAGTAGGCATTTGAAAATGTGTATTCAATACTTGTACAGTAAAGTCGACCCGTGTACGCTGTTAATAACACTTTATTTATCCAAAGCAAAATCCAATTAGTTAAATTAGGTCCTTATGAATTTCAGATGACGACATCATTATTTTGCATTTGTAACTGGACTACGATAACGCGAAAAACTTATGTGGAATATTCTTGGCCCGTTTAGACACTAAAGACTTTGGTTAAACATTTTTAACATGTAACAACAACAGATGTAAATACATAAATTCCCCACCTATCTAAAATGTTCGAACCAACCCATTATATTTTCCACAACAAATAACAAATATAATTAAAAAAAAATAATTAATGTCATAAAATATATAAGGAAAATGGGAATATAATACATAGAGAACTAAAGTAAAACAAAAAAAAATATGAAACTGTACCGTCCAAAATAAATCTTTCAATAGATTGTTGTACTGAGGCTAAATTGATTTAAGGAGAAATAGAGAAACGGAAAAAGAATAAACAAATTACTATGGTAAAATGCAATGTACCACACACAACACACAATACTAGTTAAAATTTATATGAATTTATGGTGTTGGCAAGTACTTATACGCTAGGCAATTAAATAAAAATCAACTTTTGTCATGTCGATAAGCCAACCAAAAACCAATGTAAAGGGAAATTTTTGACTTGAAAATAATCTGGCCATTAAAATAAAATTTTAGCAATTAGGATAAGCTTTGTTCAACTAAAAATCATTATAGCTTAAATTAAAAAGCGGTTTTTAACAGAACATTTCCTTAAATGCGACAATAGTCAAATAACAACTTACCCAACAAGTGGTAGTTGGATTCACGTTCATATTTGAAAGTGAGACGACCATAAGAAACGTGGTTCAAATTTTTCAACCATTCGAAGAATGAAACTGTCACACCACCAGCGTTGATGTACAAATCGGGGATAACCAAAATGTTACGATCAATCAAGATTTTATCAGCAGCAGGTGTGGTAGGTCCGTTGGCAGCTTCAGCGATAATCTGAAATAATTTATATTTATGCAGTCACTCACAGTCACATATGACGTTGTACAGCAGTAGAATAATTACTTTGGCTTGGATTTTGTGGGCATTCTCACTGTTAATAACTTTTTCAACAGCCGCAGGGATAAATATATCGCAAGGCTCGAACATCAGATTCTCACCTTCGTACGGTTTGGCATGAGGATAACCAACAATGGTTCCGTGTTCGTTCTTGTAATCTTCCAAAGCCTGCAAATATATGAATTTAATTTTTTTTATCAAGTATTTGTATTTGCTAAGAACATTAAAAAACTAAAAAACTATGTTTATTCAAATTTCCCGTAGGAGGTTTGCCTATTCGAAATACAATAAAATTTATTATTTTTATGGAACTTCGAACATGAGAAAATATACAGAAAACGAGAATCGCAAATACCCTCCACCATGGATCGCAGTTGTCGAGTTCTTTGCTCGGTTTCTCTTTTTGGGCAAACAAAGGATATTGGAGCTATATCAAGTTATGGTTATGGACCATAATTGAATTGAATGTTGGAGACCATAGTAGAAGTCAGATCGGTACATGGGTTCTGTATCAGGCCATATTTGACACGTATGTTAAAGGTCATGTGCGAAGCCGTTGTCAGCCAAATGGCATAAGTATTGGGACAGAGGCTTAAGAAATATAATCGGGAGATCGGTTTATATGAGAGTTATATCATGTTATAAACCGATTTAGACCATACTTGGCATAGTCATTGGAGACAACACTTTAGGCGTTATTTCAGCCAAATCGGATAATTACTGCGCCCTTTATTGATTGAAGATGTCAAGATCGCAGATTGGTTTATATGGCAGCTATGTCAGTTTATAGACCGATTTGAACCATACTTATTACAGTCGTTTGAAATTATAGCAAAACACTATGCAAAATTTCAGCCAAATCGGATAAGAATTCCGCCCCCAATGGCTCAAGAGGAACAGGCTGTCTCCTCAGTTCTCATGTGAACCACCTCCATCATCAAGATCCTACCAGTGCGAAGACATAACTACATGCTGTCTAAGAAATATCTTTTGGGCTGTTATCGCAGAGACCATCCAAATCATCATTATGGTATATATCTGGCTCAATAACGTTCCGGCAGATGGAGCTGCAGCAACTCCTACAGAGCAAGGATGCTTTCCACAGAAAGACAGATGAGAGATGGATGGAAGGACAGGGAGACAACAGACGGACATGGCTAGATCGACTCAAATTGTCACGACGATTAGAATATATATATTGTACGGGGTCTTTTCGTTGTGTTACAAACGGAATGACGAAATTAGTATACCCCCATCCTATGGTGGAGGGTATACCAACCAATTGATATTATAAATCAGAATAAAACGGAGAATAAGACAATATATTGTATTTGGGATATGTGGTTAAAAAACAAATTATGAAAATTTTTTAAAATTAAAATAGTTTTATAGGTTTAGTCATTGTTTTTTAGCATGGGACAAAATAGCCTCACAAACCGATTAAAAATTACCATTTTATACTGACACAATATTTCAAAATTGGCCAACTGTATATGCATATATCAAGATATGAACATTTACATACATGAGTTTATATTTATACAATCTTTTTCTGAATCTGTAAAGCATCAATTTTTTTGTAAAACAACATAGATTTGCCGAAAACCCGAAATTATTCCATTCCCCGTCTATATAGAATAGGAAAATGTCAAATTTGCCATGAATATCCCATTAAGGAGCAGCGAGGACATTTCTCCTAAATCATTTAATGCTGTTCGGTTAAAGTTTTCAACTCAATATAAAGATGTTTCCGGTATTATCGGATTTTGAACGGCATGTGAATGACCGAAGCTTTTCGTAACGGTGTTGTATATGGCTGAAGACATTACAAATGTCGTCATTATTGAAAAAGGGAAATACGCTGCATATTTTCTCTGATCTTCTTGAGTTAACAAATTCTCATTACGGATGGTAAAAACAAAAGTAGCTACGTATGTAGCTTGTAGCTAGCTTGGGTTTCGTTTCTGTGGAATTCCTTACCGCAAAATTTAAAAAAAATTTTGCTGTAAGTCCTTTTGCATTCAAAAGAAATTTAATTCGTTATTTCTGTTCTTTAAGCAGCTAAAGTAACTGTTGCTGTATTTTATTGAGCCATATTTTAAGGTCTTTCCTTTCGAGTTTTCCTTGAAAATTTGCTTTTTATTATTAATTTTTTTTTAACGTAGGGAAAAGTTCGTGTTAGATTTTTATTTTACTTTTTATTTGTTAAGTTTTTTATTTTTTATGTTAATGGTTGCAAAATTCACCAGTTCGATTGTATGTTCATGTGTTTAAGTTCTAAATATTTATATATAGTTCTTTTTTATTTTGTGTAATGAAACTTCGGTCCTATCAATGTATATTTCACTAAGGGAGGTTGATTGATTAATTACAAATAAATAAAAGTGATAAATATATTATATATGCATATATATTGATATGATATTTGGGCAAATATTATTGTCTTTATCGAACTATCGGTTCATGCTATTGTTGCCATTGTGGAAAATGTAACAGGCATTAAACTTGCGAAATTTGTATCAATTTTATTACCTAAAATATTGTTTATGTGAGCATACTTAAATAATTTCTGATATAAAGTATCACAAATTTCCTTTCATCAGATGAATTATTTGCTGTAAATACAATGTTCTTTAGAGAAATACTGTGCTGCTCCAAACACTTGCAACTACCACAGAAATTTCCTTCTTTAGCATAACTAGTTAATGCAAATCGGCCGAATTGAATAATAGAGTTTAAATTAACTTACAAACTTTAACACATATGTGATTAAGCGGTAATTATTATCTTTTTATTTCATTATGTTGATAACTATCCAGGACGACGTTGCATTGAAATGCCATCAAGAACATCTGACTTACACTGGGTAGGACTAAAATGAAACACAGCGAACATTATTTTTATGTTCTGCCGTGAGATCGGTTGGCAATAAATATAGGTAAGTATTTGGTTTTTGTGCCGACGCCTATCATCTAGTTGTTGTGTTGTAGCCACATGTGTGTCTATATGTGGAGGTGGCGATCCTTGTCTAGCTCCTAAGCTGAGCATGCTCGTTCCAGTCCAAAGGACCGATCGCCGCGGGAACATGATGACCATTGGTTATTTAAAGGCGTCAATAACTAGCCTTGTCATATCGAGCATCATAGGCACTCAATATGTATGCAAGAGCCGACGCCGACCGGCCTCTCACTGAGACTCCGCTCAATACCGCTGATTGTTGACGACTGCAATTGCAGCTACTCCGTATAAAGCATTCTACTATCCGCATCCTCGAGACGCGCCCGGCAGCTCGCAGCTAAGTTTCTCGCGATAACAATGAACACCACACAGATCGGAGCTCCAAGTTCCAGCCTTTGTGGTGCTTAAGTTATCCCGTGCGGGATTAAGTCGTTAACTGATGCCACACTCTCTTGCGTTTCTCTTGCCTGCATCCAATTGGATATTTTCCTCTTTGAAAATTTAAATCTTTATACTTGGCTTGACTTGAAGCCCTATTCTGGAAAACAACTACCTATGGAATGCCATAGTTTTCGTGCACATGTGTCTACCAAATATAATAGCTATATTCCCACCATTATTATATAGATATTTAATTTTTTGGCACTGGACTTCAATGTAATATAGATCATCACATATTTAACCGGTATCCACGACGCACAGTGGGACAAAATCGAAAAAAACTAGTAAATACAATAGTATGCCATTTGAGAACGGATAGAGACAACTCTTTGAAATTTGAATAGTTAAAGCTGAGGTGTTATCGGGATCATGTCCAAAATTTTAAGGCCCTAGGTGCCAAATCTTCATTTGTGGTCCGATTTTCAAAATTATTTTTTTTTTGCTGAATAGTGCTTAAATTTCACTACAAAAAATTCGCTTGAGGCATACAATATTTTCACTGGTTTCCGGGATAGTTTTAATTTTTATTTGTTAAAATGTTTGTCGGGATTGGCTTCGTATTTGCAATTTACGCGTTTGTGGTTCGATTTAATTTTTATGCATGATTTGGATTCGTGACAAAATGTACAAAGATTTTGCCGCAAAAAGTGTCCACATTTGATTGGTCAAGTAAAAGTTTTACAGTTTGAAAGTCAAAAAATGTGAAAAAGAATATTTTTGCATTTTTTGGTCAAAAAAGTATTTACATTGATTATTCTTTATTGAAAAAAACTAATACCTTCTTTTTTTCTTTTTTGTTTGTAAAGAGAACATATTGCAGATGTTTTAAGGTGAATTTGAACAATATATGTCAACTTAAACGGGTGCTATATGTAATTCAAAATAGGCAATTTTTTATTAAAAAATCGGAAAACCCCCTCGAGTTCTCAAATTCCAAGCACAGAGAGAAGGTACAAATACAGCGTAAACACAAAGAATTTGCGGAAATCATATCAAAAGAGTTTTCGTACATTAAGCACATAATTTTTTTTTTGAAAACTAAAAAGGTTTAACATGTGTGACCCATGACCCTGACAAGAACAAATACTTAGGTGTGATCTTGGACAGGAAAAGTGAATTGGAAATGTCCCATTCAGAAGCGTACTGAGAAGGCTCACAGATGTTGGGCACTATTTAGACGGACCGTAGACGTAGAAATGGGGCGTGAATCAGGGGATAGTTTACTGGGTCATAACGGAGTAAGGGGGAATGAAAGGGCATACGATTTGGCGGTGAAGGCAAGAGGACTGCCGTCAATAAACTTGGTTAACTTGAAGCCTTTCGGGTCAACGCAGTCCGAGTTAAGGGCGTGGACGACGTGGGCATGTAACACTGGAACAGCGAAACATTCGGTAGGACGGCAAAAATCCTATGGGGGGATCCAAATCGTGAGAAGACGAGGCTATTACTGAAAGGAAGTAAGAAGGTCAGTATAGCTATTGGTATCATGACGGGACACATAGAACTACGAGCTCACTTATGCTACATCGGTGCGGCAAGTGATAGCATGTGTAGGGCAAGCGGGGAAGATGATGAGAAGTTGGAGCATTTCCTTCCTTTGTCACTGCCCGGCTTTCGCGTCTAACAGATACCGGCACTTAGTTGGGGACACTATATCAGACATGAACCATCTTAGGGGAGTGACATGGAAAACAATTAGGGATTTTGTAAGTAGCACGGAAATATTATAGCAGAATAATATAGATTTTCTTTTTCAAGCTTACTTTTTTGTATTTAGAGCGCACAACAAGCCGATTACTGGCTTAGGTGTGACATGACTTCGTGGGTCCTCCTTTAGATGCGGTGCGGAAATTGCTCTCAATCGTCGATTCACGCCTTTAACCAGAATTTGGCTGTCGACTTCCCCTTTATATGCTCACTCCTTTCATAGAGTAGTTTTTACGCATTCTTTAGATGAATTGTGCTCTTGGATTCTATTTTTGAGTTATTCTCCGATTGTGTCTGATGGATTCGTGCCAGATGCTTTTACGGGTGTAAAATCTCTTAACAATCACTTTGTTATAATTCCAAAACTCCATAAGCCATATTTTTTAGGTCAACGGTTGGTTGAAAATCAAAATTGCTTGAAATGTGCCACGTTTTTCCGCACTTGGTTCCATATTCCTACTTAATAAGCCAGAAAAGGTGTATATAAATATGTTTATCCATTTCTGCGCGATAAAAACTAGTTTGTCAAAGCCAGGGCACCCCAAACCATAGGAGGTAATGTCATGGTTTAACTGTGAAACAATATTTTTTTCTTTAAAAGCCTCATTAGTTTTTCCCATATTTTATTGAACCATCTTACTCAAAAATCGTCTATTTTAACCCATCACTAAGCCCAACATTTTCTAAAAAGGATGTCGACAACTGAAGTGTTGTGTAGCAAACTCCAAAGAATTATTTGTCTTGCTTTTGAAAGTAAAGGTTTTTGACTTCGTACACAACCGGCTCTATAAGGAATATTTTGAACAGTATGGCGATTAAATTTTTTATTTCTATATTCGTACACATCTAACGTCAACTTAACTGACAACATTTATGCAATTTCAGAATATGTGACCAAAATGGAGCGTCCTTCTCTGGACGATAACATATAAGGTCTCTTTGATCTCGGCTTTATAGAATTATTTATGACCCCTGTACACATGAATGTGATTTACCGAAATTTTTTTCAATTTCGTAATTAATTTTCGCATTTACAAAGAAATTTCTGCACCTTGATGTATTTTGAGCTATACCTTGGTACTATAAATTGAATTTGTGAAGATGTTGGAATGGTCCTACACCCTCTAACTATTTACGGACAATGTCAAGTGCCATAAAGTTTCTCAAAAGTCCGGTAAAATAGTATAAATTTATAGAGATGTGGTTTGTGTACCTAAACTTTTTGATATATTTTTCTAGCTTTTTTCTTTTCCATAGATATTAGGTCGCAAAAAGAGTGAAAACTGTACTTTAGTTATAAGTATTGGCTAGATGAATATATATAGAAAGAGTCATATTAAGAAATTTTACTTTATGAGCATTTTTAGGTGGTTTTCTGTTGAATAAACCATGTGGCATCGACTTATTTAACAAAAAAAATTCGTAGTCCGTTCAACAGATAGCCGAAATCACGATAGTGTTCTATCGAATGAGGCTATACGCATAACATTCTTCATAGATATTTCTAATTGATGTAGGTCGTTGGCTGTTGCTAATGGGCCATTTGGTCCAAATTGATTTTCAATTATAATACAAAAAAAAAATAAAATAATTAAAAATTGTTTCGTACAACGTTTCTGCGTAAGGACTTACGTCAGACTGTAAGCTCATTCGAAAAACGGGTGCAAGTTTTTAATATTTTTATACCCGTAGCGAAGAGGTTAGCATGTCCGCCTATGACGCTGAACGCCTGAGTTCGAATCCTGGCGAGACCATCAGAAAAATTTTCAGCGGTGGTTTTCCCCTACTAATGCTGGCAACATTTGTAAGGTAGTATGTCATGTAAAATTTCTCTCCAAAGAGGTGTCGCACTGCGGCACGCCGTTCGAACTCGGCTGTAAAAGGCAGGCCCCTTATCATTGACCCTAAACTTGAATCGGACTGCACTAATTTATATGTGAGAAGTTTGCCCCTGTTCCTTCATGGGCAAAATTTACATTACTACTGTGGTACAGCGAAGAGAGATAGACCCATTAATTAGCATTATCGATCGATCACTTTCTGCAAGCCCATAGCAACCGGTTGTACATACCGGATTGACCCGATGGAATCCTTCATCACCAAGGGCTGCCATCTCATGTGCAACACACTGCTACAACAACAAAAACAACATCCCTTTCTAATTTGATTTAGCTTTGTCCGACAGATATCTCAACGAGATGGCTGACCAGCCCAAATTCACCTGTTCTGGGTGCCGGGCCACAGAGATATCCCAGGGAATTCTAAAGCAGACGAGCTTGCGAGACTAAGAACTATCCTACACATTTCAGGGATACTAAAAATCTGCGGGTATGCCTCTAGCGACGTGTAAGCTAAGCTTTCAGGACCAGGCCCGATGATAGATGGTCTCAAAGAGGGAGCTGTGAGCATTTCAAAACTATGTGGCCTAATCTAGACTTGAAGACGTCTACTGCTTTGTTGTCATTAGCTAGAATAGCCGTATCAGTCATTGTGTCCGTCATAACAGATCACTGTCTAATCGGCTGCAACGACGTTTGCAGAAGCTGTGAGGACATCGAAGAAGAAGAGACTATAGAACTCCTTCTCTGTGTGTGTCCCGCACTAGCAGTTAGAAGAAGTTCCACTTTAGGTTCTCATTTCTTTGAAAACCTGTCTGATTTAGCGGATGTGAACATTCACAAGTTATTGGGTTTTTTAAAGCGATCTGAACGGTTCAACGGTAGGAACTAGAAGGCATCTTCCTTCTTCTATACCTGTGGTATCACAATGGACAAAAACGTCTATGTGAGTTTGATGGCAGACTGCCACTTAAACCTAACCTTACCAAACCTACAAATCAAAAAATGTGAAAAAGTCAATTTTTGTAATTTTTTCGTAAAAAAGGTAATCTCTCCATACAGTTAACTTGACCCAGCACTATCAATTTTACTTACTGTACTGTAAAGAAGAGTTAATGTAGATGCGTTTTAAGTGTAATATTTATAAATTGCTTTAACTCGTAAAGGAGATCTGCGAATTGTATATTTTTTTTTTTTTTAAATTTGCAATTTTAACAAAAAAAATTGGGAAAACCTTCGTAGTAACCCAAGTAATAACTAATTGTATGCAAAAAATGTTTTGCGCCATCCAAGGATTGAGGTCTCTACGGAATTTTACTAAAAAATGTAAATTTTGCAAACGTCTTTCCCCAGTGTGGGATTTTGGGTGTTTTCATCAAGAAATAAGGCCAAAATTTTTACTCATTTTTTTAAAAAAGATATACATCTACAAATTTGTAAAAACTTTTAACTCTATCTTAAGTAGTTTTGGTTTTATATAATTTTGGTTTTATATAAATTTTTATAATTTCAATTTGAATTTTATTTTTCACAAAAGTGTATTTTTTGGCCTCATTTTGGGTTCTACCCAAATATTACGACTAAAATCCGGCATCGATGCACAATGTGCACACCTCAGTCATTTTGGCATTCATTCATGACAGAAAAGTTTTCTCGAAATTATAACTGTGTACCAAGGGATGCAGTTTATTCATTACTTATATGTTTGCAATATAAAATTATTGATTTCATGGGCGAAATTTGCAATTTGCATTTGACCTTAATCCACTATTTTTAATTGCATTAAGTATGTAGTCGAAATATGTCATAAAACATGAAGTGTTTTTACCCCTGCCAAAGATAACCCAGCCCTTCGCAACAGGTAAGAACACAACTAGAGATTCAAAAAAAGGTTGATTGTATTTATTTTTTCCATCAAAATTTTGAAAATCGGACCATAAATGCGCTTTCGACAGCCCGAACAAAATTTTATAGGGCCGAGGTGACATCAAAGTTTGTCACCTCGGCCCACCACTGGGCCCCTGAGACTTCTAGGGCCCTGCATTTTTGCATATAAACTGTATAACACTTCAGCTAAAACCATGTATTTAGATATCTCTATCCGTTCCAAAATGGCAGAGTTATTTCAACTATTTTTTCCATCCCACTGTGTGACGGCAGTTACCAACTGTGCGACGGCAGTTACCTAAAAAAGTAAACAGCCAACATATTAACCATCGGCTCTATAAATTATTCTGGATCGTTTTAAAAATCAAAGACAATTTAGTGATGTCCGCATGTCTGCCGGTAGTAATCACTCATTAAACGTTAAATATGAAGTTATTGGCCTCAAAAGTAGTTTAAACTATTTTTTGCCCATAGACAGTTTAAGTTCGAAATAATGCTCCATAGGAAATAAAAATTGATATGCCACATTGTAGCCCGTGTCGATATACATTCATAAAGGTAACATTTTTCATTCGATATTGCTGAAATGTAGAACCATGACTTGGATTGTAGCTTTTGACGTCGGATTATAGTTGGATGTAGTTGCTATAAACTCATAAAATGCCTATTATTTTCCGAGTCCGCTGAAATTTATAACTGCCTTTTGTGTACAGCATTTGACCACCATTTTGTAAATTCACATACATATGTACGTCTTTTTTTGTGACCTTTAAAGAAATGGGGTCAGCGGCACCATCTCATGTTAAATACTAACGCCAGTGTATGATTTGAAGTAGGTGCTGTGCTGTTATAGATTGCTCGTATTTGAAACCATTATACCGTTTTGTAAAATTGTCGGATTTTGACTACGCCTTCGACAACCGGATAAGAGTGAACATAATTATACGTTTTCTAGCCACTTGTACTGTTATTAATTATTTTCATACCTTAGGATCAATACCCTCTGGATTGAAAATGCAGCCGTCATGTTCGATAACACCAATACATGTTGCACCAGCGCGGGTCAAATAGCGGGTAGAGTGAAGACCAACATTACCAAAACCTTGAACGATGAAAGTTTTGCCACCCCAGCCGGGAGTGGTGCCAATCATGCTCATGTAGTTGGCTTCATTTATGAAGTTTTCCAAACCATGGAAAACACCTCGGCCGGTGGCAGAAACACGACCATGAATACCACCTTGGTTGATAGGTTTGCCAGTTACACAAGCGTGAGCATTGATATCCAGGTGACCGATAGTCTTGGCATAGGTATCAGCAATCCAAGACATTTCACGCTCACCAGTACCCATATCGGGAGCAGGTACATCTACGCCGGGTCCAATGAAACCTTTCTTGGCCAACTCAAGAGTAAAACGACGAGTAATTTTTTCCAATTCATGTTCGGAGTATTCCTTGGGATTAATCTTCAGGCCTGCTTTGGCACCACCGAATGGAACATCGACACAGGCACACTTGAAGGTCATCAAGGCGGATAAAGCTTTGACTTCATCACGAGACACGTCCATCGAAAAACGGATACCTGGAAAACACATAATTAAATTTCATTATTTCTGCAATACACATTTACATTGTACCAAAAAAAAATGTTAAACAAAAAAAAAAAACAAACAGGAAAAAACTAAGTATATTCGATTTTTTTTTGGGCAGGTGCCAATGTTTTCGATTTCTGTAAAAACAAAACATTATTTAGCTGTACAACCCAAACATGTGTGTTTCTATGATTTACAGTATAAAGGTTGTATGTGTATTTTAAAACGAGCAATAAGAACCCAAGAACTAAAAACAGTTTCAAGGTTCTTCAGGGTCTATTGACTCAACCCAATTACAACACAATGGATGCGAAGAGAATGCATTGAAATTAAATTGTGTCAGGAATCTAATAATATATCACGTTTCAACAAAACGTGCCCGCAAAACAAGTTGCAGTCGACGTTGTTATTGGATAATATCCACGAAATCGGAAGGGGTGTCATCTTTAAAAATTATATATTCCAAACACATATGTATGTATTTTTTTTAATTCTTGTCAAACGATAAGAAAGTCATATTATAAGTAGTTTTGATATCAAAAAATTTCTAATAATAAAAACTTTTGAAATACTACCAGGAAATTTATATGTTGGTATCATACATACCAAAGATATCTTAAACAAGTAAGAATATACATGTATATAATTTGATGGGTGCGTTTTGTTTGAAAACTTTGAACGTATGCAGTGTAGGTGCTGCGAAGCTCAGCTACGAGCTACCACAGGTTGCGGATAGTGGAATGTTCCAGAGGGAGTAGCTGCAACGGCAGTCGTGGACAATCAGCCGTATCGAGGGGAGAGTCTCAGTGGGAGGTCGGGCGACACCGGCTCTTGCACAAATACTGAGTGCCTATGATGCTCGATATGACAAGGCGGGTTATTGGCACCCTGTTCCCGCGGCGATCGGCCCTTTGGACCGGAACGAGCTTGCTAATAAATGTGGCTACATCAACATGAATATATTGATATTGAATGTATTGCTATTGAAAATACCATAAAAATTAAGCGAATAGGTTAGATAACTTTCGGTTGGAGGACACCGCTTCACTCAGAGACCTTAGGTCCATTATGTTTGCCACCCTAACAAAAGATAGAAGAGAAAAAGTATATGGAGAAATGCAGATAGAGATACAATCAAGTCAGGTACAAACAGCTAAAACGACAGAAGAACAAAAACCAACACACAAGACAAAAAAACAGCAAATCAAATGGAACTAGACAACATTCATGCAGAAACTGTAGCCGATACGGTGAATATCTATCGGGTGAATGTGGTCCTTGGAGAACGACCTCTCGCGGCAAACCAGAGTTGTTCTGCCCTAATTTATTTCCGGCAGTTGCAGCCGCCTCAACTCATACAGAGTTAGGATTAATGCCAACCTGCAGAATGTGTGTCCCGATTGAGATCTGGTATCACACGACACACGTCATCTGTTCAACTGCCAGCCAGATCTACTCGACTCAGACTTAGATGCCTCTGGACGCACCCCACATTAGCAAATTTTCCATTATGGTGCAGCAGCATCACTTAACCCGAATCACCGTGATTTTCTGCTGAATATTTTTGGACAATCCTGTTGCCATATGGCAAAGCCAGGGCTGTTAGGGAACTATATTTAACATGGACATTGGGAGTCATGACAGAAGACATCGTGCAAAATTGCAGACAAATTGGTTAAAAATTGCGAACTCTAGGAGCTCAAGAAGTTAAAACATATGATGAGAGTCCTGACAGAAGTCACTGTGGAAAAGTTCATCCTTAACGGCCTAATGGAAGCTACATCGAAATGTGGACCGATTTGGCTCATTTGTCAAAGTACGTTGCCTCTACTCAAAGCATAGACAACGTTGGAAAAATGTGTACTCTTACGGGCACAAATCCAGACGTTCAGCATAATAGTTGCTACATTTTACGGTGGCCCCAGATGATGTTGATCAGCATTACTTCCGTTTATGTTTCTATTTAGATTACTGGACTGTTCAATAACCAAAAGGAAAAATTTAAACCGGTTTAAAAAAACAATTATCTACTCTTTTGTGCTGCAATGCAAATTTTGTTTTGTTGCTATGTCGGTGCTATGGCATAGACATTGAAATGTCTTATCGTTTTTAGATAATCCGTGTTTTTGAATAGTTGCTTTATTTAGATTAGTAATTTAAAAAAATCGAGAGACTAAATGTTTTAAATACTTGGGCAAAAAACCATATTTTGTACAACTGTACTGATATTTGAAACATTTTCTACAGCACACCCATTTATAATCAAATTTATATAAACATATTTTATGCGATAGTCATATAATGTCAAGTGCTCTGCGCATAAAAACTCTTCAATTTATCAGTTTAAACAAGCGAAATGAAGAGAAAGAGGGCAAAAACAAAACGCTGCGAGCAAACTACCGAAAAAACTTCGTTAATGATAATGAATACAGCAAATAGAATCAGTTCATCCGCTAATTTGCCTATCAAATAGAAGAACTAAAGAAAAATATGACATTTCTGCCTAGCTGGCCGACATTTCCTGCACAGCGACGATCAAGAATTTAAATCAGTTTAATCGGAATGTATTTTAAAATGAAAATCAAACGTGTATTTTCAAAACAAACAGAAAAAAACACTTTGTTAACAACTCAGCACAAGAGAGCATTGAAAAAAATAATAGTCATACAACAACGTAAAAACTGTCAAAGCAGGGGGCTCGATCAATCGTCATGTGGGGCGTGCGCGTTCTATGGCAACAGATAGCAACTAAGGTTGAAATGCCATTGTTGTTGATTATTTTAATATGGTAGGGACCAGCTTGTTTTGCGTGAGAGTAAAAAAGCACACATTTCAACCGGCGAATAAAAGCGAGAGCGTGAAAGCCGCCAAGGGAGAGTGCCATGGGTTTCTTTAGTTTTCACATGAAAAGAGCAAACTGAACTCATTTATATACACAAACAACTAAAAGAGCAAACGTTTCGAGAACTACGAGTTAAGACCAGTCCCCATTGTCTATCTGGCCACATTTTTTTGCTCAATGTCTTTTTAGTCAGGTGACTTGGGTATAAAAGTAAGAAAATATCACACAAAGTAGATATGTTAATGTATGTATATAATCACATATTCATATGTTTTTATGTACACGTTTGGATTTTTCTAAAGGAAAGTTTATTTACTTTTGTCACAAAAATTTATTTTGCAGAGCGTAGCGATTTCGTAACTGGAGGTTTATACGTATATTTTAGCTTGGCGTTAATCATTTAAAAATATCTATTTCTAGCAGTGAAAAAAGCGGTAGATAAATTAGCGCAATTTTGGGGATATATCTGCAACATGAATTATGTAAATTATACACTTATCGCCAACATTTTTTTAAAAAATCGAAGTCAATGCCAAAAACTAACAAATATTTCTGCCTAGCTGACCGGCAAATAATAACAACTGATCATATATGTATTTATAAAACTTCCCCTCAATAGGGACGGTATACCAATCTAGTCGATTTTAATGCCTAAAAATATTGATATGCGACCCCATAAGGAATATATGTACATTCTTGATCTTTTGACATTTCAAGTCCATCTAACCATTTGTGTCTGTCGGAGAAAATAACGAAAGCAGTCGGACGTAGAAAGTTAGCACAGATACTTCTTATTGATGTAGGCCGTTGGGGATTTCAAATGGTCCACATCGGTTCAGATTTGGATATAGCTCCCTTATAAAGTGTTCATTCGATTTATTTCATGCTCCCCTACAAGCCCAAATTATAATCCGCTGAAAATTTACACGTAGTACTCTGTTACAACTTCCAACACTCATGTCAAGTATGGTTCAAATCGGTGTATAACCTGATATATCTCCCACATAAACTGATCTCTCAAATTGGCATCTTAAACTCCTGGAAGCCACAATAGGTAACCGCTTTGGTTGAAATTTTGCACATGGCGTTTTTTATGATTTCCAACATCCCCGAATCAGCTCCCATATAAACCGAACTCTCGTTTAGCGGTCTACGGCCCCTAGAAGCTTAAATTTCTGCCTTATTTGGCAAACATTTGGTATGTAAAGTACAAGTATGCATAAAAAAATGAAACTAACTCGTGAAAATTTTCGTGCGATCATTTCTCACACGATCGGCGCAAAGAAATGTTGAACAAATAGGATCGTTTATAACATCGTCATAGGTGACGAACAATGGACCTATGTGTGGTCAACGATTACTTCGCCAGAAGATAATGTTGAAGCGTTCAACCATATTTTGGAGGTGTCGCAATCGGAGTGGTTTGACCGAATACAAAGAGTATCAATCATGCTGGAGAAAACTTTGAAAGACAATAAAAAACGTTTTTGATAGGAAATATATGCATTATATTTATTATTGTTCGCATTTTATCATTATTTTTATACCCTCCACACTAGAATGGGGGGTATACTAATTTCGTCATTCTGTTTGTAACTACTCGAAATATTCGTCTGAGACCCCATAAAGTATATATATTTTTGATCGTCGCGACATTTTATGTCGATCTAGCCATGTCCGTCTGTCTGTCGAAAGCACGCTAACTTCCGAAGGAGTAAAGCTAGCCGCTTGAAATTTTGCACAAATACTTTCTAACCACTGTGCTAAGTATGGTTCAAATCGGTCAATAACCTGGTATAGCTGTCATATAAACCGATCTTGGGTCTTGACTTCTTGAGCCTCTAGAGAGCGCAATTCTTACCCGATTGGAATGAAATTTTGCACGACGTGTTTTGTTATGATATCCAACAACAGTGTTAAGTATGATTCAATTCGGTGCATAACCTGATATAGATGCAAATAAGCCGATCTGGGATCTTGACTTCTTGAGCCTCTGGAGGTCGCAATTATTACCCGATTTGCCTGAAATTTTGTACAACGGATCCCCTCATGACCATCAACATACGTGTTTATTATGGTCTGAATCGGTCTATAGCCGGATACAGCTCCCATATAAATCGATCTCTCTATTTTACTTCTTGAGCCCCCAAAGGGAGCAATTCTTATTTGAATTGGCTGACATTTTACACAGGTCTCCAACACATAATTTAATTGTGGTCCAAAGCGGACCATATCTTGATATCGCTCTAATAGCAGAGCAAATCTTTTCTAATATCCTGTTTTGCCTAAGAAGAGATGCCGGGAAAAGAACTCGACAAATGCGATCCATGGTGGAGGGTATATAAGATTCGGCCCGGCCGAACTTAGCACGCTTTTTCTTGTTTCTAATTATTATGCCAGAAATATATATGGCAGTCCTCGTAATAAATTATCTTGTTATGGTTCTATAAGTAAAAATCGAATGATTGATACATATGGGAGTTGGTTTAAAATATTAACAATAAAATATTTAAAATATTAAAACATTAACAACAAGACTCATAAGAGAATCCATTTCTTTATTCGAGTAGTTGCAATATTAAAAATAATAAAAGTGGCCTAATTGCTCAAATAAAATCGTGCAAATTCAACGAAATTGGCTGCAAAATATGCAAAAAAACCACGAGCTGCATGAGCTGTATGACGATGACAGCATAATTAAACGCATCAAAATACAACGGTTGTCTTGGCTAGAACATGTCAGAATGGATGAAGAAGCTCCAGCAAAGAAGTCTTTTGAAGGCGACCATAATAGAATACGCAAAATGAGAAGATCAAAACTCCAATGGAGTGTCCAAGCGGAGAGCGACATTACGAAACTTGGTGTCAGTGATTGGAGAAGAAGCGCAGAAAATTGAAGCGTTTGGAAATCTATTCTACGTTCGGCTAGAGGAATAAATTTTCTGTAATTGCAAATTAAATTAAGCAAATTTTTTCAACCGATGTCCACAAAATATGACCATACGAGAATATCATACATATTTCCAAAATACAGTCTTACGAAAATCGTTTCATGGTATGTTTACCATAATGACTAATTAAAATTTAGCAGGGCACTCCGTTTTAAGTTGTGGAAAACTTCAACAAAATATCTTTATTTACTAAAATATATTTGCGGCAAATGCACAAATTCTCCAACATAATCTTGTCATCATGTGACACTAGACACCGGATAGCTGTGAGCACCACACAGGCATTAAGGTCCGATCTGTGTGGTGTTCATTGTTGTCACGAGAAGCTAAGCTGCGAGCTACCGGGCGCCTCCACAGGTTGCGAATAGTGGAATGCTCCATACGGAGTATCTGCAAAGGCAGTCGCGGATAATCAGCGGTATCGTCTTAGTGGGAGGTCGGGCGGCAACGGCTCTTGCGCAAATACTGTTGCCTATGATGCTCGATATGACAAGGCGAGTTAATGGCGCCTTTAAATAACCAATGACCACCCTATCCCCCGGCGATCAGTCCTTTGGACCGGAACGAGCTTGCTCACCTACAGAAGCGTGACGAGGATCGCCACCTCCACATAATAATGTGGCTACAATAACAACAGCTAGGTTTATTGTGCCTAATTGCTAAATTTAAGTCATTGGGCTTAAATTAGCATTTAAATTTTTCACACATTTTTCATTTTTCAAATTTTTTATATAGATTTTGACAGTTGTTCACGTAAAAAGCCGCATAGAGTACAAACCCTTACTGGCAACGCAAATAAGTTCAACAAGATGTTACAAAATACTTTCAAAGCATATACATTTTATTACGTATATGCTTTTCTCTTTCTGATTAATTTAAATTGTAAATGTAATTAAAACTTTACTCAATGTTGCCTTCTTTTAAAATAAAAATGCTCATCACATACTGTAGTTATAAGATTTTAAATTTTGTTGTATGCGAAACCAAATAAATAAAAAGGAAAAATAACTTATTGAGAATAGGAGTAGTATGCATTCAAATATTTTAACTTCTGTATAGCAAAAAATTTAAAAATTTTTAATCTTTTATGATTTGGTTAAGTAGTGGAATTGCCCTGACCAGTATTCCTTGGTTGAGCTATTGGCATTTTTTGCACTAGGTGGTATTTTTAAATGGTTAAAGAGAAATGAAGTTGCATAGACGAATAGCATAGCAGAAGACGACAGCGAATGGGTACTATTAAAATTCGTCAGCAAGATCATTAACCAACAGACGTTTCCTGCAGAGATGAAATTAAAACTGCAGATTTTGTTAAGTAAATCTTTAAGTGTGTACTATAGTAGTTACGTCACACATTGTAATCAGGTGGATTTTATTTTTCTTTTCCTTGGGTGTGTGTGTGAACCATTGCCGTCTATAAGAACGACATACGCCAGCTTAGTAAATTGATAAGCGTTGTAATTTGTCACAAGACTTCATAATAAGAGAAACAAATAAAAATATTTATTATATTTATGACACTTAATAAACGCCGCTATCGTACCACTAATTCGTTTAGTATAGGGCGACAGCAATAAATTTTGAAAATTAAAAAATACGGACATTTTAGTGCTGTTGCCATACTTTTCATTCGGTTGTTATTTAAGGTGGCGGAAGTGCACAATTATGCCCGCAACTATCTTGTTTTTCAGTGTTTTAGTCATTTTTGAGATTTTATACAATTACTACATTCTTTTGTTAACGCAGAAAACTCATAAATTAAAAATTCCTCATATAAATTACTTTTTTCATTCGATTGCTCCTGAGCTCACGAGTGGATTTCGAACAGCTGATACTCGATTATGTACTCGTCAACGAATGCGGTAAAGCAAAAACAAAAATTTTCAAACAATTTTAATTGTTCACGTATGCTGTAATTCTATCCCTGGTTTTGTGCAATGTTGATTGGAGATTTTACTTTAGTGTGGAACAACTGACTACTCAACCAATAATCAGCCCGTGTGTAATAAATTAATGAACAGATTTTACGCAACCCGTTCCGGACATCAGGCATCAGAATAAACGCAGGAAGAATCAGAATGGCAAGACTGTTCCAGGGTGTATTACAGATATATGGGACCTGCTTAAACTTTACATTCCTCTCAGCGAAATGGCCGAATACCCGAGTGAGGTGGAAAAGAAACTTCATGTCGTCTCTTCAGCCCCTTGTTTCCATAATTTCAGTTTTACCATTGCTGAAAGCTGTTTTCAATTGATCTTAATATTTGTTCAAATCATGACCGATTTGTGGTTATTATATAATAATGATTATATTATGTATTGGTCTGGTCTTCTCGGATCACCGTATCCAAACCCATTATTTTATGGCCACCACTGTACATTCTATTTAAAGCGAGAACCCTTCTCTTAATTTTTAACAAAAACGAAGTATGTACAACGATTTTTACGATCAATATCTCATTTTGTTCATAGGTAATGTGGCTTTTTGTGAAAGTTATAAGACTTGACACATTTTTCCGTTTTGGATACATATGATTTAAAAAACAAATTAGTTTTTTCAAAAAATATAATTTCAACTGGTTTGTGTGTGACCTTATATAATAATTAAATGGAACAAACGTTATTTTAGTCATTCATATGCAAAAGATCATTCTTTCGCAACAGGAAATAATTTTTGAGAAAAAGTCAAAAGGTCATATTAGGGTGAATATGCGCTGGATCAACCTTGTTCCCCAAAGGGGGCGTCTTAATGATGACTTCCTCCGTATGCATTCATATACAAAATCAACATCATATATTCGCAAAAACACATTATATATTGTGTCGTAATGTCCCCTATTGCCTTTTTGAATATTTAATGTCAATACATTTGCCTTGGAGAACGAGGTTTGTTTTGGAATTGTTCAAATAAAAATTCGTGCAGTGGAGTTCCTATTACGTTTAGCGAAATATATTTATTATTTTATTTATTGTTCTGAGCTTAAAATATGAACTTGAATAACGACCTATACTGCATCATACACAATTGTGATATTCTTTTGTTTGCATTTTATATACAAATAAGTATCAAATAATTGATAAAATATATACTAAATATTGATTCTTATATCAATTAATTATTTTAGCCGTCATGCTAGTTAAAACAGGATTTACTTAGATGAAAACAACGACTTAAATACGTTGTTTGTTTGTTTTGTTGATACTGTTTGACTACGTTTATCAGTATGATAACACGCTATTGATCATGCGAACAAATTGCCTTATGCGTTGAGTTTAGAAAAAATTTAGTTGCCAACCCAATTTGGATTTTATTATTATTTCCGGCGATAAAAACAGAACTAATGCATTTCTAATGTGTACGCTGAAGCTAACGAAAGTATATACCGAATCGTTAATACGCTCGATTATGTGAAGTTTAAACATTTTTGAATACGTCAAGTGATAAAATGATTGCTAACCACTGATCAAACAAATGATTGCTTAGAGATTGAGGCTTGATGGTTATAAACACTTTATCACAACTATTAGAAATTTGTAAATATATGCATTTAGATTTGTTTGTTTTGCATTGAAATCGTGGTTCACATGTTAACATGTTGTGCATGCAAATAAAAAAACAAATTACAACACACGATTTAATCATATTGGAGTTTTGGAAAAATCTAGTTAAGAATATTATTTAACTAGAATACATTAAAATTGTGCTTAGACAATCGACTCACAGGCTAATTCATAGCAATTGTGCTAAACTTAAGATTTTTTAGTGAAATCATGAAAAATAGAAATATAAAGAAAGTAACGTGGTATAACGATAACTATGAAGATATAGGGGACAATTGTTACAACTTTGCTTTAAAAGAGCTTAAGAAAAGGAAAATTCTAAAACATACCTAAAATATTATTTGAACTAAAACAAGGAAAGTGGTTTGTCTGTTCCGTTTAGACTCAAAATTTTCACAGATGGAGCATAATGATCCCGTGGTGAAAATAGTGTAGAACATTTTTTAATATCTGAAGGGAGCGGACCCTCTCCCTTACCTAATTTTTAAAAACGCCAGATCTCGGAAATGGTTGGTGTGATTTAAGCGAAATTTTGTATGCCTTCTCATAGTAACCTAAAAACAAAAATTTGGTATCTAAATTTCGGATGGGGTACCTAAGGAGGCCGCCCACCCCCTAAACCTACCAAATATATATAAAGGCCAATCACAACAATATGGGACTCAAATGAAATGTATTTAAAATTTTAAAACTTATATGATACCCAATGGTCGAACCAAGTGTTTGGGGAACCACCCAAAACACCCCTTAATCGGACATATTTATCGACCATGGTAGTACGAGACTCAAATGAAAGGTATTTGCAAGTAGAATACGAATCTGTTATCCAAATATGGGACCAAGTTTCTGGGGATCCATCCCTTCCCCAAAACATTCCCAAATAGGACTTATTTACTGACCATAGCAATATGGATCTCAAATAAAAGGTATTTGAGTATTCAAATGTTCAAAGTGTTTGAGGGGCCGCTCCTTCTCAAAAACACCCCCAAGGAGGACAAATTTACGACCATAGCAATAAAGGGCTCAAATGAAATATCTTTTGGAGTAAAGCTCGAATCTGATGTCAATATTTGGGAAAAAGTGTCTATGGGGCCATCCTACCCCCATAACACCACCTATGGGGCTCAATTAAGAGGTATTTTAGAATAGAACACGAATCTGATAAGATATTTTTAGTGCCAAGTCACTGCCGCCCCATCGCACAAAACTCTCTCAAACCGAACATGTTTGCCGTCTATGGAAATATGAGGCTCTAAAGAAACGTAATTGGGGGTAAACCACGAATCCGAAGTCAACACTCGGGACCAACTGTCTAGGGGATGTCCCACCCCCATAACAACCCCCAAATAGGACGTATTTGCTCGTCATGACAATTTGGGTCTTAAAGAGAGTTGAGCTCGGTAGTACATATTTGCTGACATTTGAAATATGGGGTTTAAATGAAAGGTATTTGAGATAAGAGAACGAAAATCATATCCAATTTTGAGCCCAATAGCAATATGGGGTTCAAATAAAAAATGATATTTGAGAGGAGAGCACGATGCTGATTTATTTTCAGGGCTAAGTTTTTGAGGGACCACCCCACTCTCCTAAATCGGACATATTTACCGACCAGGTCAGTGTGACTTTCACAGTATGGAGCTCAAATAAAGGTATTTGGGAGTAGAATACAAATCTGATGTCCAAATGTGGGTCCATGAATTTATGGCACCGCCTCTTCCCCAAAACACTCCACAAAAAGTACGAATTTACCGACCATGGCAATATGTGGCTCAAATGGAAGGTATTTGAGATTAGAAAACTAATTTGATCAACAATTTTGGAGCCAAATGTTGGGGTGACGCCTCATCCCATAAACTCCCCGTAAAGCAATGACAATATGGGATTTAAATAAATGGTATGGTATATTAGAGTAGAGCACGATGCTGATATTTTTTTTTTCAGGGCTAATTGAAAAAAAAAATGGAGTACATCTAGCGACCAAACTTAGATGACCCTAAAACCGCCGAGCGAATTCATAGACCAATAAAGATAATATGGGATTCAAATAAAGGCATTTATATTGTTATACTGTAAGTCAGGAGTATTACTAGAAACTCCTTAATTGTCGAAAATAATTATTCAAAGGATAATTTTGTTCCATATAAGGTAAAAGAAGGCACAGCGGAGAGGGCCCGGTTCAACTAGTATAGATACATAATAAATATGCTCAAGCGGCTTTTTAAGATCAAATAGTAAAATAGGCTTTACCTGGCTATGAACCGAATTGGGTAATGTAGACCTACCACCCACCACAAAAAAAATTTTTGATCTAAATCCCATAAAAATTACCACACGATGTATACAACTTTCAGAGTTGCTATCCAAATGGTGGCACAAGAAGAGATGCAATAAATGGTTAGAGCATTGGTAACTTTAAAGTCACTGAGCATAAAGGCGATGTTGAGCGATGACAAACTTGAAATAACTTTCCAATTGGATGTTATAAATATAACATACCAGAAAGATAGGGCGTCAGAGAAAATCGGCTTGTTGTGCGCTCTAAATACAAAAAAGTAGCATCGAAAAAGAAAACCTAAGTTAGTCGTTTTAAAAATATGTAAAATTATCCAATAACACCCAATAGCGAAATCCAACAACGCAACTAGCGGAGAGCAAATTGCTCGGCACGGGATAGCTGTGAGCACCACACAGGCTGGAACATTGAGGTCTAATTTATGTGGTGTTCACGTGCTGCTACGAGACGCTTAACATCGAACTACAGGGCGAGTCCACAGGTTGCGGATAGTGGAATGCTCCATACAGAGCAGATGCAACCGCCGTCGCGGACATACGGAGCAGCTGCAACGGCAGTCGTGAGGGGCCGGGCGGCACAGGCTCTTGCGCCAAATATTGAGTGCCTATGATGTTCGATATGACAACCTGGGTTATTGGCGATCGTTCCTTTGGACCGAACAAGCTTACTCCCCTACAGAGGCTAGACGAGGATCGCCATCTCCACATGAAAATGTGGCTACAACAACAACAGCAAATTGTAACTGTTTGAAATAAAAACCATGAAAACAACATTTTAAACGAACTATGAAAACAATCTTAAAGAAAAAGTTAATTATTTAGCGCATCGATTGCTAATTATGTTAATAAACAATTAATATATAGTTCTAAACTTTAAAAATCGTGCCAAAATAAATGACAACTTCACATAATTCTTTCGCCCTAGGAATAACTTAAGTTATTTCACACAAACAAAGTGTTTATATAATTAAGGCACTTTGTTTGCGGGAAAATAAAACGAAAAACTGGCCAATATGCTGAACCCACACGTGAAAAATCGTTTTGACAAATACAATTATGAAGATAATAATCTCAGAAAAAAATACAAATACACCTGCCCTAATTATTGATATTCTTTCAGAAGCATACATACATATATATTATGTATATATGTATAGTGTCGTGCAAAACAAAAGCAACGCTTTTTGATATCGATGAAAATAATTATACAAAGTTTTATAACCATTTTACTTAACGTACAATAAACTTTAAAATCCATCTATATTAAATCGGAGTTTAAGAACAACTGTTTTATATAAATGGCGCTTTGTTCAATAATGGTACATTTTCACAAAAGCAATTAATTGAAGGTTAATATCAGTTGCCCTATTTTTGACCATGGTTATCTATCTTAAAGGCATAGATTATATTTAGACGATAATTGCTGACACAGAGACATCGTTTCAATGTGTTTTTAGCACTTATATGTAAGAGAATTTCAGATTCATTTTTTTTTATACGAAAAGCTAAAATAAGAGTTTTGTATTCAGCAATAGAGTTGGCTAGTGGAAAACATGTAATCGCTTGCCTTGCATGAGCTCTCAATTGAATTTAGGAACATGCTTCTAGTAATTTTTATGCAAATATGTCGAAGATTAAGACCAGTCAAAGATAGCATCTGCTAGTCTTTGCGTCCTCAAAAATATTTCTCTTTACAAGTTATCCACTATTTGAACACACTATGTACTAAAAGTATAAAATGTTGCTTCTGTTTTGCAAACTCATTTTGAACGACAATCAGCGGTATCGAATGGAGAGTCTCACTGAGACCTGGCGGAACCGGCTCTTGCTTGAGTGCCTATCAGCGTTAGCGTTGCAAGATTTCAAAAAAGGATAAAAAAATTGTTATTTATTAAAAAAAGTGGCATACTTAATGTTAAAAAAGGTGTACACTATATGGGCGTAAAGTTCGGTAAAACAGTGTTCCACTACACATTACAAGTTCTTTCGACGATTTCACGCACACCAAATGTGACCACGAACATTCCATTATGGAAGAGGCCCCAAACTTCCCACATATCAATGAGTGTTGTCCGATTCATTTAATTCAATTTAATCGGACAAGTAAGTATAACACGCCAAATGTCATCAGCTATATTTAGAGGATAATGGTGAAATTTTGATTGGACAGCATATAGAATTATATGTGCAAAGTCTCGAGAGGTCTTTTTCGTGATGGACTGACCGACGTCGCTTAACCTGCTCTGAAGATCGAAGGAACATATACAGGACAACTATTTCGATTAGCTATAAACGGAATGACGGACGAGATGCTAACATGTGTGCCACGTTTATTTAAGTGAGAACAGACAATAAAAGAATAATATTTAAAAAAGTGGCACTAAGGATTGGTAAAGTGGCCCAAAAACCAAAGAAGTATGGTATTTAGTGGCACACAAGTATCATGGTCGAAAAAAGGTGTTTAATTTGGTATTAGACTTGCACAACGGTAACGCGGGTGAGTGGGACGCTCGGTGTAACAAAGGGAGGACCATTACCTTTGGTCCATTTTATTCGTCTTATATAATAAAAAAGTGTAGACTGTATACAAATATGTGGTGTGTAAAGAGAAATGAATGGGAACCCAGCAGAGCTAGGAGATTGCTTTGGCAAAAGTTCACTCAAATCAACCACGTGAGGTACCTGCAATATTCCTTCCTTGCTTGTCCTTCAACAATTCATCATGCCTACGAGCATAGGATTAGTTCGCCTCTCCCAGCGTCCAGAGCGACCCTCAGTTCTTTAAAATTGATAAATTAGTCCGTCTTTCGCGAATATTGAATCATGAATACAGTCATGTTTGAGTGGAAACATACACAATGAAATTATCTAAATCTAGAAATAAGTTTTGCTTATAATAGACTGAAAATACGAATTATGTATGAAATATACAGTTCTGCTATAAAAAAAATTTTAAATTTTTATGTAGAAGAGATTTGAATATTTGAAGACTATTAAATTGTATTCGATTGCAGGCTTTTAGAATATATGTATGTACCTATGTATGTATTTTTTGTAGTTGATATAAATATGTATTTCGACGTTTTTTAATTTCCCTTACTCTTCGCTCTGACCAGAGTTATACAACGAGACATGTAGTAATGCATAATGAACTCGCTAAAGGTGAAAAATATTGCTCACGAAAAAGCACAAGGCCACAAGTTTGGAATATATAAGAGGAAGAATTAGGCACATGTGTTGACAAGAAAAACAACGTTAAACACCATTTTGGTAAGGTAGAATAATTGTAAGTGTCCACGTTCGAATACCTTATGCAATTGACAGAAATATCGAAATATCTAAATGCATACATATAGAGTAGAGGTAGCGGCAGATAAACATTTGTTTGTTATTCGATTTTAGCCCATGTCTATTGGTGGTAGGATAGTGCTTAGACTTTTCTCTATTTTTTAGAAAAGAAAAAGTGTGTACATATGCAGGCAACAAACCTACTAAGCACATAAATATGTGGAACAGCTAAAATGAGTCTTATGTGCTGTTTTACGCATCAAAAGAAATGTCAAAAAAAGGAGGCGCCATAGCACAATTGTTACATAACGAATATGAATAAAATGAGGTTTTGAATTGACTCGTAGGTAGTTGGTTTTGGAAAGTTGTTCTAAATAATCTACCACCTGCCTGTGCTGTTTGTGCATTCTATAGCAAGTCTAAAATGGAAATTATTTTGTTACATACCGCCTTTGGTTGGAACACGATGTGTACTGTGCTGGGCACGATAACCTGTAATCAGTTCAAAATCACCGGAGTCACGTCTCAAGGGGAATGCAATTTCAATGATGTGGTCACAGGGTTGCATAAGCATTAAAATACCCTTAACCTTCTTCTTCTTATCCTCCATGGACAATTTTCCCTTCATGTCATCTAACAAACGGTCTTCGGCGATTTGACAGCCACGATGGAAGAAGTACTCGACCATGTCGAAGAAACGGGGGTCTTTGGCAGTGGGCACATCCTTTAGACGGTCAGGAATTTGGTAATCAGCATAGCCCCGAGCTTGCAAAGCAGCGGTTGGCAAGGCTTTTACCAAACTTGTGGCCTCTTGGCGTATGGCAGCATTGCGTGCTAGGTTCTTTAAGTGATACATTTTCACCAAACACTTCAATTTCTCAAATTATTAAACACTATCAGTATCTACTCGACTACGACGATGAATAGAAAACGACAATCCACCAATTGTTAGTTTCCCGATCCGATTCGACTCGATTCCACCACCCCACGATTCTACGATAGAGTGTTCAGTTGCTGGTCGGTTGGTTGGTTAGTTCAATTTAAAAAAAATGAGTTAACAAGAGAAAGAATACTCTGTACCGAATAAATGGCTATTTGAATACATATTTCTTTCAGAACGGGTAACGTGGCAAATAGATAGGTAACGGAATCGTAGCGTAACGCGTTGTATAGTGCTTCGTTCTGAAGGCCGGTATACAGCTCCATTGCAAATCTCTCTGGCAAAACAATGGCAATGACCATTCCATGACATAATTACCAGGTAGAGTACCGTAAACAACTGAGTACAATTTTCTCGTGAAGTGCATAATCTGTCAACGATTTTTGGTTGTGTGTGTATTATTGTTAAGAACAATATCACACACACAAACAATGAAAGATGGCGCGAACTAGTAACATACACAATATCATAGTTTCACTAATCACTGATTTTGACAGATTGTTGTTGGGCAACTGCTACTACCTGTAAATGAATATATCTTGCGTATAATAATTCACATTTTCGCCGATAATTGGGTTGTTTCATTCGCTAGCTTAGGGTTAGTATTCTATTATCCTATATTATCGGAATAGCTAAGTTATGCCATGTCTACATTGACACGTTTTGCTTATGTTGTTTTGAAATCATCTCAATCGTTCACACTAGTTGAGATTTTTCGCAAATTGCATTTTAACACACTCCAACGTAAATGTTATGATGCGCTTTTGTTAAAATTTATTTTTTCTTGCTTTATCTGTAAATTTTTTGGTTTGATTTTTTGACATTATTATTATTCAGGCCATTTACATGCTTTTAAAGACTCGTTTTTGTGGCAAAGGAGTCGTTTTCCCTTACTATGGCTGGCACTATGTTCGTTTTTCACCGTTGAAAACTCATGTTCGTCACGATTACTTTTTTGAAACATTACGAAAATAACAATAATAAAATTACAATTTTATAAAAATTTTACCATAAGTAATGAGGGAATGTCCAACTGAATAAAATCAGCAAATTTGTTTGCACTAAAATCTATTATTTAAAAAAAGAAATCGACGAAAAAATATCGCGGAAAACGAATATAGTACCGGCCTTTAATTGTAAAGGAAAAACGCTAATATTAATCCGCCCCATGCCACTATGAACATACACCTAAGTCATTAATCGGCTTGTTGTGCGCTCTAAATATAACAAAAACAAGTAACCTCGAAAAAGAAAATCTTACTCATGAATTCCGTGCTGCTTACAAAATCCTTAATTGTTTTCCATGCCACTCCCCTAAGTTGGTTCATGTTTGGTATAGTGCCACCTAAGTGCCCGCGAAAACCGGGCAATAACATAGGAAATGCTCTAACGTCTCATTATCTAACCCACATGCCCTACACATAATATCATTTGCCGAACCGATTTTGCATTAGTGAGCTCATAGTCCTATGTGTCCCGTTATGACACCAAAAGCTATACTGAACTCCTTCTTACATCTTTTTAGTTATAGCCTTGTCCTCTCATGATCCGGATCTCCCCATAGGATTTTCGCTGTCCCACTGACTCTTTCACGTTTGTCGCCCACGCCCTTAAATCGGACTGCATCGACCCGAAAGGTTACCCAAGTTTATCGAAGGCAGTTCTCTGGCCTTCACTGCCAAATCGTCTACCTTTTCAATCCTCCATACTTCGTTTTGGCCCGGCACTCAAACGATGCAGATTGTGCCAAACTACTGAGGCGCTTCTGTAGAGGCAGGCCACATTTCGAGCCTACGTCAGTAACGCCGGAAATATTCCATCAGATCGGAATGACTTAAATGGTTTGAAGATACTCAAGCATTCCTTCACCTTAATTCCGTTATGATAAACCTTCCATCAACCTCATTGTTCCAAGATCTCAGTATCTCCGTGAGTCCCGTCGTATCCTGTGGAAATGCGTTTTCGTCAAAATCCTCAACATGTCCTTCGTTGTTTCTGCTCTTACTCGCAAGTCGTCTACTAACTTTTCAGTTTGAACATGGGTTTTTGAGAGAAAATTTTTTATCTTGGCTTCCATGAGGCACGTTTTGTCGCTCTCGTAATCTTATCGTATTCCTTGAGCCGTGTGTAACACACATCCTAATAAACTTCCGTTTTTTCCGACGTGCTCTGTTAAAATGTTTGCGGGCCTCTTTCCCAATATTGCAAATCTTCCCTGTCATCCAGGGTATTTCTTGGCCTGATTTTTTATCCCGAAGAGAACAACTATCTTCGAAAGATTCCACAAGTGCAGTAGTAATTCTGTTGACATTTTCGTCACTGTCTATGCTTGGACAATCTAAATTTTGTCCAGTTGGTTTTCAACTTATTCCGGAAGTTTATCGGATTCGGCGCTGGCCGTGCTATTCTAAACCTAATGTAGCGATGGTCAGGGAAAGATTGTTTCATGGAGACCCTCCAATTCTGAATCTCATTGATTACATTTTCCGAACATATTGTCACATCTAAAACTTCCTATTATCACATCCATTCTCCTATTATTGCACCTTATTCGTACCTCATGTCCTGTCTGTTTTGCCTTCCTCACCGACCATTGCAGCTCCGACGTGGGTGGCGGTGTCGGAGAGTCGAAAGGCAGATAAAGTGAAGCCAGGTACGCTCCACAGTCTCTCGATCTCATCACTATTGCATCCGATATTGACAACTCTGGGGAAATTGTATAATTTAAAGCGTTAATATAGAATAATTGGTAGTTGATAGGGTTCAGTCCAGAAACTTTGTTCCCGGTCGTCCATTGCTCCTAAATTAAGGCAATGTGAATCTTGCCCTTGCTGATTTTCTCCATCAGAGCGTGAATAGCTGTCTCGCTTCGGTGGACATTTATCCGGATGACCTCAATCATTCGTCCTCCATTAGATGGGCTTGTTGGGATTGGGTGATGATCTTATCGTCTGCTCTCCGTTCTTTAGGCTGTATTGAGTTTCCCGTCACTGCACTGTCTGTTGTTTTAATATTAGAATCATTGCATATCCTAGTCTTCCGAATCTTGAGATAGTCGGTAATGGTTCCGTCATCGGGTCCCTGTTCGTTAGACTGTATCGAGTCTACCGTCCCTGTACTGCTTGGTGTTGCAATATTAGTATCTTTGCCTATACTAGTCTTCCAAATCTTGAGTAAATAGGCTTCTTGGGAGTAGGTTATGGACTCATCGTTGGCTCCCTGTGTGTTAGGCGGCATTGAGTTCTCTGTAACTGCATTAGGACCTTTATCCATCCTAGTCTTCTTAATCTCGACCAAGTCGTTGATGGTTCCGTCATCGGGTCCCTGTTCGTTATGCTTTGTTGGGTCTCTCGCTTCTGCACTGCGTGATGATTTAATATTAGGATTCTTGGTTATCCTAGTCTTCCTAATATTGAGAGTCAGTGATTATCTCGTCGTCGACCCCCTGTCCGTTAGGCTTTATTGAGTGTCCCGACACTGCACCGCCTGATGGCTCAATACGAGGATATTTGCCTATCCTTGTCTTCCCAATCTTGAAAAAGACGGCCATGGCCCCGTAATATGGTATGCCTTTAGTCTTATCCAAACTTGTCACGGAAACTAGATCAATGTCCACTACAAGTAGAGTTCCTTCCTCCTTCAACTCCCTGTGGAAAACCTCCCATTTCTCTACGACCAACTCTTGGTTTTGCTTGTTTAAGACTTCCATCATGCGTTCCATCGCGATTTCGCCGCCCACCTCTTTAATAAAGACCGTCGCTTTTGTAAGCTGTGGGGTGTCCATCTTTCTCACAAGGTAGAGCTTTGCACCCCAGGGAGTGTGGATACTTCCAACGAGCTTTTTGACGGTATCAATACCTTCCGCTGATGTCCCCTCTATACCCACAGTTCATAATTCGTATGGGAGTTCAATACATGTTCGATAACCCGATCAGCATCCTGCATTCTCGCCCGATTACGCTACATACCGGTACATACTCCTCTGTCTCTTTCGTCAGGCCCCGGATCGCTTTCCCTGTCTGCTTGTGAGCTTAGCTATCGCTGCGATGACTGTTTCATTAACACTGTCGCTGTCTGAATCTGAGTCGAAAACACCACCTTTACTTAAAAGCTGGGGACTGGTATCCCTCTGGTTTATCCGTTTCTTCCTCATTAATTAGTCTGACGACTAATTGTGCGCTTGTGTGTGCTTTCGGAATAGTCGCTGAAATGTTTGTTTCGCGAGTGAAATTTGACAGCAATTATTCGTTTTTATTTTCATATCAAAATACGTTTTTTATGTGAACTTATGGTTTCATATTTTATTCGCAAATTAATAAAATACCCGAGTAAAAATGTTGATATTGTCAGATATCAGATATATATATATATCTTATGCCAGATATAATTGGATACGAAAAATTGTTATATACAACTGGATCTAATTGCTTTAAATTAGATCTAATTAGATCTAATTCGATACAATTTGATACAATTGTATATCGAATTTGTCCCAGATACAATTATATATAATAATATATAATTGCCACTTGATTATAAAGTGCGCGGCTAAGTGTAAAAAAATACAATTGGTCTATTTTTAGAACAAACAACATCGTCTTTTGCTCCCGTCGATATTCCTTATTTTTTTATTTACTCTTGCAAAGTGGTTATAATTTGAGTTTACTTTTACTCTTTGCGTTTGGGTTCCACTCACACCTAACATATCGTTCATGTGTGAGTATTGCCCCCATAAAAAGAGCTTTTTTCATCCGATTTCGATGAAATTTGGGTGAATGGGTGAATGCCCTTTGAGCATAGCCATGTAAATAGTGGCATAAAGCTGAGTATTCTGTTCAACTTTTCAGACGGAATGCTGGCGAAATCAATATAAAAGAAAACGTCGACGAAACACTGGAGGAAAATAGGTGAAAGATTAGTACTCTGTTTATACCGAGGAAAATGGCAAAAATAAATGTTAGTGGAAAGGCTTGACATCAATGTCGGCATAATTATTGTTTTATTGGTTCTTTTTTATTTTTATTTTATTTATTTGCGAAAGAAAAATAATAAAACCATAAGTGCAGATAAAAACGTCTTTAGGTATGAAAATAAAAACAAAACATAACTGTCAAATTCCGCTCGCGGAACAATTAAATATTTCCGCGACTATTCCGAAGCAGAATAGAATACCAACCCTAACACAAAAAACTGAGAAAACGCATTTTAAGATTTCATTTCCCTTTGCTTTCAAAAAATAAGAAAATTTATTGATTAACTTAACTTTTACTCGAAAAATAATTTTTTGCATTATGTTACACCTACTCAATTCATGGAAAGCATTTAAGGTTTTCTATTTTTAAGATCATTGTTTGTGGAAGGCGATTGTAAATTTTCTGTAATAGTCGGACTAAAAAGTACTGTTCCAAAGATATGTGGAAGCCCCCAACCTGTCCGACTTCTGAGAGAAAACGAGATTGCAACCTTACAGCTGTCATATGAAGACGAAAGCAATTGCTAGTTGCTCGTGAGTTGTTCAGCCGTCAGCTGTAGACTTTTGTAAAAGTTAATAGATTTAATTGTCGCACAATGTTATATTAAATAAATATAGATTTAAATAGTCGTTAAACTTGAGTTTTTTGTTGGGAACAACAACTATAGATATGCGAATATTAACCCAAAACTTCAAAAACTAATCAAAAGACTACGAAAAATATATAAAGAAATAAGGGAAACAGTAGCCCAATAATGGTACCGTTGCTGACAAAGAAACAGTCAGTTTCCTAAAGAACGTATAGATTGGCTGATAGAAAAATGGAGGAACACACTGCGGACCGACGAATGTTAAATTGTGTTATATTATTTCGTTTTTACTGTAGATGTTTTATTGCCAATTGAAACACAGTCCGTTTATAATTAAGGCCAAAGCAGAATGAGCGCGTTGTGCTTTGTTTTTGAGTGTCGGGTTGGAAAATGTACCTCGGAATACAAATTTCACAACAGCAATGCTCAAAAGTTAAATAATTTTTAATTTTGAAGCCTTCAAACACTACTTCACGTACGGCTACTTAGAATGACTCTCGATTTCAGTAGTCAAAGTTGAAAATTTTTTAACAAACAAATACCACAAAAGGTATTTGTTTGCGGTGTTGCATTTTTCAACGCGACGCTCAAAAACAGAACATAACGCGCTCATTCTGTTTTGTCCTTTACTCTATTCAACAATGATTTGTTGATCTACTTATTTGCTTTACAACTCGCTTAAGGCTCTATTACACGGCATGTAGTTGTCAAATTAAGCACATGTCGTGTGATACAAACGAAACTAACATGAAAATCACTTTTTAAAATAACACGTAATTTTTTTCGATTAGAGCGTGCTCTATTTCTTCTGACAAAAACATAAAGAAATCGGCGGTTTTTGTTGTCAGTCGAATGAAAGCAACTCCAAATTAAATTGTTTTCACAAATTTATGATTTAACCAGCTTTCTCACAACTTTAACAATTATTACGCATAAAAAAATCAGATTTTGCTCAAATTTTTAGGTTATGTCACACGAAAATAAGATACAGGTGTGATAGCAAAAAAAGATAAATCGTATGTAAATAGACAATTTTGTGCAAACGTTTTCAATTACATGTGAATAGCAAAAGTGACATATCACAAGACATCTACATGCCGTGTAATTTCGCCTTTACTGCTGTTTGCTGATACGTTTACAATACGTGTTCTCAGATAAAGCCTAATACTGACATTGACTTTTCGCACAAACAACTGACAAAACGCATTATAAAAAATGGTGACGAAGAAAATGCGAGCACGTTCCGTAGAAGTTATTCTAAGTTCTATCAGTAAAATAGTAGCGACATGTCGCTGCGCCAACTTAAATTTCTCTTCAATTAATTGCAAATGTAATTAAATGCTCACGAAATGGGCACCAATCAACTCTGCTTTAATGTTTTTGGCTTTGTTGTGTGTTATTGTTTGACTTTTGTCAGCGCTCTTGCCGAGAATAGAGTTCATCTGATTTCGCAATAATTTAATAGGCATTTTCGTTGCAAATGAAGTCAGTACTAGGCTTAAGACTGACTTGTGTAACGTTGTGCCACTGCCTTATATACTTCTTGCTGGCCACATCATTGTTTCGAGAATACCCAATCTGGTAACTTCGCGATAAGTCCTCTATTGATCTCTACTTAAGCTGACCAGCATTGATAAACACATACATATCATGATACCTGAATACAGGCAAACACATACACTTACGTCTATTGAACAAGCATGGGGTGGAGCCAAACGAAACCAGCCATTAATAAGAGTAAGAGAATAACAACAAAGAAAAATAAATAAATTCTTGGGAATACCAGAAACAATGTGTGATGACATAATAAGAAAACTGTTACAATTTGAAATTTAAAATAATGGAAATTAAATTTAATTTACCTTAAAACTAATAAAATCCCAATTATAGCAATATGATGGAACAGGGTCTACACAGTCTTCCGCCGGCCTGCCCAAAACTGTATAAATATAAATCACAATTTACAGAAAAGACAGTCAAACATGGTGAGGCAACAGTATTGTTACATTTTTACTAGAGACGTTTTACTTCCAATTAAAACATATTTCGTTTACAATTATTTTACTTAACAATGATTTATTGATCTATTTATTTGGTTTACAACTTGCTAACAGCTGTTTGCTGATATGTTTAAAATACACGTTCTCAGATAAAGTCTGCGGTGATAGTGCTGTCACGTAGCATACAGTCCGTTCACAGGGAGAAACTCGGGTGGATGACTGTCTACCCATCTCCTCGTTGCTAAATGTCCTCTCAATATTCAGGAAGGCCGCAATCGCGTACTTCTTCATTTCGAGATCCGTCTCGATTTCTCGCATCACTGCGTAGAGGGCCGTCTTTGTTCTGCCCTTAAGGTATGCATGTTGTGCCTTGGAGATTTGCCTGAAGTTCATCGACGCCACATACTCACTCACCTTCAAGTCCTTTTTTAATAAAATTGTTTTATTTGAAATGTCAAATGCTACGTTTTGTAATAAGCATAGTTGCCTCCAAGGCGTATTTAGTAAGGTGACCGCAGTGGCGAAATGCTACGACAAAGCATCTTTTTTGGGAACTTAAAATGTTAAAAATTTTTAAACAGGGCAAAAAAATTCAATTCGCCCTGACATTTAAAATGTACCCCTTTTAGCTCTTGGATACCTGTCGGATTTTCAGGCCATTTGAAAAGGACAGTTAAAGTTTGTTGGGTACAAGGATGACGTTGTTCTTTCTATTTTAAAAAATGAGTTGACATATCAAATTATCTCAGCTGGGTTGATGCGGCCACCTGATATTTACGCTTTGGTTGCCGTTTTACATTTACGATACATTTGTTCTACATTTACGAGAGCATAACCAGGCCTTAAAGCTGGAGTTACATACCACGCCCAGCACTTATGCGTGCTTAAGCAATCAAATACGCCCACATGCGTTCTTTGAGTTGAGTTACATACCATGCGCCTTTTGCTTCACACGAATTTCTAAAAAACAGTTTATTTTAGTAATTTCCATAGTTAAATTCAATGGAAATATTCAATAATGTGGTTTTTATTAAATCCATAAAGGAATTTCTTTAAGTTACGAATTACAAAATAATTTTTGAATTTTAAACATATTTAAATCATATGTTTTGCGCCCCGAAACGCGTTCAAAGTTGAGAGTTGGTTAACTTATTTCATCAGATGTGTGCGTGCAGAATTTGACAGCAATCAAATGTTTTTATTTCCATACCATAACACGTTTTTTATCTGCACTTATTGTTTTCTCTATTTAATATATTTTTTCTCAAATAAAAAAAGAAAATACGAACCATTCAAAACCAATAAAACAAACCAAACTCATGCCGGCAATAGTTTCAAATGTTGCCACTATAATAGTTTTTTGCCATTTTCCTCACTATAAAAAGAGTACTACTTTTCCGCCTATTTTCAGCCAACGTGTCGCCGTTTTTTATGTGGAATTTGACAGCATTCCGCTTGAAAAGCTGAATAGAATACTCAGCTTAACTCACACAATGCTGTGCTGTGCGAGCTTTTTGTACAACAATATTGTAGATTTAATTAAATAATTTATTGTTACAAAATTTAGAGAATTGATTTGAACAAAACTGTATGTGTATACGTCAGGTGCTGGGGTCCTTTATGGCCACATCTGCTTTTCCTTTTAGAAAATAAAACTCTCATATATCACATACTACCAATTGGTTACACCAACAATCACATACTTATCAAATTTAAAAAAAGTTACAAAATATCTCACGTTTTGAGAATTGGAAACTTAGTTAATAAAATGCCTAATACTTTTGGATTACTGATGTGAATATATTATTTGTTTTATAATTTAAAATAAAACTAGTAAGAATTGCGCACTTTAGAGGCTGAAGAAGTAAAATTGGGGGATCGGTTTATAGGAGATCTGTATAAGGCTATAAACCGATTCATGCCATATTCGACACGTATGTTAAAGGTCATGAGAGAAGCCGTTGTACAAAATTTCAGCCAAATCGGATAATACTTGCGCCTTTTAGATGCTGAAGAAGTCAAGATCCCATATCGGTTTAAATGGTAGCTATATAGCACAGTTGTTGAAAGTTATAACAAAACACCTCATGCAAAACGGCAGCTAAATCGGATAATAATTGCGCCCTCTAGTGGCTCAAGAAGTCATGACCCAAGATTTGTTTATATGGCAGCTACACCAGGTTATGGACGGATTTGAACCATTCTTAATACAGTTGTTGGAAGTCATAACAAAACACCTCATGCAATATTTCAGCCAAATCGGACGAGAATTGCGCTCCTAGAGGCTCAAGAAGTCAAACCCCAGATCGGTTTATATGGCAGTTATATCAGGTTATGGACCGATTTGAACTATTCTTAACATAGTGGTTGAAAGTCATAACAAAACACGTCGTGAAAAATTTCACCCAAATTGGATAGGAATTGCGCACTCCAGACGCTCAAGAAGTCAAGATCCCAGATAGGTTTATATGGCAGCTGTATCAGGTTATGGATCGATTTCAACCATACTCAGCACAGTTGTCGGATGAATATTTCGAGTAGTTACAAACAGAATGACGAAATTAGTACATATACCCCCATCCTATGGTGGGTTATTAGTAGCACAAGATTTACAATATATAGTCCAAGATATAATTATATATTAGGCCAGATATACCTATACATAGCATATCTTTTTGGATACAATAATATGTAGTAGACATAATTATATTGTACCTGGTGCTTTATTCTATTGTATCGTCAACCATATATGATATAGTTATATTTATCATAAGATAGAATTATATATAATTGGATATGGCAGATCCATTTGGATCTAATTGGATCCAACTTTATCTTATCCCAGATCTATATGGATCTGACCATATAATTTTTTTACTAGGGATAACGAAAGAAAAAACGAACCATTGAAACTAATCAAACAAACAAAAATGGTGCCGACAATGGTTTCAAGCGTTGCTACTAAAATTTCTTTACAACGGCTCGTTTTCCTTTATAATTTATAAGAGTAAAACGGCTCGTTTGACACAAAAACGAGTCATTCAAAGCATGTGAACCCAAATAAATGCCTAAATTGTGTCAAATAAACACAGCTCTGAATAATGTCAAAAAATAAAAATCAAATTTATTCCTAAAAATATTATAAAGCATACAACATTTTACAGCAGAAACAAGAGACAAAAGTGTATCATAACATTTGTGTTGAAGTGGTGAAAAATGCAATTTCCAAAACATCTCAACTAGTGGGAACGCTTGAAATGTTTTTCAAAACGACATAAGCAAAACGAGTCAATGTAGACATGACATTATGGATACTTACAACGCTCTTCCCGCTTAATGATCTGTACTTTAACATTGGCAGCACTGACACACATTCGAAATAATCAAATATCAACAAAACAAAGAAAATAATTCATTTTAATTTTAAATAAATGTTTCTCGGAGCTTATAAAAGTGATTTTATTAAAACCCTAAACAATGTTGCCATTCCAGAACTTGTAAATATAAACATACGCTGCGTTCACCTTTTTTTTTGTTTTGTTGTTGTCGACTCTTTAAATGGGTTTTGTTGTATTGTTTTTCTATTTGAAAATAGAAACAACAACGAAAACACACTTGATCTGAGCTGAAAGTACAAATCCAATAACAAAATGAAAGAAGTGCAAAACAGATAAAAATAATATAATATATAAAATATAAAAAATACTACAATACAATATATAAAATATGTAAAATGTAATAAAATATACAATTAACTACGCAATACTAAATGCTTTCAAATCGTTAAATGCCAAAACGGAATGATAGCGCTAAGTTTTGATTTTGAGCATTAAGACGTCATTTGTACAATAACCACAAGTCGTATGGTACAATCCGCCATCTCGTCATCAAGATGTCATTTCAAAAATGACACAACATTTCAAAAGCCATTGCCAGCATCTTTCACTTGTATCAAAACAATGTTGTTGCAATTGCATGACCAAAAGCACAACAATTTCTTTCACCATCTTTACTACTTCCTGCAGATTATTGGAATCGCTTGTTATGACAGATTTATTTTATTTTTATTATAAAAGTATATTTATTTATATTTATATACAAATGCTTTCTTATTATGCATCCACAAATACTTATTTTTCCCCCCCAAGTATGTACATCTAAGCAAGATCACTAACTCTAATAAACACTTAGTTTCAATTACGTTTATTTTACGTAAGAAAACGACTTGGTGCACAGCGACTGATGTTGTAGTCTTTTTGGGCGTCGTAAAATGTTAATTTTCCCTAGATGAAACAACCAGTTATAGCGAAACAAACACTTTTCATTAATATTTTCCGCTTATTTTTTAATATTGAGTTTCACCGCGAAAACCGATTATAGTACCAACCTTATCCCTAAAACTATACTTCACTTTTTAACATTGAAATAAAAATGTATCCCAATAGGATCATTTGTCCACTATTTATCTCAATCAATTAAAAAAATCGAAGAACCTATGGTATCTTGCGGGCTATGTTTTACGACTTATCACGCTAAGTACGTCGAACGTTCTGCAAGGACTGCCGATAACATAAAAGAAGACAAAGAACTTCGTTGGTTGTGCAAAGTCTAAAGTATTCGATGTTGAGTTTTATGCATTTTTAAGAATACTCAAAGTGAATCGGAAACAATGAAAACTGAACTTATTGCATTAATGGAAAAATTTGCAAGATATAAAACGGATTTTGAAAATGCCCATCGATTCAATGCGTAAAAGAAAAAAATCATATAATCCTAATATAAACGCAGTTCCCTCTAACATTCAAATTTTAATGGATCATCAACCAGTTTAATCGCCGATTACACGAGACTTAATACTCTGTCGCCTTCTGGCCCATTGACTCCATCGAACACAGCTGCTTCATCAAGTGCTCCACAAGCTACACCCAAACCAAGATATATTCATTTGCAGGTAGTGGCAGTTGCCCAACAACAAATTATTGTGTTCACTATCTGTCAAGATCAGTGATTAGTGCAACTCTGATTTTATGTATTTTATTAGTTTGCGCCATTTGTCGTTGTTTATGTGGGTAATGGTTCTTAACTATAATACACACAACCAAAACTCGTTGACAGATAGTGCACTTCGCGAGAAAAAATTGTACTCAGCGGTTTACGGTACACTACCTGGTAATTATGTCATTACCCAAACTATCAGCTACGACTCCTAAACCACTAAAAGTTGCCCCCAATAAGAGAGCGATTTTTGAAGCCGAATTCGCAGCTGAAACTACCACCGATGACATGTTATTTTATATAAAATCAAAGATTGACATTGATGTCGAATTGAGAAGTCATTTTTAAAGTCGTTATAAAACTTGATTTTTGGACCTCTAAAGGCATTTATCCGAGTGTATATCTTCAAGGAGACACTTCGATCTGATGTTGTTTACCTCTCAACTAATTCTAAATCTGAAATTATTGCAAAAAACTGAATTTTACATTTTCTGCTGATAACATACCTCTAGTATATCAAAATGCTAGAGGGTTAAATACAAAACTTTCGTCTCTTTACTCGGATAGCGTTAATTTCCATTATTTTCAGTAAAACGATAATATATCGCTTTTACTGACACTTGGCTTCAGAATAAGGTATACGATAGATGGGCTTGTTGGGATTGGGTGATGATCTTATCGTCTGCTCTCCGTTCTTTAGGCTGTATTGAGTTTCCCGTCACTGCACTGTCTGTTGTTTTAATATTAGAATCATTGCATATCCTAGTCTTCCGAATCTTGAGATAGTCGGTAATGGTTCCGTCATCGGGTCCCTGTTCGTTAGACTGTATCGAGTCTACCGTCCCTGTACTGCTTGGTGTTGCAATATTAGTATCTTTGCCTATACTAGTCTTCCAAATCTTGAGTAAATAGGCTTCTTGGGAGTAGGTTATGGACTCATCGTTGGCTCCCTGTGTGTTAGGCGGCATTGAGTTCTCTGTAACTGCATTAGGACCTTTATCCATCCTAGTCTTCTTAATCTCGACCAAGTCGTTGATGGTTCCGTCATCGGGTCCCTGTTCGTTATGCTTTGTTGGGTCTCTCGCTTCTGCACTGCGTGATGATTTAATATTAGGATTCTTGGTTATCCTAGTCTTCCTAATATTGAGAGTCAGTGATTATCTCGTCGTCGACCCCCTGTCCGTTAGGCTTTATTGAGTGTCCCGACACTGCACCGCCTGATGGCTCAATACGAGGATATTTGCCTATCCTTGTCTTCCCAATCTTGAAAAAGACGGCCATGGCCCCGTAATATGGTATGCCTTTAGTCTTATCCAAACTTGTCACGGAAACTAGATCAATGTCCACTACAAGTAGAGTTCCTTCCTCCTTCAACTCCCTGTGGAAAACCTCCCATTTCTCTACGACCAACTCTTGGTTTTGCTTGTTTAAGACTTCCATCATGCGTTCCATCGCGATTTCGCCGCCCACCTCTTTAATAAAGACCGTCGCTTTTGTAAGCTGTGGGGTGTCCATCTTTCTCACAAGGTAGAGCTTTGCACCCCAGGGAGTGTGGATACTTCCAACGAGCTTTTTGACGGTATCAATACCTTCCGCTGATGTCCCCTCTATACCCACAGTTCATAATTCGTATGGGAGTTCAATACATGTTCGATAACCCGATCAGCATCCTGCATTCTCGCCCGATTACGCTACATACCGGTACATACTCCTCTGTCTCTTTCGTCAGGCCCCGGATCGCTTTCCCTGTCTGCTTGTGAGCTTAGCTATCGCTGCGATGACTGTTTCATTAACACTGTCGCTGTCTGAATCTGAGTCGAAAACACCACCTTTACTTAAAAGCTGGGGACTGGTATCCCTCTGGTTTATCCGTTTCTTCCTCATTAATTAGTCTGACGACTAATTGTGCGCTTGTGTGTGCTTTCGGAATAGTCGCTGAAATGTTTGTTTCGCGAGTGAAATTTGACAGCAATTATTCGTTTTTATTTTCATATCAAAATACGTTTTTTATGTGAACTTATGGTTTCATATTTTATTCGCAAATTAATAAAATACCCGAGTAAAAATGTTGATATTGTCAGATATCAGATATATATATATATCTTATGCCAGATATAATTGGATACGAAAAATTGTTATATACAACTGGATCTAATTGCTTTAAATTAGATCTAATTAGATCTAATTCGATACAATTTGATACGATTGTATATCGAATTTGTCCCAGATACAATTATATATAATAATATATAATTGCCACTTGATTATAAAGTGCGCGGCTAAGTGTAAAAAAATACAATTGGTCTATTTTTAGAACAAACAACATCGTCTTTTGCTCCCGTCGATATTCCTTATTTTTTTATTTACTCTTGCAAAGTGGTTATAATTTGAGTTTACTTTTACTCTTTGCGTTTGGGTTCCACTCACACCTAACATATCGTTCATGTGTGAGTATTGCCCCCATAAAAAGAGCTTTTTTCATCCGATTTCGATGAAATTTGGGTGAATGGGTGAATGCCCTTTGAGCATAGCCATGTAAATAGTGGCATAAAGCTGAGTATTCTGTTCAACTTTTCAGGCGGAATGCTGGCGAAATCAATATAAAAGAAAACGTCGACGAAACACTGGAGGAAAATAGGTGAAAGATTAGTACTCTGTTTATACCGAGGAAAATGGCAAAAATAAATGTTAGTGGAAAGGCTTGACATCAATGTCGGCATAATTATTGTTTTATTGGTTCTTTTTTATTTTTATTTTATTTATTTGCGAAAGAAAAATAATAAAACCATAAGTGCAGATAAAAACGTCTTTAGGTATGAAAATAAAAACAAAACATAACTGTCAAATTCCGCTCGCGGAACAATTAAATATTTCCGCGACTATTCCGAAGCAGAATAGAATACCAACCCTAACACAAAAAACTGAGAAAACGCATTTTAAGATTTCATTTCCCTTTGCTTTCAAAAAATAAGAAAATTTATTGATTAACTTAACTTTTACTCGAAAAATAATTTTTTGCATTATGTTACACCTACTCAATTCATGGAAAGCATTTAAGGTTTTCTATTTTTAAGATCATTGTTTGTGGAAGGCGATTGTAAATTTTCTGTAATAGTCGGACTAAAAAGTACTGTTCCAAAGATATGTGGAAGCCCCCAACCTGTCCGACTTCTGAGAGAAAACGAGATTGCAACCTTACAGCTGTCATATGAAGACGAAAGCAATTGCTAGTTGCTCGTGAGTTGTTCAGCCGTCAGCTGTAGACTTTTGTAAAAGTTAATAGATTTAATTGTCGCACAATGTTATATTAAATAAATATAGATTTAAATAGTCGTTAAACTTGAGTTTTTTGTTGGGAACAACAACTATAGATATGCGAATATTAACCCAAAACTTCAAAAACTAATCAAAAGACTACGAAAAATATATAAAGAAATAAGGGAAACAGTAGCCCAATAATGGTACCGTTGCTGACAAAGAAACAGTCAGTTTCCTAAAGAACGTATAGATTGGCTGATAGAAAAATGGAGGAACACACTGCGGACCGACGAATGTTAAATTGTGTTATATTATTTCGTTTTTACTGTAGATGTTTTATTGCCAATTGAAACACAGTCCGTTTATAATTAAGGCCAAAGCAGAATGAGCGCGTTGTGCTTTGTTTTTGAGTGTCGGGTTGGAAAATGTACCTCGGAATACAAATTTCACAACAGCAATGCTCAAAAGTTAAATAATTTTTAATTTTGAAGCCTTCAAACACTACTTCACGTACGGCTACTTAGAATGACTCTCGATTTCAGTAGTCAAAGTTGAAAATTTTTTAACAAACAAATACCACAAAAGGTATTTGTTTGCGGTGTTGCATTTTTCAACGCGACGCTCAAAAACAGAACATAACGCGCTCATTCTGTTTTGTCCTTTACTCTATTCAACAATGATTTGTTGATCTACTTATTTGCTTTACAACTCGCTTAAGGCTCTATTACACGGCATGTAGTTGTCAAATTAAGCACATGTCGTGTGATACAAACGAAACTAACATGAAAATCACTTTTTAAAATAACACGTAATTTTTTTCGATTAGAGCGTGCTCTATTTCTTCTGACAAAAACATAAAGAAATCGGCGGTTTTTGTTGTCAGTCGAATGAAAGCAACTCCAAATTAAATTGTTTTCACAAATTTATGATTTAACCAGCTTTCTCACAACTTTAACAATTATTACGCATAAAAAAATCAGATTTTGCTCAAATTTTTAGGTTATGTCACACGAAAATAAGATACAGGTGTGATAGCAAAAAAAGATAAATCGTATGTAAATAGACAATTTTGTGCAAACGTTTTCAATTACATGTGAATAGCAAAAGTGACATATCACAAGACATCTACATGCCGTGTAATTTCGCCTTTACTGCTGTTTGCTGATACGTTTACAATACGTGTTCTCAGATAAAGCCTAATACTGACATTGACTTTTCGCACAAACAACTGACAAAACGCATTATAAAAAATGGTGACGAAGAAAATGCGAGCACGTTCCGTAGAAGTTATTCTAAGTTCTATCAGTAAAATAGTAGCGACATGTCGCTGCGCCAACTTAAATTTCTCTTCAATTAATTGCAAATGTAATTAAATGCTCACGAAATGGGCACCAATCAACTCTGCTTTAATGTTTTTGGCTTTGTTGTGTGTTATTGTTTGACTTTTGTCAGCGCTCTTGCCGAGAATAGAGTTCATCTGATTTCGCAATAATTTAATAGGCATTTTCGTTGCAAATGAAGTCAGTACTAGGCTTAAGACTGACTTGTGTAACGTTGTGCCACTTGCTGGCCACATCATTGTTTCGAGAATACCCAATCTGGTAACTTCGCGATAAGTCCTCTATTGATCTCTACTTAAGCTGACCAGCATTGATAAACACATACATATCATGATACCTGAATACAGGCAAACACATACACTTACGTCTATTGAACAAGCATGGGGTGGAGCCAAACGAAACCAGCCATTAATAAGAGTAAGAGAATAACAACAAAGAAAAATAAATAAATTCTTGGGAATACCAGAAACAATGTGTGATGACGTAATAAGAAAACTGTTACAATTTGAAATTTAAAATAATGGAAATTAAATTTAATTTACCTTAAAACTAATAAAATCCCAATTATAGCAATATGATGGAACAGGGTCTACACAGTCTTCCGCCGGCCTGCCCAAAACTGTATAAATATAAATCACAATTTACAGAAAAGACAGTCAAACATGGTGAGGCAACAGTATTGTTACATTTTTACTAGAGACGTTTTACTTCCAATTAAAACATATTTCGTTTACAATTATTTTACTTAACAATGATTTATTGATCTATTTATTTGGTTTACAACTTGCTAACAGCTGTTTGCTGATATGTTTAAAATACACGTTCTCAGATAAAGTCTGCGGTGATAGTGCTGTCACGTAGCATACAGTCCGTTCACAGGGAGAAACTAGGGTGGATGACTGTCTACCCATCTCCTCGTTGCTAAATGTCCTCTCAATATTCAGGAAGGCCGCAATCGCGTACTTCTTCATTTCGAGATCCGTCTCGATTTCTCGCATCACTGCGTAGAGGGCCGTCTTTGTTCTGCCCTTAAGGTATGCATGTTGTGCCTTGGAGATTTGCCTGAAGTTCATCGACGCCACATACTCACTCACCTTCAAGTCCTTTTTTAATAAAATTGTTTTATTTGAAATGTCAAATGCTACGTTTTGTAATAAGCATAGTTGCCTCCAAGGCGTATTTAGTAAGGTGACCGCAGTGGCGAAATGCTACGACAAAGCATCTTTTTTGGGAACTTAAAATGTTAAAAATTTTTAAACAGGGCAAAAAAATTCAATTCGCCCTGACATTTAAAATGTACCCCTTTTAGCTCTTGGATACCTGTCGGATTTTCAGGCCATTTGAAAAGGACAGTTAAAGTTTGTTGGGTACAAGGATGACGTTGTTCTTTCTATTTTAAAAAATGAGTTGACATATCAAATTATCTCAGCTGGGTTGATGCGGCCACCTGATATTTACGCTTTGGTTGCCGTTTTACATTTACGATACATTTGTTCTACATTTACGAGAGCATAACCAGGCCTTAAAGCTGGAGTTACATACCACGCCCAGCACTTATGCGTGCTTAAGCAATCAAATACGCCCACATGCGTTCTTTGAGTTGAGTTACATACCATGCGCCTTTTGCTTCACACGAATTTCTAAAAAACAGTTTATTTTAGTAATTTCCATAGTTAAATTCAATGGAAATATTCAATAATGTGGTTTTTATTAAATCCATAAAGGAATTTCTTTAAGTTACGAATTACAAAATAATTTTTGAATTTTAAACATATTTAAATCATATGTTTTGCGCCCCGAAACGCGTTCAAAGTTGAGAGTTGGTTAACTTATTTCATCAGATGTGTGCGTGCAGAATTTGACAGCAATCAAATGTTTTTATTTCCATACCATAACACGTTTTTTATCTGCACTTATTGTTTTCTCTATTTAATATATTTTTTCTCAAATAAAAAAAGAAAATACGAACCATTCAAAACCAATAAAACAAACCAAACTCATGCCGGCAATAGTTTCAAATGTTGCCACTATAATAGTTTTTTGCCATTTTCCTCACTATAAAAAGAGTACTACTTTTCCGCCTATTTTCAGCCAACGTGTCGCCGTTTTTTATGTGGAATTTGACAGCATTCCGCTTGAAAAGCTGAATAGAATACTCAGCTTAACTCACACAATGCTGTGCTGTGCGAGCTTTTTGTACAACAATATTGTAGATTTAATTAAATAATTTATTGTTACAAAATTTAGAGAATTGATTTGAACAAAACTGTATGTGTATACGTCAGGTGCTGGGGTCCTTTATGGCCACATCTGCTTTTCCTTTTAGAAAATAAAACTCTCATATATCACATACTACCAATTGGTTACACCAACAATCACATACTTATCAAATTTAAAAAAAGTTACAAAATATCTCACGTTTTGAGAATTGGAAACTTAGTTAATAAAATGCCTAATACTTTTGGATTACTGATGTGAATATATTATTTGTTTTATAATTTAAAATAAAACTAGTAAGAATTGCGCACTTTAGAGGCTGAAGAAGTAAAATTGGGGGATCGGTTTATAGGAGATCTGTATAAGGCTATAAACCGATTCATGCCATATTCGACACGTATGTTAAAGGTCATGAGAGAAGCCGTTGTACAAAATTTCAGCCAAATCGGATAATACTTGCGCCTTTTAGATGCTGAAGAAGTCAAGATCCCATATCGGTTTAAATGGTAGCTATATAGCACAGTTGTTGAAAGTTATAACAAAACACCTCATGCAAAACGGCAGCTAAATCGGATAATAATTGCGCCCTCTAGTGGCTCAAGAAGTCATGACCCAAGATTTGTTTATATGGCAGCTACACCAGGTTATGGACGGATTTGAACCATTCTTAATACAGTTGTTGGAAGTCATAACAAAACACCTCATGCAATATTTCAGCCAAATCGGACGAGAATTGCGCTCCTAGAGGCTCAAGAAGTCAAACCCCAGATCGGTTTATATGGCAGTTATATCAGGTTATGGACCGATTTGAACTATTCTTAACATAGTGGTTGAAAGTCATAACAAAACACGTCGTGAAAAATTTCACCCAAATTGGATAGGAATTGCGCACTCCAGACGCTCAAGAAGTCAAGATCCCAGATAGGTTTATATGGCAGCTGTATCAGGTTATGGATCGATTTCAACCATACTCAGCACAGTTGTCGGATGAATATTTCGAGTAGTTACAAACAGAATGACGAAATTAGTACATATACCCCCATCCTATGGTGGGTTATTAGTAGCACAAGATTTACAATATATAGTCCAAGATATAATTATATATTAGGCCAGATATACCTATACATAGCATATCTTTTTGGATACAATAATATGTAGTAGACATAATTATATTGTACCTGGTGCTTTATTCTATTGTATCGTCAACCATATATGATATAGTTATATTTATCATAAGATAGAATTATATATAATTGGATATGACAGATCCATTTGGATCTAATTGGATCCAACTTTATCTTATCCCAGATCTATATGGATCTGACCATATAATTTTTTTACTAGGGATAACGAAAGAAAAAACGAACCATTGAAACTAATCAAACAAACAAAAATGGTGCCGACAATGGTTTCAAGCGTTGCTACTAAAATTTCTTTACAACGGCTCGTTTTCCTTTATAATTTATAAGAGTAAAACGGCTCGTTTGACACAAAAACGAGTCATTCAAAGCATGTGAACCCAAATAAATGCCTAAATTGTGTCAAATAAACACAGCTCTGAATAATGTCAAAAAATAAAAATCAAATTTATTCCTAAAAATATTATAAAGCATACAACATTTTACAGCAGAAACAAGAGACAAAAGTGTATCATAACATTTGTGTTGAAGTGGTGAAAAATGCAATTTCCAAAACATCTCAACTAGTGGGAACGCTTGAAATGTTTTTCAAAACGACATAAGCAAAACGAGTCAATGTAGACATGACATTATGGATACTTACAACGCTCTTCCCGCTTAATGATCTGTACTTTAACATTGGCAGCACTGACACACATTCGAAATAATCAAATATCAACAAAACAAAGAAAATAATTCATTTTAATTTTAAATAAATGTTTCTCGGAGCTTATAAAAGTGATTTTATTAAAACCCTAAACAATTTTGCCATTCCAGAACTTGTAAATATAAACATACGCTGCGTTCACCTTTTTTTTTGTTTTGTTGTTGTCGACTCTTTAAATGGGTTTTGTTGTATTGTTTTTCTATTTGAAAATAGAAACAACAACGAAAACACACTTGATCTGAGCTGAAAGTACAAATCCAATAACAAAATGAAAGAAGTGCAAAACAGATAAAAATAATATAATATATAAAATATAAAAAATACTACAATACAATATATAAAATATGTAAAATGTAATAAAATATACAATTAACTACGCAATACTAAATGCTTTCAAATCGTTAAATGCCAAAACGGAATGATAGCGCTAAGTTTTGATTTTGAGCATTAAGACGTCATTTGTACAATAACCACAAGTCGTATGGTACAATCCGCCATCTCGTCATTAAGATGTCATTTCAAAAATGACACAACATTTCAAAAGCCATTGCCAGCATCTTTCACTTGTATCAAAACAATGTTGTTGCAATTGCATGACCAAAAGCACAACAATTTCTTTCACCATCTTTACTACTTCCTGCAGATTATTGGAATCGCTTGTTATGACAGATTTATTTTATTTTTATTATAAAAGTATATTTATTTATATTTATATACAAATGCTTTCTTATTATGCATCCACAAATACTTATTTTTCCCCCCCAAGTATGTACATCTAAGCAAGATCACTAACTCTAATAAACACTTAGTTTCAATTACGTTTATTTTACGTAAGAAAACGACTTGGTGCACAGCGACTGATGTTGTGGTCTTTTTGGGCGTCGTAAAATGTTAATTTTCCCTAGATGAAACAACCAGTTATAGCGAAACAAACACTTTTCATTAATATTTTCCGCTTATTTTTTAATATTGAGTTTCACCGCGAAAACCGATTATAGTACCAACCTTATCCCTAAAACTATACTTCACTTTTTAACATTGAAATAAAAATGTATCCCAATAGGATCATTTGTCCACTATTTATCTCAATCAATTAAAAAAATCGAAGAACCTATGGTATCTTGCGGGCTATGTTTTACGACTTATCACGCTAAGTACGTCGAACGTTCTGCAAGGACTGCCGATAACATAAAAGAAGACAAAGAACTTCGTTGGTTGTGCAAAGTCTAAAGTATTCGATGTTGAGTTTTATGCATTTTTAAGAATACTCAAAGTGAATCGGAAACAATGAAAACTGAACTTATTGCATTAATGGAAAAATTTGCAAGATATAAAACGGATTTTGAAAATGCCCATCGATTCAATGCGTAAAAGAAAAAAATCATATAATCCTAATATAAACGCAGTTCCCTCTAACATTCAAATTTTAATGGATCATCAACCAGTTTAATCGCCGATTACACGAGACTTAATACTCTGTCGCCTTCTGGCCCATTGACTCCATCGAACACAGCTGCTTCATCAAGTGCTCCACAAGCTACACCCAAACCAAGATATATTCATTTGCAGGTAGTGGCAGTTGCCCAACAACAAATTATTGTGTTCACTATCTGTCAAGATCAGTGATTAGTGCAACTCTGATTTTATGTATTTTATTAGTTTGCGCCATTTGTCGTTGTTTATGTGGGTAATGGTTCTTAACTATAATACACACAACCAAAACTCGTTGACAGATAGTGCACTTCGCGAGAAAAAATTGTACTCAGCGGTTTACGGTACACTACCTGGTAATTATGTCATTACCCAAACTATCAGCTACGACTCCTAAACCACTAAAAGTTGCCCCCAATAAGAGAGCGATTTTTGAAGCCGAATTCGCAGCTGAAACTACCACCGATGACATGTTATTTTATATAAAATCAAAGATTGACATTGATGTCGAATTGAGAAGTCATTTTTAAAGTCGTTATAAAACTTGATTTTTGGACCTCTAAAGGCATTTATCCGAGTGTATATCTTCAAGGAGACACTTCGATCTGATGTTGCTTACCTCTCAACTAATTCTAAATCTGAAATTATTGCAAAAAACTGAATTTTACATTTTCTGCTGATAACATACCTCTAGTATATCAAAATGCTAGAGGGTTAAATACAAAACTTTCGTCTCTTTACTCGGATAGCGTTAATTTCCATTATTTTCAGTAAAACGATAATATATCGCTTTTACTGACACTTGGCTTCAGAATAAGGTATACGATTCTGAAATATTACATTCCAAATATCAAATATATAGGCGTGATCGGAACGATAAAATGAAAAAACCTGGCGGTGGTGTGCTAAAAGCGGTCTTCACTGAATTTCCTTTTGAAGAAATAATAGTGGAGTCTTCCTTGGATATGAATTTGTAGCCATAAAGATATTTTTGAAAAATATTACAATATTTATTTCATACGTATCTGCACTCATTGTATTTATCAATTTACCAACCCATGCTTAATTTAAGACTTTGACTTTTGTATGGATCATCCGACGCTCAAATTATTTATCTCCTATCCCACTTTTAAAGTTAAAAAACAATTAGCAATTGAAACAGTGTACTGTTTTGCTAAAACTGAACTCACTACTCTCATCTGTTCATTGGAACATGCTACTTGACTTTATTTCTCAATCTGTCCCTATAACAACTTTTTGCTTTCTAGGCTAAAGAACAAGAAAAATAAATTATATAAAAGGTTTAAACGCTCAGGGGTAACGTCTGACTTTTCGATGTATTCTTTAGCAAGATGCGAATATAATAAAGAAAACAAATTGGCATATGGTAGTTATTTGAATAAAATTAGAAATCAATTGAAATTCAATCCTTTTAATTTGTGAATTCAAAGCGCCGTTGTAATAGTTTACGGAAATTTCTTAGATATAAAGCTAAAGTAGGTGATAACGATTCAGGTATTGCCGACATCTTGGCAGACTTTTTTAGCACTACTTGCTCAAATAACTTTTATGATTTATGTGGAACATATCCATACACCATCAGCAATTCAGCTTTTATAGACGTGTCTGGGATTGGCGAAAACTTGAAATTTTAAGGTCACTGAAGATAACTTCTAATCCTGGTCCAGATGGAATTCCATTCGAACTTTCATATCCCCTTTGTACACTTTTCAATAGTTCGTTTAAGCATGAATATCTGCCGGAATTGTGGAAGCAATCTTATATAAGACTGTTATTTAAAGTCGGAAATCGCAATGAGGCTTCTTATTACTGGGATATTTAAATATTGAATGCTATTCCGAAGATATTAGAGAAAATTTTGACTGACACTATTTCACATCAAGTCTCTTCTATATTTTCTCCCTACCAACATGGGTTCTGGAAGTCGAAATCGATGATAACAAATATATTAGAATTTGCTTTAAAATATATTATCTAAAAAAGGAGTCGGCGAAAATTATAGCGAAAAGCAAATATAGGACCAGCCTAAAGTAACTGAAATGCGGTACAGATATTTAAACAGTAGGTGTGTTTTATTTACCCTTTGAAGGCTGGTACCATGGTACAGCTAAAAGGTAGGGTCATTACCACAAAAAACTACCCCCAACGAAACTACCTTGAGTGGCAAACGCCGTAAACTGAAATTTCAAAGTGGTTTTGGAAATAAGTTTTTTTTTGTAACTTTTCCTCAAATGTGTTTTATATTTGTATTTCCATAATTATTACATAGTTTTTCAAGCGGATTTAAAAAGGTGGTCTCACGCGAACAGCTATAAACAGATGTCAGATTTTTGTTTGCATTCACTTTGTTGTCATCTTCTTTCTCGCATATTCTATGCTAATGTACGCAAACTTCTTATTGTGTGTTGGCAAAACGTTGATCAGCTTGATTGCAAGATGGCGGATTGCACCATATGATTTGTGGCTGTTATACAATTGAGACCACCTTTAGTTGTTTCGCTATGACTGTTTTCTTGCTTAAGGTTGGTACCAAGACGGATTTAAAAAGGTGGTCTCACGCGAACAGCTGTTAACAGCTGGACAGGTTTGACGGTATTAAGATGTCAGTTTTTTTTTTGCATTTTCTTCGTTGTCATCTTCTTTCTAGCATATTCTCTGCCCATGTACGCACACGGATACACACACGCACACAAATTTCTTTGTGTGTATTGGCAAAACGTCGATCAGCTTGATGGCGGATTGATTTTCGCGAAAAAAGTCGTTTTCTTACGTATAATAAACCAAACTTCTAATTATAACCAAGTGTTTGTTAGTGTTAGTGATCTTGCTCACATGTACTTACCCGGGTTGGAAAAGAAATATTATTTGTGGATGTACATATAAATAAGATACTATTCGTACATGAATATAAAAATATAAATAAATATACCTCTAAAATAAATAAAAAATAAATGTTTCTTTCATAACAAGCTATTGCAATAAATCTGTACGAAGTAATAACGATCGTGAAAGTGTTGTGCTTTTTATCTTGCTATTACAACAACATTATTTTTATACAAGTGGAAGATGCTGGCGATGGTTCTTATACCATCGAAAATACTACAGAATCTTATTATTTTAAGAAATAAAAGAATTCGTTTCTTTTTAATTAGTTTTGTGTTTAATTATTTATTAATTTCGAAGGGGTGAGTTTTTGTTGAAATTGCAACAACATATATGAATTTGAGTACGGTCCCATGGCGAAACAATTAAAGGTGGTATTATTAGTACAACAACCACAAATCATATGGTGCAATTCGCCATGTCACCAAGCTAATCGACGTTTTGCCAACACGGACAAAGAAATTTGTGTGCGTACATGAGCAGAGAATATGCGAGAAAGAAGATAAGAAAAAAGAGAATGCAAACAAAAATCTGTCATCTTAATTCGGTCAAACCAGGGAGGCTGTTAACAACTGTTCTAGTGAGACCACCTTTTTAAATCCGCCTTGATACGGTCCACACACTCACATTTGTATGAAAACATGTAGGTAAGTAGCTGATAAATTGGTTGGTGCCATATGAATTTTTATATGTAAATGGCAACATTTTGGGCAAAGAAACCCAAAAAAATCAAAAGTGTAGTAACCTTTTCAAACTTACGAAAGAACAATTTAAGGAAAAAAGGCAAAAAAGTTTCCAGTGCAAGTCTGTTTGTTTGCCATGAGGTAGTATCGCCAGCTTGTCAAAACAATAAGGGGAAAAAAGTGAAGCCATCAATACAACTTCCAAAGTGTGCACAGTGATTGTAGGCCATGGGAGTAGTGTAGTATGATTGTACTACTCCCGTTAGTAGTGTAATTGTGTAGACAAAAAATTTGCCAATACACAAACACATGCATTGGGAAGAAACTTCTAGGGGACAGGGTGTCGAGCGTGGGTAATGTGGTATTTATATCATAGAGGCGTTATCGCAATAAATACGATACAAATACAACATACCACCTAATATGGTTGAAAAGTCTTGTAACCAAAAAAAAACCCGTCCCATAGTGGTTGGTGTGTGTTGCAATCTCTGGCTTTCCTTTTTCCATTTGCAGACAAAATCTCCGAATAACAAAAAAATTGTGAAATTTAAGGATCTTCGCGCTAACAGGCAAAAAAACTTGAAAATGAAAAAATTTGGCAGAGCCCGGAAAGGATTCGAACCTGGGGACACGGAGCCGTTGCCGTTGCCTGGCGTTCGAAGCCATCAATACAACTTCCAAGGGGTGCACAGAATCATGTGTATGTCATGGGAGTAGCGTAATTATGTAGACAAAAAATCTGCCATTACACAAGCACATACATTGTGAAAGATACAGCTAGTGTTGTAGAGCATGAGTAATGTGGTATTTATATCATAGAGGCGTTTTCGCAATAAGTACGATACAAATACATCGCACCAACGTGCGGCCCTTGAAGCCTTCACAACTAATATGGTTGAAAAGTCTTCTAACCAAATATGAAACGCATCCCATGGTTGTTGTGTTTGTGTGGTGATTTCTGGCATTTCTTTTCCATTGCAGAGAAATCTCTGATCATTAAGCTCGTCTCGAAAGAGAAAAAAATTAAAATGATCTTCGCCCTAAAAGCTGGTACTATATTCGTTTTTCGTGATATTTTTCGCCGATTACTTTTTTGAATAACATACTTAAAAGCAAAAAAAACTTGCTGATTTCGTTCAGTAGGACATTCCCTCATTACTTATGGTATAATTTTAATAAAACTGTTATTTTATCATTGTTATTTTCGTAATGTTTCAAAAATGTAATCGCAAAAAAAGGTTTTCAACGGTGAAAAACGAACATAGTACCAACCAAGACGGAGAAAATGCGAGAACGAGGATAACAAAAAAGAAAATGCAAACAAAAATCTGCCATCTTAATACCGTCAAACCTGACCGGCTGTTCTCGCGAGACCACCTTTTTTAAACCGCCTTGCACCGCTCTTTAAATTCGGACTTAAGGGCTCGATCAACTGTTTTACTGCTATAAAATCAGCTGACGAGAGCTTAATCCGGATTTAATGAGTAGTGTAAGCGGGGTTTTCAGTCACTTACCCTACAAGAACGAAATCAGAGATACATATAAAGATATTAATTTACAGGTAGTAGCAGTTGCCCAACACTATCTGCCAAAATCAGTGATTAGTGCAACTTTAATTTTGAGTATGTTACTAGTTCGCGCCATTTTTTGTTGTTTGAATGTGTTATAGTTCATAACTATAATAAACGCACACAACCAAAACTCGTTGAAAGATAGTGCACATCGCAAGAAAAAATTGTACTCAGCTGTTAACGGCACTACCTGGTAGTTATGTCATGGATACAACCCTATGGGGATCTTCTTCATTCACATTCTTGTTTTTATTTGCATTTACATGTGTAGCATGATAATGAGAGTTGGATACAACTCTGGAATTGAAAATTTCCTTCAGCATGGTTAAGTCACTTAACCAACAAAGATTTTAGGAATTTTACAAGATGTACAAACTGCTTGGTCCTCTTTTCTAATAAACTCGCAATTTAGGTTCATACGTGTGTGAAACTGCCATTTTTAATTTGCGGTATGATGTTTACGTTTTGCAATTTTTCCATTAAATAAAAAGTAGGTCTTTAAATTTGATACAAATGGTACCAAAAACTAAAGAAAATTTTTATATGTATATTTTACAAACTTTTTCAATACAATTGAGCTTAATTTCGTAATAATTTGCAAAATAATTTTCTATTTACGAAGGAACACAAAGAGGAATTGATAAAAATGCTGCATTCGAAATGCCAACTTGCGTTAATTTAATCGGTGCCACTTTTACGATATAAGGAAGACCAAGCATATCGTAAGTCTTGGTCGTATACGGTCTTTGCTAAACCCATCGTACAAGAACTTAAAGGTATGGTCATGCAAACAGCTGAGTACAATTTTTTTAATTTGACAAATTTCCTAATGTAAATCATTGATGTGTGTGCTTTCAAGAGTATGTGTGTTGTTTATATGAAAACAAAATACTTGAAAAACGAAATACTGAGCGTTCGTTGTATTTTTCTATTCAGGTTTGATTTTTGCAAATTAAAAAATTTCGAGAAATTGAAAAAAGGAAAAATGAATGGTCGCTTAACGGTTCTTTGTGGTTGTTTTCGTGGCAATAACAAATCATTTGCTTTGAAGATTTTATATTTTCACCATCACAATTTTCACATGTGTATTTTACTGTTTCCATAATTAATGAGCTGTTAACAGCTGTTCGCGTGAGACCACCTTTTTAAATCCGCCTTGCTATAAAAGGTGTCAAAAGATACATAACATTTTTATTTGTATATTTCACAAACTTTTTCAACACAATTGATCGTTTTTTGGTATTAATTTGAAAATTAATTTTCTATTTATGAAGGAACAAAAAAGAATTAAAATTTTGCATTCGACATGCCAACTTATATGAATCTATCTGAGCCACTTTTACGATATTAGATATACCAAGCAGACCGTATGTCTTGGTCGTATACGGTTTTAGGACTTAACCTTCTTAATTAAACCATGAATTGGCTTATTGTTTTGATTCTCTTGAATTTATATAGAAATGGCAATACTTGGTCGAGAAAATGTCAAAATTCCGAAATACCGGCTTGCAGCTGAGATTAGCAGAATCATTGCTGGCTTGTATAAAGAAATGTCTTGTTAAATTGAATTGTTTATAAACAAACACATGTCAGGAAATCAGAAAATAGTGCAGTGCTAATCGAACATTAATCGTGGTATTCTCACATGCCATTAAAGTCTCTTTTGAATTTAAACAAAACGGTCACACAACCATTATCTTTCTCTTTGTTTGAATTTGGAATTGTTTTACGCAGAACAACGTGGAGAGCAACGGACATCTTCAAGGTTAGTATTTTCATTTGTTTTTTCACTGGCTGAAATTTCTTAAAATTTGCTAAAATTTTTATGTATCAGTGCTTTGTATTAAATCGTGTGTCACACGCAGCTACTCTCATCATACCCCTGATTAGACATTCAGATGCTGACATTTTATTCTAAAAATAAACTTGGGCAGGCAAACACACTGAGATCATGTCTATGTTCAGATTGTATTTAAAGTGTCTCTCCTGCTAGATGGTTTATTTGTCTAATTTCATGTGTTAACATTGTGGCTGTGGCTATGTTATTATAGAATATTAAAGGATAGATTGTGCTGCATGTCGGATTTCTTCAAGGCATTTGTCTGGCCCGTTGACGATTATTTGCCGAAAAGTTTAAATTTCTTCTAAAAGGACGTTCTTATGCTTTCGCTGCTTTCTTTTTGTGAACGCCTATTTCTATGGTATGCACCTGTCCAGGAGGTCCAGCACTGCTATGGTCCAACGGAGATCCGGATGGTGTAACACATTAAAATCGTATCGTTCAAAGTTAGACGATACTACAAACATACAAATATCTGCCCTAAGTATGGCACTACACCCCATGGAATCAATCACCTAAATAGATGCCCAGCGAAAGCAACATATTTTCTTTGCCTCATTTCTGGCTAACCCTGCCACGTCGATGTCTGAATGCCTAAGTTGGGTAAGGTTTAAGTGGCAGTCTGCCATCAGACTCAGACGTTCATTGTTATACCACAGGAGCTGAAGAAAGAAGATGCCTTCTAGTTCCTACCGTTGAACGATCCTTCTTCTTCGATGTCCTCACAGGTTCTGCAAAAGTCGTTACTTGCAACTTTCAGTCGGTCAGCATGTTTTCCGATTGGACATGACTCATACGTCTGTTCTAGCCAGTGGCAGCAAAGCGGGAGAATTCTGCAAGTTTAGATGAGGCCACATAGTTTTAAAATGCTCACAGCCACATCTTTGTGCCATCTATCATTCATTGCCCTTCGGGCTTGATCCTGAAAACTTATCTTACATGTCGCTAGAGGCATACCCACAGATTCAAGCTTCTCTGGAATGTGTAAAGTAGTTCCTACTCTCGCAAGCCCGTCCGCTTTACAAATCCCTGTGAAATCTCTGTGGCCCGGCACCCAGAACAGGTGAATTTTGAACTTTTCAGCCATCTCTTTTGTGTTCAGATTACGTTATTCAGGGATTTAATGGCTACCAGGCTGTCTGAGATGATATTTATGCCAGTCGTCATTATGATATTATATCTTAGCCATTCCACTACACTACACTACACAACACACTGCAGTGGTCGGGTAACCTTTTCGATATGATCAGTTTTAGATCTTTAGAGTACAACCAAAAAACACAACTGGTTGTCTAGTTTGGAACCATCCGTATAGAAGTCTATGTAACTTCTATTATCAGGGCTTTTATCAAAAAGTGGCTCAGACATGGTGTAATTCACACTGTCTGGAACATTGTATCAAGGATAACACAATGTCCGGATTTCGAAGACTGCATAGCACAACATTGCATGCCATCACCGCACACATTTGCCGTGGCTTCAATCTGCCCAGTCCATGTGATAGGACGGTCCTCGTGGCACTGGACCTATCGAAGGGATTCGACGCGGTCAACCATGCCAAACTATTTGAGGACGTCGCCAGCACGTCAACCCCAGCCAGGCCTGAAACGCTGGGTCGCTAATTATTTATGTGGTCGCCAGTCATTTGTGGAATTTAGGGATAAGAAGTAGAAGCACCGTAGAGTGAAACAGGGAATTTCCCAATGTGGGATGATATCTCCGGCACGGCTTAACCTCCACCTATCCTCCACCTATCCTCTATTCAACCAACCATGCCATCACCGCACACATTTGCCGTGACTTCAATCCGCCCAGGCCATGTGTTAGGACGGTCCTCGTGGCACTGGACCTATCGAAGGCATTCGACGCGGTCAACCATGCCAAACTATTTGAGGACATCGCCAAACCGTCCACCCAGCCAGGCCTGAAACGCTGGGTCGCTAATTATTTATGTGGTCGCCAGTCATTTGTGGAATTTAGGGATAAGAAGTACACGCACCGTAGAGTGAAACAGGGAATTCCCCAAGGTGGGGTGATATCTCCGACACTGCTTACCTGGGGTATATCTCTTAGAGTGGTCGGAAATTTTCGCGTAACCGCAATAGGCACGTCATCAGTATATGCGTCCACTGCAAATGCAAATTTCGCCCATGAACATCCAACTAAGGAACAGGGGCAAACTTCTCACATATCAATGAGTGCAGTCCGATTCAAGTTTAAGCTCAATGATAAGGGGCCTCCTTTTTATGGCTGAGTCCCAACGGCGTGCCACAGTGCGACACCTCTTTGGAGAGAAGTTTTACATTGCAAAGTACCTCACAAATATTGCCAGCATTAGAAGGGGAAAACCACCGCTGAACATTTTTTTTCTGATGGTCTCGCCAGGATTCGAACCCAGGTGTTCAGCGTCATAGGCGGACATGCTATCCTCTGCGCTACGGTTGCCTCCGCGATATGCGACCACTTTTACATCTTTTTCTTCCAGGGATTATTGTTAATGGCTATATTCCAAAGTAGAGGAGACACTACACCTCCTTGAGGTACTGCTGGCGCATCTTTCAGATCTACAGATACCAGGCCTGCCGTATTGCATATTTTAGTAGGTTAGGTTAAAATAATCCGCCCCATGCCACTATGGACATACACCTAAGCCAGGCCCGGCACGGGATAACTGTGAGCACCACACAAGCTGGAACATCGAGGTTCGACCTGTATGGTGTTCATTGCTGTCACGAGAAGCTTAGCTGCGAGCTACCGAGCGCGTCCACAGGTTGCAGATAGTGGAATGCTCCATACGGAGTAGCTGTAACGGCAGTCGCAGACAACCAGCGGTATCGAGCGGAGAATTTCAGTGAGAGGTGTGGTGTGGCACCGGCTTTTGCATGGAGCGTCTATAATGCGCGATATGACAAGGCGAGTTATTGGCCCCTTTAAATAACCAACAGCCACACTGTTCCCGATTTCCCATTCTCAGTTACTCCGCTATGGCCAGGCACCCAAACGATGCGCATCTCCTTACATACCAAGACTGTTCGTGATCTTACCGCCCTGATTTTTCATACTCATAAAGTTGTTCATACTCGACGTTCTCTCAAGTGGAAGTCATGAGAGAAATCATTGTTTAAAATTTTAGCCTCTATAGGGCCAATGTATCTAATAGGGCATCGGATCGCTTATTTTTGTTCAATTTCGCAAAAAATTAACTTTACCGATAGTATCGATAGAAAAATATCAATCGATATTCAGACAAAAAATAAAATATCGATAGTGCCCTCGATATTTTGCTAGCTCTAGTTCAGAGACCATGTTGTCTCTTGACATAGGCGGAGCGATGAATACCATGCCCACTAGGGCACTGGAGACTATTCTAGATATCCGACCCATTGACATACAGATTAAGTGTGAGGCAACGACTGCGGCTATGAGACTTAAGGTGATGCGAGAATGGATAGAGAATAGGAGCAGGTCATACCATCGCGGTATAATCGAGGCGACGATGGATTGGCAAGAGGTTTCTGATCGGATGCCTGAGATGACACTTGAGATCGAGTGCGAGACACTGCTGCCAGAGGCACAGTTTTGGATTGCCAGAAACCTGGTTTTTCCATCTGGGAGGATCATGCTATACAGATAGATCAAAGCTAGAGGACAGAGTCGGCCTGGGGTCTACATTGAGAACACAGGGACTGAGATCTGTTTTAGACTGCCTGACCATAATACGATCCTTCGGCAGAAATTCAGGCGATCACGGAATGCATGAGTGGGTGTAGTGTTCTCGCTAGGACGGTGAGTTTTAACATCTTTACGGACAGTAAACTGGCTATCAGGGCAATAACAACCAGGACGGTTATGTCACGAACAGTCTTGGAGTGTAAGGAGATTAACGCCTTCTCTGCGGATGGCGCAATCCATCGTTTGGGTGCCGGCGTATAGCGGAGTAATTGGGATTGAAAAAGCAGACGATTTTGTAGTAAAGGCCAAAGGACTGCCGTCAATAAACTTAGTTAACCCGAAGCCTTTTGGGTCGACGCAATCCGAGTTAAGGGCGTGGTCGAAGAACGCGCATGTAACACTGTGGAACAGCGAAACGGTCGTTAGGAAGGCGAAAATTCTATGGAGATCCGAATAGAGAGAAGTCGAGGCTATTACTGAGGGGAAGAAAGAAGGAGGTCAATATAGTTTCGGTATCATAATATGACATATAGGACTACGAGCTCATTTATGCAAAATAGGTGCGGCAAGTGATAGCATGTGTAGGGCATGTGGGGAAGATGATGAGACGTTGGATCATTTCCTTTATCATTGCCCGGCTTTCGCGTCTAACAGATACCGGTACATAGGTGGACACAATATCAGACAGGAACCAACTTAGGGGAGTGGTATTGCAAACAATTAAGGATTTTGTAAGTAGCACGGAATTCCTTACTTAAAATTTTCTTTTTAGAGGTTACTTTGTAGTTCCTAGGATTACTGGCTTAGGTGTATGTCCATAGTGGCATGGGGCGGATTAATATCTGCACCCTTCTTTCAACCTAACCTAACCTACGTTTGCCCCTAGGTCATTTGACATCAATTAGTAGGCAAAGAAAGTAAAAATTTTACGACTGCAATAACGTAGAAATATCTTTGTGTTTTTATTTTTAGTTCTACCTCGTTTTCTTACTTTATTTCCAATAAATCAGGAAAACTTTAGGACTTATAATGACATGATGGAAATTATAAGCATATACGATAGTTGGAAGCAATTTCTACCGGACATCTTTTCCATCAAACCCGGATTTTCGATCGATTTTAATTAAGTTCGAAGAAGAAATTAGCGGCATCATTTAAGCAGAATGTAGATGGTTTTTCGTAAAAATTGGTCGAAATTTATTTTTTGAAATATTGAACAATTATGTTGCTGTTGTTGTAGCAGTGTATTGTACACCGAGGAGGCAGCCCTTGCCGATGAAGGATTCCATCGGGTCAATCCCGTACGTACAACCGGCTGCCATGGGTTTGATTGAACAATTATAGTTGCTTAATGTTTTCAGTTTGTTTGCGTTATATTTTATGGTAATAAAATGCATTTAAAACCAATAGACCGAACCAAACAATAACCTATTGTATTATGATTACTAGTTTGAGAGCAAATGGAAAAATGTTATCAAAATACTGAGGCTGATTCGACGAAACTTTCACTATAAAACTAATAACTGATTTCGGTTTGTTTATTTCATTTTAACCAAGAATTTATCGAACGACAAGCCGAACAGAAAGGTAAGCATTCCCATACAAAAATGGGTTCATGTATATCGTAACAGTTGTCAACAATGCAAAGCAAAAATGCAAAGCAAAAAACAAGTGATCACACCCACCACGGATCGCATTTGTCGAGTTCTATGCGCGGTATCGGACTATATCAAGTTATAGTCCGATTCGGATCATAAATGAATGCTGAACATTGTAGAAGTCATTGTGTAACATCTCAGTTCAGCCGGGTAAGAATTGCGCCTTGTAGGGGCTCAAGAAGCAAAATCGGGAGATAGGATTACATGGGAGCTGTATCAAGCAATTGATCGATTCAAACCATCTTAGACACGTATGTTGATGGTCATGGAGATTAGCCGTTGTACAAAATTTCTTCTAAATGGGATGAGAATTGTGCCCTCTAGAGGCTCAAGAAGTCAAGATCCCAAATCGGTTAAATGGCAGCTATATCAAAACATTGACCGATTTGAACCATACTTAGCACAGTTATTGGAAGTCATAACGAAAAACTACGTGCAAAATTTCAGTCAAGTCGGATAAGAATTGCGCCCTCTAGAGGCTCAAGAAATCAAGACCCAAGATCGGTTTATATGGCAGCTATATCAAAACATGGATCGATTTGGCCCATTTGCAATCCCAACCGACCTACACTAATATAAAGTATTTGTGCAAAATTTCAAGCGGCTAGCTTTACTCCTTCGAAAGTTAGCGTGCTTTCGACAGACAGACGGACGGACGGACATGACTAGATCAGTTTAAAACAAGTAAAAGCGTGCTAAGTTCGGCCGGGCCGAATCTTATATACCCTCCACCATGGATCGCATTTGTCGAGTTCTTTTCCCGGCATCTCTTCTAAGTCAAAAAGGATATAAGAAAAGAGTTGCTCTGCTATTAAAACGATATCAAGATATGGTCCGGTTCGGACCACAATTATATTATATGTTGGAGACCTGTGTAAAATTTCAGCCAATTCGTATAAGAATTTCGCCCATTGGGGCTCACGAAGTAAAATAGAGAGAACGATTTATATGGGATCTGTATCGGGCTATAGACCGATTCAGACCATAATAAACACGTTTGTTAATGGTCATGAGAGGATCCATCGTACAAAATTTCAGGCATATCGGATAATAATTTCGACCTCTAGGGGTCAAGAAGTCAAGATCCCAGATCGGTTTATATGGCAGCTATATCAGGTTAAGAACCGATTTGAACCTTATTTGTTGAAAGTAAAAATAAAATACGTCATGCAAAATTTCAGATAAATCGGATAGGAATTGCGCCCTCTAGAAGCTCAAGAAGTCAAATCCCCAGATCTCTTTATATGGCAGCTATATCAGGTTATGAACCGATTTCAACCATACTAGGCACAGTTGTTGGATACCATAACGAAATACTTCGTGCCAAAATTCATTCAAATTGGATAAGAATTGCGCCCTCTAGAGGCTCAAGAAGTCAAGACCCAAGATCGGTTTATATGGCAGCTATATCAAAACATGGACCGATATGGCCCATTTACAATACCAACCGACCTACACTAATAAGAAGTATTTGTGCAAAATTTCAAGCGGCTAGCTTTACTCCTTCGAAAGTTAGCGTGCTTTTGACAGACAGACGGACGGACGGACGGACATGGCTAGATCGACATAAAATGTCACGACGTTCAAGAATATATATACTTTATGGGGTCTCAGACGAATATTTCGAGTAGTTACAAACAGAATGACGAAATTAGTATACCCCCCTATCTTATGGTGGAGGGTATAACAAGTATAAGCCTGCTAAGTTCGGCCTGGGCGAATCTTACATACCCTCCACCATGGATCGCATTTGCCGAGTTCTTCTCCCGGCATCTCTCCTTAGGCAAAAAAGGATATAAGAAAAGATTTGCTCTGCTATTATTATATTACTACATGTTGGAGACCTGTATAAAATGTCAGTCAATTCGAATAAGAATTGCACCCTTTGGGGGCTCAAGAAGTAAAATAGAGAGATCGATTTATATGGGAGCTGTATCGGGCTATAGACCGATTCAGATCATAATAAACACGTATGTTGATGGTCATGAGAGGATTCGTAGTACATAATTTCAGGCAAATCGGATAATAATTGCGATCTCTAGAGGCTCAAGAAGCCAAGATCCCAGATCGGTTTATATGGCAGCTATATCCGGTTATGAACCGATTTGTACTATACTTGGCACAGTTGTTGGATATCATAACAAAACACGTCGTGCAAAATTTCATTCCAATCGGATAAGAATTGCGCACTCTAGAGGCTCAAGAAGTCAAGACCCAAGATCGGTTTATATGGCAGCTATATCAGGTTATGGACCGATTTGAACCATACTCGGCAACGTTGTTGGATATCATAACAAAACACGTCGTGCAAAATATCATTCCAATCAGATAAGAATTGCGCACTCTAGAAGCTCAAGAAGTCAAGACCCAAGATCGGTTTATATGGCAGCTATATCAGGTTATGGACCGATTTGAACCATACTCGGCAACGTTGTTGGATATCATAACAAAACACGTCGTGCAAAATATCATTCCAATCAGATAAGAATTGCGCACTCTAGAGGCTCAAGAAATCAAGACCCAAGATCGGTTTATATGGCAGCTATATCAAAACATGGGCCGATATGGCCCATTTACAATACCAACCGACCTACACTAATAAGAATATGGATCGATTTGAACCATACTCGGCAACGTTGTTGGATATCATAACAAAACACGTCGTCCAAAATATCATTCCAATCGGTTAAGAATTGCGCACTCTAGAGGCTCAAGAAGTCAAGACCCAAGATCGGTTTATATGGCAGCTATATCAGGTTATGGACCGATTTGAACCATACTCGGCAACGTTGTTGGATATCATAACAAAACACGTCGTGCAAAATTTCAGGCAAATCGGATAAGAATTGCACACTCTAGAGGCTCAAGAAGTCAAGACCCAAGATCGGTTGATATGGCAGCTATATCAGGTTATGAACCGATTTGAACCATACTTGGCACAGTTGTTGGATGTCATAACAAAACACGTCGTGCAAAATTTCATCCCAATCGGATAAGAATTGCGCACTCTAGAGGCTCAAGAAGTCAAGACCCAAGATCGGTTTATATGGCAGCTATATCAAAACATGGGCCGATATGGCCCATTTACAATACCAACCGACCTACACTAATAAGAAGTATTTGTGCAAAATTTCAAGCGGCTAGCTTTACTCCTTCGGAAGTTAGCGTGCTTTCGACAGACAGACGGACGGACGGATGGACGGACAGACGGACGGACATGGCTAGATCGACATAAAATTTCACGACGATCAAAAATATATATACTTTATAGGGTCTCAGACGCATATTTCGAGATGTTACAAACAGAATGACGAAATTATTAAACCCCCATCCTGGTGAAGGGTACAATAAGGGGCCAAATCAGGTTGTGTATAACAATTTACAGACTTCTCTCTTAAGCGTACTTCAGAAAATTTGGACACAAATTAGAGCTTCTAGGAGGTCCAAAAGTAAAAATGCTTCTTTGTGCCTCGAAGTTGTTGTTGCCACATGTCTGTATGTGGAGGTGGAGATCTTCGTCAAGCTCCATAGATGAGCAAGCTCGTTCCGAGATCGCCGAGGGAAGTCATTGGTCTTGTCATATCCAGCATCATTGGCACTCAGTATTTATACAAGAGCCGGTGCCATCCGGCTTCTCACTGAGACTCTTCACTCGATACCGCTGATTGTCCGCTACTGTAGTTGCAGCTACTCCGTATGGAGCACTCCACAATCCGCAAGCTGGTGACGCCCGGTAGCTCACAGCTAAGCTTCTCGAGACAACGATGAACCCAACACATTTAAGAGCTCAAACTTCCAGCCTGTGTAGTGCTAACAGTTATCCCATGCCGGGGTGCCTCAAAGTAATTGAATAATGTTGGGCTCCTCCTCTCCCGCCAAGCAAGTAAATGTCAACGGATGATGCCATTTGTTTTTTATTAAACACATCACAATTTTTATGTTAATAATGTTTTAAGCTTGTGTATGTGATTAAAATAAAGAAAATCATGAACAAAATCAACATAGTTGCTCAATCGTGCATACAAATTGGTAGTAGATTAGGAGAAATGGAAAAATACCCTATGGCAATCCCAAAATGGTAAGCATGTTAAAATGAAAACATTGAGTTCTTATGTGCAGGCGAAAAATTGAATTCGACATTCACAAACCGAAAAATATTCGATTTCGAGCAATTGTTATTTTTTCGTGAGGATTATTGTTCGACATCCCAAATGGGATGACCGATGGGTCATTCCAATAGCGACCACAATTTAAAAAAAAATGGATTTTACTTTACAAATTTCACAGTAACAGAAGAATTTTGGTAATTTTCGATTTAGATTTTTTTTCTTTTCTTTGATTTTATTTACAATAATTTGTCCGTAAATGCCCGTGAAGATAAATTAGAATATAGCTTAGCCAAGACACAAACCTGGCATTTTAACAGAGCACTGTTAACTAACTTTGTTTTATATTTTAAATAAAAAAATAATTTTTAGCATTTTCACACCTAAATCACTTGCCAAAGAATTTATTTCCAACCATAAAAAGCTTAATAATAAGCAAACCCTCAAACCTCTATGCCAAACATATTTTTTGAAGACCTATATGACCCATTTTTAAGACGGCATTGCAGTGAACTCGTCATAGATAGGTGATACAAACTAATACCAGAATTAGACCCTACCAAGAGCTTTAAGGATCAGAAGTCACCATATTCAAATTATATTTCAATTCGGAGAAATTTCGCCCCAAAAGTTATATTTGAATTTAACATAATGGCCCACTGTGCTGGACTGGTCATAGGTAGGTGATACAAACTAATACCAGAATTAGCCCCAACCAAGAGCTTTTAGAATCAGAAGTCCCCATATTAAAATTATATTTCAAATCGGAGAAATTTCGGCCCAAAAATTATATTTGAATTTAACATAATGGCCCACTGTGCTGGACTAGTCATAGATAGGTGATACAAACTAATACCAGAATTAGCCCCTACCAAGAGCTTTTTGAATCAAAAGTACCCATAATTAAATTATATTTCCGATCGGAGAAATTTCGTCCCAAAAGTTATATTTGAATTTTACATAACCCAGGGACTGAGATCAGTTTTAGACTTCCTGACCACAGGCGGAGATCTGGGCGATTACGGAATGCGTTAAGTGGTGTGGTGCTAACGCGAGGACGTCGAGTGTGAAAATCTTTACCGACAGTAAAATTGCCATAAGGGCAATAACAACCAGGACGGTAAGGTCACGAACAGTCTTGCAGTGTAAGAAGGAGAATAACGCCTTCTATGAGGATGGGAAAATCCGCATTATTTGGGTGCCGGGCCATAACGGAGTAAGGGGAAATCAAAGGGCGAATTTGGCCGCCATGTTTATTGACTGACGTCAATTAATCCTTTCGGGTCGACGTAGTCCGAGGTAAGGGAGCCCATGCAACATTGTGGAACAGAGAAACGGTCGATAGGACAGCAAAAATCCTATGGGGGGATCCAGATCGTGAGAAGACGAGGCTATTACTGAAAGGAAGCAAAAGGAGGTCAGTATAGCTGTTGGTATCATAACGGGACACATTGGACTACGAGCTCACTTATGTAAAATCGGTGCGGCAAGTGATAGCATGTGTAGGGCAATCGGGGAAGATGATGAGACATTGGAGCATTTCCTTTGTCGTTGCCCGGCTTTCGCGTCTAACAGATACCGTCACTTAGGTGGAGACACAATACCAGACATAAACCAACTTAGGGGAGTGGTATTGAAAACAATTAAGGAATTTGTATATAGCACGGAATTCCTAACTTAAAATTTTCTTTTTAGATGTTACTTCATAGTTTTTAGAGCGCACAACATGCCGATTACTGGCTTAGGTGTATGTCCATAGTGGCATGGGGCGGATTAATATCTGCACCCTCTTTTCAACCTAACCTAACCCTAACCAAGAAGAATTTCGTGAAGGTCGTTCAAAATCAGTTGTTGTTCCAAAAACATTGATGCTGTGCGCCAACTGATATTGCAAGATCGCTACGAGCTCACTTATGTAAAATCGGTGCGGCAAGTGATAGCATGTGTAGGGCAATCGGGGAAGATGATGAGACATTGGAGCATTTCCTTTGTCGTTGCCCGGCTTTCGCGTCTAACAGATACCGTCACTTAGGTGGAGACACAATACCAGACATAAACCAACTTAGGGGAGTGGTATTGAAAACAATTAAGGAATTTGTATATAGCACGGAATTCCTAACTTAAAATTTTCTTTTTAGATGTTACTTCATAGTTTTTAGAGCGCACAACATGCCGATTACTGGCTTAGGTGTATGTCCATAGTGGCATGGGGCGGATTAATATCTGCACCCTCTTTTCAACCTAACCTAACCCTAACCAAGAAGAATTTCGTGAAGGTCGTTCAAAATCAGTTGTTGTTCCAAAAACATTGATGCTGTGCGCCAACTGATATTGCAAGATCGCCATATGACCTTTCGTGAGATTTCGACAACCTTAGGCATTAGTGGGACCAGCATACATTCAATATTGCATGAACATTTAACCGTCAAAAACATTTGTTCGCGTTGGATCCCACACAATTTGTCAATCGCTCAAAAAAAAGGCTAGTGTCGATTGGTCGAAAGAAATGCTCCAAAAATACGATCGCGGTGCTTCGAAACACGTCTATGTCATCGTGACATGTGGTGAATCGTGGATTTACGCGTATGAGCCCGAAAATAAACAGTAGTCGAATGTATTCAAGATGAGCCAAATCCAACAAAAGTCGCTTGCGCACGAAGCACTTCCAAGGAAATGATCGTCTGTTTTTTCGGAAAAACTGGACATGTCGCAATTGTATCACTAGAACAACGTATAACATCTAATTTTGAGCGGTACACAACCATTTGTTTGCCAGTTGTTTTCCAAGAAATCAGGAAAACAACAGCCGAAGACGGATCACTCTTCACCACGACAATATGAGCTCTCACACATCGGTTCAAAAAACTGCATGACACCTGAAGAAGCGATTGATGCATTCAGAATGCATGTTTTGGAGATACCTCAATCAGAGTGGCAAAAGTGCGTTGACAATTGGTTGAAACGCATGCAAAGGTGTATAGATCTTAATGGGGAATATTTTGAAAACCAAAAAAAGCGATTTTCGATGATTAATATTTGTTCTTGTTCTCTAATCCCGAAATATAGAAGGCAACCGTAGCATATAATAGCATGATAAGCATGTTTCTCTACGAATAAGCCAATTTTTCATGCCAATAAATAATGGGATTGTGCTCACTCAATAGTTTCGGCTGGCATGTACAAATGACGAAGATAAGATAAGGAAAACAATACAATAAATAGGTTTATACCCAACTGTCGAGTAAAGATTACAATGAACATATCAATTGCTACTAATCCATCATAAGCAGGGTTTCCACTGAGAATTTTCAATTAATTATTAGAAAAAATCGGTTACAATTCATTAAAACAGATTAAATTTTTTATATAAAAACTTTGAAATCGAAATATCGAAGAATATTTAAAAAATAATAAAGGAGATTGGTTTATTACGTTTTATAATGTAAAGATAATATTGGGTAAATTTTATAGTTTTCCTTTGTTTAAAATGAAAACAAAAAAAAAAACTTCGTAAACACGTGCCTTTGTTCAATCTCAACCAAAGAACTTGGATTACGTTTTAAGCTAAAAAAATTGTAAAACTAATTTTTGCTTGGGAAGACAAAGAAGAATTCCATAAAAAGTATTGTCTTCCCAGCAAAAACTCTCATTACCAAATAACCAGAAAGGTAAGCTCATTCGATAACTAACAACTACTTATTTTTAGGCATTAGGTTAGGTTAGGTTTAAGTGGCAGTCTGCCATCAGACTCACTTAAACGTTTTCGTCCATTGTGAAACCACAGCAACAGAAGAAGGAAGATGCCTTATAGTTTCTACAGTTGCACTATCCACACCGCTTTAAAAAGCCCAGTAACTTGCGAATGTCCACATCCGCCAAATTAGACAGGTTCTCAAAGAAATGAGAACCCAAAGTGGAAAACCTTCTAACAGCTAATGCGGTACACACACAAAGAAGGTGTTCTGTAGTCTCTTCTTCCTCGATGTCCCTACAGCTTCTGCAAAAGTCGTTGCTGGCATCTTTCAGTCCGCCAAATCAGACAGGTTCTCAAAGAAATGAGGACCTAAAGGGGAACTCCTTCTAACTGCTAGTGCGGGACACACACAAAGAAGGTCTTCTATAGTCTCTTCTTCCTCGATGTCCCTACAGCTTCTGCAAAAAGCCGTTGCTGGCAACCTTCAGTCTGTCAGCATGTTTTCCGATTAGACAGTGACCTGTTATGACGGACACAATGATTGAGACGTCTGTTCTAGCCAATGACAGCAAAGCAGTAGACCTCTTCAAGTTTAGATGAGACCACATAGTTTTGGAATGCTTACAGTCCCCTTTTTGTGACCATCTATCGTTGCCCTTCGGGCCTGGTCCTGAAAACTTATCTTACATGTCGCTAGAGGCATACCCACAGATTCCATTGTCCGTGGAGTGTGTAAGGTAGTTCCCAGTCTCGCAAGTTCGTCTGCTTTAGAATTTCCTGGGATATCTCTGTGGCCCGGCACCCAGAACAGGTGAATTTTGGGTAGCCACAATGTCCAGAGGCATAAGATGTAGCATTAAATTCAGTGCATCAGATGGTGTCGTCCTCAGTGTGGCTGTGATGCACAAACAAGCCGTTCTTTGGATCCGGTTAAGTATTGAGCAGTAGGTGGATTTTTGAAGCGCCATCCACCAGGCCACAACACCATATAGCATAATATGTCTGACAACTGCAGTATATACCCAATGCATGACACGCGGTCTAAATCCCCAACTTCTGCCCATGGCTCTCTTGCAGGTGTTTAGGGCAAGAGTGGCCTTCCTTGCCCTATCCAAAATGTTGGATTTGAAGTTCAGTTTCCTGTCCAGAAAAACACCTAGGTATTTTGCGTTTTCCGTAAATGGAACATTCTCCCCGCCCAAGGAGACAGGTTCCACTGTAGGCAACTTGTATCTCCTGCTGAAAAGAACTACACGGATTTATACCCAGACCACTTTCAGTAGCCCACTTTGCTTTTGCACGTAGAGCTTCCTGAGGTATATCTCTTAGAATGCTGGGACAATAATATATCGTTAATGGCTATATTCCAAAGTAGAGGAGACAGTACACCTCCTTGAGGTGTTCCTCTGCTGACCTTTTTAGATCCACAGATCCCAAGCCTCCCGTAATGCATCTTTTAGTAAGTAGGTTATTAATAAACTTTCTTGCGGTAGAGTTGATGCCTAGAAGGCACCTGCAATGTCAAGAATTGCTACCATTGCATATTCCTTGACAGCGAGAGAACCCCCTATGTAGCCGACTAGGTCGTAAAGGGCTGTTTCAATGGATTTGCCTTTACTATATGCATGCTGCTGCCGCGACAGTCGATCACCTGTGATCTTTGCCCTAAGATAAGTTTCTATCAATCTCTCAAGAGTATTCAGCATAAAGGATGACAGACTAATAGGACGAAAATCTTTCGCCTTCGTGTGGTAGGGTTTTCCTGCTTTCGGAATGAAAATGACCTTCGTGTCCCCCCATCCCACAGGTATATATGACATATATACCTGTGGCATAGTATATCTCCTTAAGCCAGGGAACCAGTCTATCAGACACAGCTTCTAATTCAACCGGTGATACATCATAAGGGCCTGGCGACTTAAAGGAGTCGCAACTTCTTATCGCCGAAAGGATTTTCGGCTTAGACACAATTTCCCTAGTGGCCTCCGATGAATGCATATCAGTGACAACCTCTTCTGGCGCCACGTTGGAGAATTTCCCGAGAAATGTGTATCAACGAGTAGTTCTAGTGTTTCCTCACTAGACATTGTCCCTACATTCTCTGACTTGTGGATATACCCCACCGTAATAGGTCTCGAGGACAGAATCTTCCTTAGCCTAGAGGCCTCAAATGCATCCTCCACGGAGCTGCAGAATTCTATCCAGGATTTGTTCTGAGCTCGCCCTTATATTTTCTTAGCTCAGCCTTATAGATGTCCCAATCGTGTGGTGCTCTTGTGGCTTTTGCTCTGTTGAAGAGTTTTCTGCAGTCCTTCCTTAGACCAACCAGCTCTGGGATCCAACATGGCGGTCGCTGTTTGCCTCTTGGCTTGGCATGCTGACACAAACGAGTCATTCTGGGCCTTCGTGATCCGCTTGACCACTATAACTATATCCTCCGTAGTTTCCACCTCCTTTTCTAGTCCAGAAGGGATTGTGGTGCAAAATTTGTCCCAAAATTTATCCCAATCCGCCTTTCTTCTGTTTAGCCGAGGGACCACTACTACAGTATTTTCTCCAAGGGTAAAAATAATATAACGACGATCAGAGAAGCTGTGGTCATCCAACTCTTCCCAGTCGCATATTCTTCCACTCATATCTTCCGATCAAAGGTAATACCTAGTCCCTCCTGCCTGTTCCTGGTAATAAAGGTCGGTTTATCCCCTTTATTACAAATCGCCAGATTGAAACTTATATATATATATATATATATATATATATATATATATATATATATATATATATATATATATATATATATATATATATATATATATATATATATATATATATATATATATATATATATATATATATATATATATATATATATATATATATATATATATATATATATATATATATATATATATATATATATAGATATAGATATAGATATAGATATAGCCCGGTTTTCACTTCTAGAGCCACTGCAAGCGCCTTTATTGAACAATCTTCCCAAAATTCTCTACAACTCTTTCCTCAACGACTTCCACAATATCTATAAAGTTCCAAATCGGTTTAGATATAGCTCCCATGTATATGTTCGTTCGATTTTTAAAAAATTGCAATAAAGTTCTAATTTGTTAACCGATTCTCTAGAAATTCGGCAGGAAAGATTTTCTAATGACTCTCCATTAGAAATCGGTCCAGATTTAGATATCGCTGCTATATATTGGGTTGCCCAAAAAGTAATTGCGGATTTTTTAAAAGAAAGTAAATGCATTTTTAATAAAACTTTGAATGAACTTTAATCAAATATACTTTTTTTACACTTTCTTTCTAAAGCAAGCTAAAAGTAACAGCTGATAACTGACAGAAGAAAGAATGCAATTACAGAGTCACAAGCTGTGAAAAAATTTGTCAACGCCGCAATTACTTTTTGGGCAACCCAATATGTATATCGCACGATTTTCGCTTCTATGGCCACTGCAAGCGCATTTATTGAACAATCTTGCCTAAGAAGTTTGCTTGAAATCGGTTCAGATTTAGATATAGCTCCCATATATATGTTCGTCAGATTTGCAATAATGTTGTCATTTGTGAACTGTAGATGTAGGTGTAGGGTATAAGAAAGTCGGCATCGCCCGATTTTTGCCTTTCCTTACTGATCATAACATCACTCTTTGGGGGAAATAGGTTTCTCACGTAATCGTCGATCCCAATAACGCCACAATTTTTCTATGGGACAATGCATTCTTGGACAATGCAACATTTAGTCTTGGTGTCATTGTCCTTAGTTTAAAGGTGGTTAAAACTTCTTTTTGATTAGCCTTGTTTTTTTGTTTATTTTTAATTAGTAAATACGCTTCCTTGTCCATCATTCTATCGGTGAACACAATATCTCCAACACCGCGTCTCCACCCCTACTTTTTGAAAAATTTGTGTATGGTATTGTCATCTTACTATTTTGTATTTTAAGGGGAAAATAAAATTGAACGGATATTACCGGTGTTCAAAAAAGGGGTAGATGAGCCATTGTTTTTTGTTGGTTGAAAAAGTAAGTAATAAATAATGATTGAAAAGAACTTTTTTATAAAAAGTTGAATTTTTAATTCACAAAAAATTACAAAAACCGAATATTAATGGCATTCACTGTATGTATTTTCACTTTTAAGACCCTTGTTAACGCACTTATCAAACGATTTTTCGAAATTTATACGTAGTCCACGAACTGCTTCACCACCCACCCCCGGTTCCAGGATAAGAACAACGCCATTAGAAGGCCGTTTAGTGCCGCCGTAGTGGCTTTACAAAAGTGGAGATTTATCTGCAAAAAACGGACCATAGTCAGGGTACAGAATTTCCACAACAGTTGCGTTAGCATCGTCGTCTGTGTATGCCAGGAGGTCTCCTCACATGCCTCACATTCACATCCAGGGGCAAGTATGAATTCAAGCTTGGAAGGACTCCTTGGTACCTATGGGTATGTCTTTTGTCGAGAAGGAATATCTCATTTCTTTACTAAATCAAGTACTAATTTTTTTGGGCGCTATGATGCATATCAATTGAACGTTGATCCCCGAAGGCACTTAGTTCGTATAGGCCCCAATACCAGCCTGCATCGTCACAAACTGGAGGAGGCCCAAGGAGTTTTGTAAGGACGTCGGAGTATACAGATGACAGTTCATTGACTATCTCACTCCAATTGTTCTTTGGTATGCAGCACTCTACCCCAAGCTATCCTTTGCGACATTAGCAAAGGTTCTTGGACCAATATTACTTTTGTTCACCTTAGTTCTTTTGGGGATGAGATACTCTTCAGATGACAGAAGTCTTTTGGCCGACGCTGTGCCGTTTCCGAATGCAGACGTGTGGCATTTGGGGCAGCTTGTGTAGTAAATTTCCAAGCTCAATTAAGAGAGCCCCTCTCCTCCCGTCGTTGGGAGTTTTAGGTTCATCGCCACTAAGCTAAATATATCACACCCTCAAAGAGCGTATATGCTATCTCACGAAATGGTCCAGTCGATTGGCCGTCATGCGATTTGACGCCGTTAGACTATTTCCTGTGGGACTACGTCAAGTCTACGGTCTTTGGAAGATATAATCACTTACAAGATATAATCAGTTGCCCAACAACAAAATATTGAGTGCAATATCTGCCAAAATCAGTGATTAGTGCAACTCTGACTTTGAGTATGTTACTATAATATACACACACAACCAAAATTCGTTGACAGATAGTGCACTACGCGAGATAAAATTGTATTCAGCTGTTTACGGTATACTACCTGATAATTATGTCATGGGTCTATGCCAACAAGCCTGCGACGATTGATGAACTTCGTACGAATATCGAACGCGAAATTGCACCAGTATCGGCCGATTTGGACTTCGGCAAGCGTGCAAGTGGTGGCCATGCATATATATATAATGGCATCGAACGTACTTTCACAGAAATAAAGAATTTCATTGATATCCACTACCTTTTTTGTTTTATTAAAAAAACTTTTGTAACGTTCTTATTGAAAAACCTGATATTTTGAAAGCATGGGGCCTATAAGTGGTCTCCCAGAGTTGGTCATCGCACTACGAATTTTTGTTCATTTGTAGTGCAATTTCCAAACTTCTTTGTTGGACAGTGATTTACATATCCCATAACATAACACATGAATTCCCATGCCAAAAGTATTATACTGCTATGGAGATATTCCAATTACGAAATAACTTTTTTGAATCCGTATTTCAAAAGTTATTATATACGAATTTGTCGCACAATGGCAACACGGTCTATAAGTCGTTATCAATATTACCAACTACTACTACTTCTGCTTGTTTTTTTAATATGCGCTTAGTTTGTATCTATACACAATAACGACACCATGTTAAAGCGGCGACATGAAGTGAAACACGTAAGAGCAGAGTTTGATATATTCAAAATTTTATTGATGATACGCAAATGTTTTCTGATTTTCAAATTGGCAGAAAGGACTTAAAACTCTGCACATTGGTGCAAGAGAGTTAAATATCCAATGGATTTGTGTGTAACAAATGAGAGCTTTCAACATATGAACTTTTTTCTTCTGGTGCATAAGTTTATTCCAAAATATGTACGAAATTCAACAAAGTTGTACTGGGAGTCGTTCGAACAGACGTAAGAAACGCAAGAGCTAAAAGTTAAGAGATTGGTAATTGAGAACATACAAATTATGACTAGAGGTTTTTTACAGTTTTTTTTCCAATTTTTTAATCAAAAAATTAACGAAGAGGTTAGATCTAAATCTAACTCTTCTATAAATTTGTATTGGAAAAGTACAAGAAAATTCCTTACTTCTAAACGGGTTTCAGATCAAAATCCGTTACGCGATATTTATGTTGCATTGACATATCTTAAGCGAACTTTTTTGTTTGCTTTGTCTTACAGAGTGATATTGTAAACACCTATAATGTTGTCAAAAACTAATGATTTGAACATTTATGCGCCATGTTCAGATTTATTTTAACAACTACGTTGAAAATGTGAGACAGCTTGGGCAAATGAGTGCATCGATGTTTGTCGCAATGCGTTTGCTAGCGAAATTTCGCTAGAGCTGCAGCCTTCCCCACATTTTTTAAAAATTCAAAAATTGCCGAAGTTCTTGTGTTACTGTGAAATTGTTAAAGATACCTAAAATTTATTATTGAAAATTGTGATCGCTATTGGGTGCAGGCGGTGACATTTGGTCATAAAGTACTGTGGTTGCCAACACACTATTTATAATACGATTCCAATTGTTCAAATTCTTCAAAATGTGTTTGTCTTTGCGAATATCTTAGTTTTATAGTGACGGATTCGGCGAATCAGCTTCAGTATTTTAATAAAATATTTTCTTTTGTGTTCATTTTAATTTGTTCTTAAACTATATCCACAGGTTATTATTTGCTTTTCGGTCAATCGATTTTAAAAGGCTTTTATTTCCATAAAATTTCACGCAAACAAATTGAAAACATTAGGCAACTATAATTGTTAAATATCAAAAAAAATAAATGTCGACCAAATATTACAAAGAGCCATCTGCATTCTGCTTAAATGATGTCGCTAAATTCGAACTTATTAAAATCGATCGAAAATCCGTTTTTGATGGAATAAATGTTCGGTAGAAATATTTTATTTGCGTTTTTAATTTTATTTGATTTATTTTCCTCAACTAAAAATTATTGTATGAAAATTATGTTCAAATATTCTCAGAATGCAAATTCACTACAAAGAGTTTTCATTCAACTTGGCCAAGATGCTAACATAGAATAAAGTCTGCTGACTAATAAGGATTTAACAAAAATCTAACCTATTTTAAAACATTTCCATACTTGGGGAGTTTGGAATTTTTGGTTAACACGGAATTTAACTCGCCAAATTTCATTAACGTTTTTCGTACACACACGAGCTGCTATATAAGTTTCAACTGGAAATTTTGACATTTTTAACATAACCATACTTAGAACGTTTTGACGTACGACCATCATTCGTGTTGGTTGACAGTAACTTGAAATAAATTAATTTGGCACAAAATGGAATTAACTCGTGAACATCTTTAGCGACCATTTTTCACAACTTTCGATGTGCATTGTCAGGTGGTTTGAATTCAGTTGTGTCCGACGCCAGCTCAAAGTCGAATGCCGTGTAGGTCGAACAAAAACCGTTAGTGCCGTGCGTAAGCTTGTGATGCAAGATCGTCAAATCACATACCGTGAGATAGATGCATCCTTGGCCATTTCTTCCACTAGTATACATTCGATATTCGAAATGTTTAAAAAAAGATCGAAAGAATTTTTATACCGGCCTAGCGAAAAAATGAGTATTATTGGTTTTTTCTTGTGTCCATATACTTCTTAAAAATTAATAAAAGGTCTTTTCACAAGACCTTATTTTACCAATAAAAAATCGGTAAAGAGCTCTTATACTGAGCTCTTATATGCCGGAAATCGGCCTCTTGTGGATCCCCTATGGCCTAGCGAAAAAAAAGTATTTTTGGTTTTTTCTTGAGTCCAATTACTTGCTAAAAATTAATATTAGGTCTTTTCACAAGACCTTATTTTACCAATAAAAAATAAATTATAAATTGAGCTTTGATATCCATGAAATTGTCCGGATGTGGGCTGCCTAAGGCCCAAAAGACCAGTTCTACAAATGTTTAATTATCTGTTTCACATTACCTCATTTCGGATATAGAAAATAAATCCGAAAAAAATTATTGGTATTTTTTATCATTATTTCATTTTTTTTATTACGTTTTATTTGGTATGTTTTATACCCTCCACTATAGGATGGGGGTATACTAATTTCGTCATTTTGTTTCTAACACCTCGAAATATGCGTCTAAGACCCCATAAAGTATATATATTCTTAATCGTACTGTCATTTAAAGTCGATCTAGCCATGTCCGTCCGTCTGTCCGTCCGTCCGTCTGTCAAAAGCGCGCTAACTTTCGAAGGAGTAAAGCTAGCCGCTTGAAATTTTGCACAAATACGTTTTATTAGTGTAGGTCGGTTGGTATTGTAAATGGGCCAAATCGATTCATGTTTTGATATAGCAGCCATATAAATTGATCTTGGGTCTTTACTTCTTGAGCCTCTAAAAGGCGCAATTCTTATCCGATTTTATTGAAATTTTGCACGTAGTGTTTTGGTAGCACTTCCAACAACTACGCTAAGTATGGTTTTCATCAGTCCATGTTTTGATATAGCTGCCATATAAACCGATCTTGGGTCTTGATTCTTGAGCCTCTAGAGGGCGCAATTCTCGTCCGATTTAACTGAAATTCTGCACATAGTGTTTTAGTGGCACTTCCCATAACTACGCTAAGTATGGTTTTAATCGGTCCATGTTTTGATATAGCTGCCATATAAACCGATCTTGGGTCTTGATTTCCTGAGCCTCTAGAGGGCGCAATTCTTATCCGATTTAACTGAAATTTTGCACGTAGTGTTTTGGTGTATCTCTCAATAACTGTGCTAAGTATGATTCAAATTGGTTCATAATCTGGTATAGCTGTCATATAAACCGATCTTGGATCTTGACTTCTTGAGCCAATAGAGAGCGCAATTCTCATCCGATTTGGCTGAAATTTTGCATGAGGTGTTTTGTTATGACTCCTAACAACTGTGCTGATATAGCTGCCATTTAAACTGATCTGGGATCTTGACTTCTTGACCCTCTATAGGGCGCAATTCTCATCCGATTTGGCTGAAATTTTGTACAACAGCTTCTCTCATGACCTTTAATATACGTGTCTAATATAGTCTGAATCGATCAATAGCTTGATACAACTCCCATATAAACCTATCTCCCGATTTTGCTTTTTGAGCCCTTACAAGGCGCAATTCTTATCCGATTGGACTGGATATTACACAATGACTTCTACAATGTTCAGCATTCATTTATGGTCCGAATCGGACTATGACTTGACATAGCTCCAATAGCATAACAGTTCTTATGTAATATTCTATGTTTGTCTAAAAAGAGATACTACGCAAAGAACTCGACAAATGCGATCAATGGTGGAGGGTATATAAGATTCGGCCCGGCCGAACTTAGCACGCTCTTATTTATTTTTTTTTATTTTCTTTTTCCAATAATCAGCTTTAACATTAATTTTTAAGACAGTTTCTGGCCAAACATCCTGGGTACAAAATTATTTTTATATCACTTTTCAGCAAGACTTTAGGCGAGGACTTTATATTCACAGTTAAAGTCCTTTTTTTATAACACTTATACGAGACTTTAACTTTCTGTATAAGTTGTTTTGTCAAGACAAGAACGAGACTTTAACTCGGGGACTTTATCTTCACTCCCTTAAAATCGGTTCAGATTTAGATATAGCTTCCACATATATCTTTTATCCCATATGACCTTTTAAGGCTGTAGTGGGCACAATTTTGGGCCGATCTTTACAAAATTTAGCCTAATGTGCTTTATTTGACGTCCCAGTACGTGTGCAAAATTTCAACAAAATCGGTCCGATATTAGATATAGCTCCCATATCTTATATATAACAAGTAAAAGCGTTCTAAGTTCGGCCGGGCTGAATCTTATATATCCTCTCCACCATTGATCGAATTTGTCGAGTTCTTTCCCGGTATCTCTTTTTAGACAAACAAAGCATAAAAGAAAATAATTGCTATGCTTATTGAATTGAGTGTTGGATACCACAGTAGAAGTCTGTGTGTAAAATTTCAGTTTTTAGGGGCTCAAAAAATAAAATAGGGATATCGGGTTATAGGGGAGCTGTATCAGGCTGAGGACCGACTCAGACCATATTTGACGTGTATATTGATGGTCATGGGAGTAGCCGTTGTAAAAAATTTCAGCCAAATCGGTTAATAATTACGCCCTCTTGAGGCTAAAGAAGTCAAGATCCTCTAGTGGCTCAAGAAGTGAAGATCCCAGATCTGATTATATGGCAGCTATATCAAAACATGGACCGATATGGCCCATTTACAATCCCAACCGACCTACACTTATAAGAAGTATTTGTGCAAAATTTCAAGCGGGATCTTTACTTCTTCGAAAGTTTGCGTGCTTTCGACAGACGGGCGGACATGGCTGGATGGACTTAAAATATCATGACGAGCAAAAATATATGTACTTAATGGTAAGACCCCACGACGAATTTTTCGAGGAGTTACAAACAGAATGACGAAATTAGTATACCCCCATCCTATGGTGGAGGGTATAAAAATCAATTTGTGTTTGTTTGTTTCTATGTTTCTTACAGAAATCGATTTTTTTGAAATTTTCACAGATGGTGCATAATGATCACGTGGTGAAAATAGGGTACTACACTTTTTAATATCTGAAGGGGGGCCGACCCTCCCCCTTACCCTAATTTTCAGACACGCCGGATCTCGGAGATGGGTGGTGCGATTTAAGCGAAATTTTGTATGCTCTCTTAAAGTAACCTAAAAATAAAAGTTTCGTATCCATATTTCGGATGGGGTACCTAGGGGGGCAACCGCACCCCCCGAAAACCTACCAAATATATATATATAGATCAATCATGACAATATGGGACTCAAATGAAAGGTATTTAAGAGTAGAAAAGGTATCTTTAAGCCAAAAAATCTTTATGGGCAAAAATTCTAAAAGAATTAATTAGTTCTGTTAGCTTTGACCGTGGATTTGAGCACAGTGAAATATTATTTAAAACTTTTTAAAATTTACTTTTTGAATTTTTGATTTTCTTTCAAAAATCTTTTTACAGTGAAAAGTTTTTGCAAATAATTATTTCCTTATGTGTTATGTATGAAAATCTTTAATGAAATTCGACGAGTCAAAATGTATGCTCACAATAATATGAGTATGTAGTTCGTGTTTCACAGCGAAATACCTCTGTTTTTCACGATTAATTTTTTGAAAAACTGCAAAAATATCACTAATAACATAGCAATTTTATTAAAATTTTATCATAAATAATGGGAATGCCCTAATGAATGTAATCAGAAAGACTTTTTGCTTCAAAATCAATTATCTACAAAAAAGTAAACGTAAAAATATCAATTTCACTGTTAAACACAAACATACTATTCACAATAAGTAAGGAAATGTGTTAAAATAATATTAGTCAGCAGACTTTTATCTATGGGGGCAAGTCTTATATTACACTTACGTTTGTCGCTAGGTCATTTGACATAAATTAGTGGGCAAAGATAGAAAAAAGTTTCCAACTGCAACAAAGCGAAAATCTCTTCGTGTTTTTAATTTTTAGTTTTACCACCTTTTTTTATTTTATCTCCTATAAATAAAGACATGATGGAAATTATTTATAATCATATACGGCAATAGTTGAATGCAATTTTTACCGGACAGAAGAACAACTTAGCGACATCATTTAAGCAGAATCTGGAAGGTTCCTCGTAAAAATTGTTCAATTAAAATTTTGAGGCCACCGTAGTGCAGAGGTTAGGATGTCCGCCTATGACGCTGAACGCCTGGGTTTGAATCCTGGCGAGAACATCAGAAAAAAATTTTCAACGGTGCTTTTCCCCTCCTAATGCTGGCAACATTTGTGAGGTACTATGCCATGTAAAACTTCCCTCCAAAGAGGTGTCGCGCTGCGGCACGCCGTTCGGACTCGGCTATAAAAGGGAGGCCTCTTATCATTGAGCTTAAACGTGAATCGGACTGCACTCATTGATATGTGAGAAGTTTGCCCCTGTTCCTTAGTGGAATGTTCATGGGCAAAATTTGCATTTGCATTTTTTGAAATATTCAAAAATTTTAGTTGCTTAATGTTTACAGTTTGTTTGCAAACAATTTTATGGAAATAAAAGTCATTTAAAACCAATAGACAGACACAAAAAATAACCTGTTAAAATCATAAAACTAGTTTGAGAGCAAAAATGAGCGCAAATGAAAAAATTTCATTAAATTGTGAAGCTGATTCACCGAAACTTTTACTATAAAACTAAGATATTAAACCCTTCAACCAAACTTTGAAGGGTTTGAAAGATTAGGATCGGCCTATAAATATTTTGTATGCAATCAGTTCAAAATTCAGCCCTGACTTTTTGACCAAATGTCACCACCGATGTGTCAGCTCCTGCAGCCAATAGCGACTACAATTTAAAAAAATTTTTTTTTGGGATATTTTTACCAATTTCACAGAAACAGAAAAAGAAAAATGTTGGCAATTTTCGATCTTGAATGAATCTGGGGTGGGGTGCCCCGCCCCCCAAATAAAATCCTGGCTACGTCCCTGGCTCCCATCCCATCCGACATGGTCTTTAAAGCCACAATTTAGATCCTATCGTAAGAAAATTCCGCAAAGTTTAATTCGATATTTCAATAGGTTTGCAAAATTAAAGTCTGACTAGGCTTGGACGAAGGTTCTTTGAATTAAAAGTAGTGCGAAGACTTGGTGGTGTAGGATGTTACATAGTCGGTTCCGCCTGACTTTTGCCTTTTCTTATTGGTTTAAAAATGTTTTAATAGTCAATAATATGTTTGATTGGTAAAATTTAAGCCAATATTTTTTCTGCTTTTTTTTCTTATCTCTCCATAATACATAATTTATTGATTTTAATTTCAAAGTAAAAAAAGTATTGTGAATCCGTTACGCTAAAATAGTGAAAAGCGAAGAAAATTGGGATGTGAAGAAATAGAATGTATGATTTTCAAGCGCACCAAATTGGAGGACAAATGGCTAGATCCGAGGTGTTGTGTTCTCAGTCGCAATAGGCAACATGATTTTTGATTTAGATTAGATTTAGAATTTTATTTAAAAAATATATAAATAAGCACAACAAGAAATACAATTTCTTATAAATGACTGTGCTAATTATGTAACGCTTTTAAACAATGCAAAGTTAACTTACAAGTTCCTTTTCAATGATATTAAGACTTATGTTCTACAACTACAACAACTGATCCAAAATCTTTCAAGTTAGATACTTAAATTATATAATGTTCTTTACTCCTTTTTGAATTGAGTTGCGTTGCTTATTGTCCAAAGACGAATTGAATGGACAAAAAAACTGTTTATCAGATTTTGAGCTTTTGTATTGAATGTGTTTAAGCGTATTCCCTCGTGAGGATCGTGGAAATTGAAGTCGTTCATAAAGGTATTGTGGTTCTTTGGTGTAAATAACTTTATGCAGCAATACTAGACATTTTAAGATGTTCTTTTAAATCCATATTGAAGATCTGTTTTGAGTAGGTAGATATATTCTCATGTATTTTCTTGTTAAAGACATTTCGTGTAATACTGCTAAATGTGACGTTAAGTTTCTGAAAACCAGTATAGCTACAATTTGGAAATATTTCACTGCCATTAAGAAGCACGGGAACTATATAGCTTTTGGCGAAGAGCGGGCGTATATCTATGGGTGTTGAGGATTGCACTGCCCACAAATTTCATAACATTCCGTAGACTTTGCCTGTTGCAGTATTGATACTATTTGTCCATGTGAGGTCCTCGTTAAACGTAAAGCCCAGATTTGGCGAGGATCGAAAAAAGCCTACTTGGAAATTATTTATGTTTATGGCTAGCTAGCTGAATTATCTGATACGATTTATTTGTTGATATTATTAAACACTTTGATTTCGAAGGATTAATATGAAGCCTGTTGTTTGTGGCCCAAGTTTCAACACTTTGCAGGTCCTGGTTGATGTTGTTTATTGCACTGTGAGTGACATTAATGTTCGCACTAAGGTATATTTGGACATCATCAACATATAAATGCACCTTACTAAATTGCAGTGTTTAAGGTAAATCATTTAAATAATACAGAATGAAAGTGGCCCAAGAATTGAACCTTTTGTTAAGTTGTTTAGTTGTTCCGATACAAATTCGTTATGACAAACTGATTGGGTTCGGCTAAATAAAAAGGAAGCTATGAGGCTGCACGCCGTTTTTCAAGTTTTGTTATTAAAATCTCATGACTTAGAGTGTCAAAAGCCTTGCTATGGTCGAGTAGAACTAGGAATGGTGTCAAGTTGCTATTCATTCCGGATCTTAGTTCCTCGACTACATTGGTGATTGCTGTTCTTTTAGATCTGAAGCCAGATGCGCGCTCAGTGAGTAAGTCGTTCATATGCATATATTTGTTGAATAGGCCGTACATGATATTCTACAATACCTCCGACAAATATGGCAATTGGTCGGAATTCTTGGTTTGTTTTTGGAATAGGAATTATTTTTGAATATTTCCAAATGTTGAGAAAAGTAGATTTGGTTAAAATGTTGTTAAAAATATGTGTACAATATTTTAGGATATTGCAAAGCAGGATTTTCACAAACTGCGTGTACAGTCCATCCATTCCCATCGCATTGCATTTTATAGCTTTAAAATTGTTTAGTACCTCGTCGCCACTAACACATCGAAAGCAAAAACTATGCTCTTGTTGTACATTTTGGTAACTACAATAGAATAAACATTGGGGCAGTTTACACTCAAGCATTCATTGCAATTCACTCCCACAAATTGTTTATTAAGTTTGTATACAGCATTATCAAACCTCTGCTTGATAAAATGTTAGCTTCTGCGCTATCCAAAAATGTTCACCACACACAAACGTCATAGTTTTATTAACACTCGTAATTTTATATTAACTGGCAGCCAACCTAATGTGTACTTTATCTATTCCATTTCAGATGGCAGTTGAACTTAAGTTCAATCCTTCCCTTACTCCGAGCGACCCTCATTACAAACCAGTATTAATTATTGGTCAGCTAAAACATTTAAATCTTTTGAAATTCTCCAACATTTCTTGTAAATTGGGGCCGCGCGTGTCTGAGGATACTTTTATAAAAGCAGTATCTTGCTTGCATCCCTCGCCCACCGATAAGATATCCTTGTACTTGGACGTAGCTTCTATTGCAGCCGTACCACTGAAGTGTTCGCGTCACAACACACCATCTCGCGCCCATGCCATAACGCGTTTAGTTAAAAATGGTGTTCTGAACGTTAGTGAGGAAAGTATTGTTGTCGTTTGCGAACGAGAAGATCTCTTTGCCAGTGCGTGCGCTGTGTCACGTGCGTTTTCTTTATACTCTCGTAAGACTACGAACAATGTCGGTAGCCCTTCTTTTAGTCGAATAAGCGAACAAGATGTGCCCAAGAAGAATGTTACCGAGACTTCAGTTGTTAGCGTAGAATTTATCATAATCGAGAATGATGGCTCCGTATGCGAAACACCATTGGACGCTTCTGAAATTGGTTGCTTGGAGGTAGCAGCGAAGGGGGTGCAGCTGGCAGCTCGCATTGTGGACACTCCCTGTAATGAAATGAACGTTAGCCATTTCATCGAGGAAGCTGAGAAGATTGGTGCTGAGCTGAATATCAAACCCATTGTAATACGTGGTGAAGAGTTGCATGAACGAGGTTTCGGAGGAATTTATGGCGTTGGAAAAGCTGCTGCCGTTCCACCCGCACTAGTGGTGATGTCACATGAACCAAAGGGCGCTCAAGAAACTATTGCTTTGGTGGGTAAGGGAATTGTTTACGATACTGGTGGCCTCAGCATTAAGGGTAAGACTGCTATGCCTGGTATGAAGCGGGACTGTGGTGGAGCTGCTGCAATTTTGGGTGCATTTTACGCAGCTGTGAAGTGCGGATTTAAGGAAAACTTACATGCTGTTTTTTGTATGGCCGAAAATTCAGTTGGGCCAAACGCAACAAGGTAGGTAATAACAAACAACTTAAACGGTCTAAATTTTCTGTTCGCTTCTGACGAGTTGGAATGTTAGCGTAAGAATTAGTTATTGATTTTTAATGAATGTTATTCCATTATGAGACGTGTCGCGTTTTCACCCCATTGATTTGTTGAAAATTTATTTGCTGTGTATTTGTACTCATTGGACTCATTAGAAAAAATAGTAAATAGTCGACTTTTTTACATTCCTTATGTTATGATAGAAAAAAAGATAAGTAACAATGAAATGATTTCTTTTAAAATTTATTTTTGGTATTAAATGCAGTGTTTGCGTCAGTTTTTTTTTCAGTTCCCATAGTTTGGGAACTATACTTTATAGAGACAAAGTTTAGTCTTTTATTTTTAGAGGAACCATAAATATTAACGTGTAGAGTTCACTCGGACGCCAGTCTAGGTCATTGTGAAAATATAACAAGTAAAAGCGTGCTAAGTTCGGCCGGGCCGAATCTTATATACCCTCCACCATGGATCTCATTTGTCGAGTTCTTTTCCCGGCATCTCTTCTTAGGCAAAAAAGAATATAAGAAAAGATTTGCTCTACTATAAGAGCGATATCAAGATATGGTACTCTCCACCATAGGATGGGGGTATACTAATTTCGTCATTCTGTTTGTAACACCTCGAAATATGCCTCTGAGGCTCCTTAAAGTATACACATATATTCTTGATCGTCATGTCATTTCAAGTCGATCTAGCCATGTCCGTCCGTCTGTCTGTCGAAAGCACGCTAACTTTCGAAGGAGTAAAGCTAGCCGCTTGAAATTTTGCACAAATACGTTTTATTGGTGTAGGTCGTTTGGTATTGTAAATGGGCAAAATCGGTCCATGCTTTGACTTCTTGAGCACCTATAGACAGCAATTCTTATCCGGTTAGGTCTTAAATTTGCACGTAGTGTTTTGGTATCACTTCCAACAACTGTGCTGAGTTTGGTTCAAATCGGTTCATAACCGGAAATAGCTGCCATATAAACCGATCCGGTATCTTGACTTCTTGAGCCACTGGAGGGCGCAATTCTCATCCAATTTAGCTGAAATTTTGCACGAAGTGTTTTGTTATGACTTCCAACAACTGTGTTAAGTATAGTTTAGAGGGCGCAATTCTCGTCCGATTTGACTGAAATTTTGCACGTAGTTTTTTTGGTGTTACTTAACAACTGTGTTAAGCATGATTCAAATCGGTTCATTGTTGTTGTTGTTGTAGCAGTTTATTGTGTTCTATCTTTCGTCTGCTTGGTTCTGTTGAGTGTCAAGACCCAGGAACTCCGCGACTAAGATGGGGTGCGTCCACAGGGATCTGGGTCTGAGTCGAGTGGGTCTGGCCGGGCAGTTAAACAGGTGACGTGTATCGTGCGGTCCCTGGTTACAATCGGGACATACATCTTGCACGTCGGCATCAATCCTAGCTCTGTGGGAATTGAGGCGGCTGCATCTGCCGGAACGTAATTGAGCCAGACCTACTCTGGTTTGCCGGGGGAGGTCGATTTCTCCGGGTGCAATGGGTGGCGGTCGTTCTCCAAGGACTACATTCACCCGGTAGCCAATCACCGCGTCTGCTACCATGTCTGCATGAATGTTGTTCAGACCCGCTTGATATGCCGCTTGATCTAGAGGTTCTCTCTTGTAGCGCTGACCTCACGCTCTAGATCGTGTAGATCTACCTTAAGGCTTCTGGGCGGTGGGTATCTATCCACAAGATGATGATTTGGATGGTTTCTGCGATAACAACCCAAAAGGTATTGCTTAGACAGCCTGTAATTATGTCTTCGCACTGGTAAGATCTTTCTCTCCTGATGGAGGTGGTCCACATGAGAACTGAGGAGACAGCCCGTCGCAGTTCGGAGGGCGGCATTCTGATAGATCTGAATATTATTCCACTGCGTGTCACAAAGTTGACGAGACCACACTGGCGCTGCATAACATACCACAGACCGGCCAATTGCTTTGTACGTGGTCAACAAGGTTTCTTTGTCTGCACCCCAAGTGCTGCCAGCGAGTGACTTGACGACCTTGTTTCTACTTTGACTTTATCGCAGATTGCTGTGGCATGTGGGGAGAATGTGTAAGAGCTGTCAAATGTGACGCCAAGTATTTTGGGACACTTGATGGTCGGAATCATTTCTCCATCGACCATCACAGTCAGCTCAGTATTCACCTCACGCGTATTTGTAGTGAACAATGTGGCTGAAGATTTGGTGGCGGATATCTTCAGATTTCTTGCAGCGAAATATGAGGCAAGCTCGTTGAGGTAGACGTTCAACCTATCGCAGATGTCATCAATGGGTGGGTGGCTTGATGCCATGATCGTACAATCGTCCGCATATGATACGATCTCTATGCCGTCTGGAGGGGGTGGAATGGAGGATAGGTAGAGGTTAAACAGGGACGGAGATATTACCCCACCTTGGGGAACTCCCTGTTTAACTCTACGATGTTTCGACTTCTGATCCCTAAATTCCACAAATGACTGGCGACCACACAGATAATTCGCGACCCATCGTTTCAGGCCTGGCTGGAGGGACGTGTAGGCGATGTCCTCAAATAATTTGGCATGGCTGACCGTGTCGAATGCCCTTGATAGGTCCAGTGCCACGAGGACCGTCCTATCACATGGCCTGGGCTGATTGAAACCACGGCAAATGTGTGCGGTGATGGCATACAAAGCTGTTGTTGTACTGTGCAGTCTTCGAAATCCATGTTGATGCTCGGCGAATGGAAATTCTCCTACGAGGCTCGGGAGGAGTAATGCCTCAAGCGGCTTTGCCACTGGTGAGAGAAGGGACATCGGTCTGTACGACTCCCCCAAACTCGGATCTTTTCCAGGCTTCAGTAGCGGGATCACTCTGCCCATTTTCCAGACATCGGTAACTATAAGAGTGTTCAATGACAGGTTGATCCAGATTCTTCAACATCAATGTAGAGATTCCGTCGGGGCTCAACGCCTTTGTTTGGCGCCACGGATGACATTCGTAACTTCTCCAACGGTAAATTGTGATGGCTGTTCATCGGCTCGGGGACCACGAATACGGCGAATGGCTCTCCTCCTTGCCCTGTCTCTCTGGGGATGCACAATAAATTGACGGTTGAACAACCTGGCGCATCTCTTCGGATCAGTCACGGTTATCTCGCCAAAAGTGAATGAGGTCCTTTCATCCCGTGACTTAACAGTGGCCCACAGTTTGCCTACACCGGTGCCTAAGTTACATTGCTCCAAGTGTTCCAGCCACAAATTCCGCTTATGTTCGTTGACTATCCTGTTTATATCCAGATTCAGCTCGCTGATTCGTCTGCGAGTACCACTGCTTGCGCCGGGAAATAAGGCCGCACTTGGGGTATTCGACCGGCTGGTATAAAGCGAGTGGCTGCTGCGTTAATGATGTCTCGGAATTTTCTCTCGGCCATAAGCACATTAGAGGGGGGTGGCAGTTCACTGAATCGGCGATTGGTATACTCTCTGAAGCCAGTCCAATCGGTCTTCTTATAGTTGATAAACGTCCTTCGCTCAGAGGTTATGAAGTCGGGTGGTCGGTCGATGGTGAGAATTATGGGGAGGTGGTCTGACCCCAAAGAGATGACGGCTTGCCAGGATACGTCACTCAGGAGATCAGGGGATGCAATTGAGGTGTCTGGCAAGCTGCTGCCCCTCCTCGTAATCCTAGTGGGGCCTTCCTCATTCACCGTGCAAAACGGGGAGCTATCAATATGCTCTGCCAAAGCTATGCCACGCTGGTCGTGACCTAGGGGAGAATGCTATGACGTGTGATGCGCATTAAAATCCCCTAGAACCAGACGATTATGGCCAGATAGCAACCCACTTATGTCGGGGTTGTAAGCCTGGCCATTAATCAGGACACAGGTACCAACCGGCGGTATATACACGTTATATATCTCTATCTCGGCAGTACCAGACCTGACTGCTATCTCCATGCATTCCATGTAGGGGTCACTAGCGTCAAGCGCAGGCGAGATAGGTCTATACTGCACGGAATAGTGTATAACGAAGGCCAAGAGCGATCCTTACGTAGCATATTGTAACCGTGACAACTGTGCAAGCTGCAGGTGTTGGTCAGCTTTGTCTCCTGGATCGCTACGACCAATATGCTCTTCCGACTCATAAAGTCCACGATCTCATCGATCTTGCCACGAAGTCCGTTGCAGTTTAACTGCAAGAACGATACACTTCCCGGCACTGGCATGGCAATATTAGTGCTGGGATGCTGCCGTTGCGTGAATTGCCGTACGGGAGAGGTCGGGGGGGTCACATAGTCCGACGACGGGGACGCCGAAGGCGACGACGACGACGCTTGTGACCCACTGCTGGCTATGGTCGCACAGCACCTTGCGACATAGCCAGTATGACTATACTCCCGTAGTGAAGTTAGGCCAGGGCAAGATCGGAAATGTACCCACTCCATGCACCGGTTACACCTCACCGACACCGACCGATGATGAAGGAGGTTCTGGCAAACCGAACAGAACCAGGTCCAGAAGCGTGCGGAGAAGGCACTCCGGGATGTGCCTCTCTCATGACGAAAAAAGACGAACACGTACGCTGAGGCGGCAGCCCTTGCCGATGAGGGTTCCATCGGGTCAATCCCGTTACGTACAACCGGCTGCCATGGGATTGAATCGGTTCATAATCTGGTATAGCTGTCATATATACCGATATTGGATGTCGACTTCTTGAGTCAATAGAGCCCGCACTTCTTATCCGATTGGGCTGAAATTTTGCATGAGGTGTTTTGTTAGACTTCCAATAACATGTCGAAAATCGGTACATAACCTGACATAACTGCCATATAATCCGATCTGGGAACTTGACTTCTTGAGCCTCTAGAGGGCGCAATTCCCGTCTGATTTAGACCGGCCGAACTTAGCACGCTCTTACTTGTTATTTTTTATTCACTTGCTTTAGAATTCGTCGTAGATTCCGATTTTGTTAACCGCTTTGTCGATTAAAAAATTGTCCTACTCTAATGTGCATCCCTGGAGCATCAGTTCGCGCTCGTCTGATTGTCTACTCGGTGAGTGCCAACCATCCCGTCTTGAGAAGACTTGCTAGAGACGTATCTGCAATATCGGTCAAAAAATCCTTCCTAAGATGGGAACCCTGTGCTCCTCTAGAGCCGGACAAGAGTAGAGAAAGTGTTTGATCGTCTGCTCCTCGTGATGGTTGCTTCCGCAGTAAGCAGCTGCCATACGGCCTGCACTAGGTCTCTGTGATCTCTTTATCAAAGCCAGCAGTCCCTTCTACATTCTCGTGTCGGGTAGTTCGGCACCCATGAACATACTCCCATCTGTCCAACGCCTCCCCCATAGAACAAAAGACGGCACTTGCCGCTCATTGCGATTTGACGGGACACATTAAGAACCTTAAGGACGTAGAAATTTTGACACAAAAAAATAATTACAAACGTATATACATGTTAGAAATGTTACATATAATTAACACTCCTTCTGACAAACGGATGAACTTTAAGGCGGACACAGACCACTGTGCACAGATTTTTGGGAGTTTGATACATAAGTATAGGCAATAGAGAGAGAGAGAGAGAGAGAGAGCTTTAGTATAAGTTTTACATTGTTAGAAGAAAATCGTTTGAAATTGTTAAGAATAATGTAATTATTGAATAAAAAAAATATTTGTTTTTTGTTTTGTATATATTCTTATATATAAAAATCAATTGTTTGTTTGTTTGTATGTTTGTGTGTTCCTTATAGACTCAGAAACGGCTGAACCGATTTTCGTGAAATTTTCACAGATGGTGCATAATGATCCCGTGGTGAAAATAGGGTACTACATTTTTTGATATCTGAAGGGGGCGGACCCTCCCCCTTACCCTAATTTTCAGAAACGCCAGATCTCGGAGATGGGTGGTGCGATTTAAGCGAAATTTTGTGTGCCCTCATATAGTACCCTAGAAATAAAAATTTGGTATCCAAATTTCGAATGGGGTACCTAGGGGGGCCGCCCCACCCTAAAACCTACCAAACATATATTTAGACCAATCATGACAATATGGGAGTCAAATGAAAGGTATTTAGGATAAGAAAACGTATCTGATATACAATCGTTGGACCCAGTGCTAGGGGGACCACCCCAACCCCCAAAACACCCCTAGGTCGGACATATTTACCGACCATGGCAATATGGGATTCAAATGAAAGGTATTTGCGAGTAGAATACGAATCTGATATCCAAATGTGGGACCACGTTTCTGGGGGTCCACCCCTTCCCCAAAACACCCCCCAAACAGGACTAATTTACTGACCATGGGAATATGGGGCTTAAATAAAAGGAATTTGAGTGTAGAATTAGAATCTGATATCCAAATATGAGACCAAGTGTTTGAGGGTCGCCTCTCCCGAATAACCTCCCCCAAAGGGGACACATTTTCGACCAAAGCCACATGGGGCTCAAATGAAAGGTCTTTGGGAGTAAAGCACAAATCTGATATCAATATTCGGGAAAAGAGTTTATGGGGCCACCCCACCCCCACAACACCACCACCCAACCCCCAAAATACACCTAAATCGGACATATTTACCGATCATGGCAATATGGGACTCAAATAAAAGGTATTTGCGAGTAGAATACGAATCTGATATCCAAATGTGGGACCACGTTTCTGGGGGGTGGACCCCTTCCCCAAAACACCCCCCAAACAGGACTTATTTACTGACCATGGGAATATGGGGTTTAAATAAAAGGTATTTGAGTGTAGAATTAGAATCTGGTATCCAAATATGAGTGGAACACGAATTCGATATATATTTTCAAGGCCAACTCACTGAGTGGCCGTCCATCCCCCAAAACACCCCCAAGCCGGTCGCGTTTGCCGACTATGGAAATATGGGGCTCAAATTAAAGGTATTTGCGAGTATACCACGTATCTGATATCAACATTAGGGACCAACTGTCTAGGGGGCGTCCCACCACAATAACAGTCCCCAAATAGGACGTATTTGCTCACCAAGACAATTTGGTTCGTAAAGAGAGTGGAACTAAATATTTATAGTTTTTAGGGCCAATAACCCACAACGGACATATTTGCTGACTGTTGCAATAAGGAGTTTAAATGAGAAAACGAATTTCATATCCAATTTTGAGGGCAATGGCAATATGGGGTTCAAATAAATGATATATATTGTAGATATATGAGAACAGAGCACGTTGCTGATATATTTTCCGGGCTTAGTGTTTGGGCGACCACCCTAATCCCTAAATCGGCCATATATACCGACCATGTCGATGTGGAGATTAAATGAAAGGTATTGGGGGGTAGAGCAAGAATTGATACCCACTTTCGAGACCAATTTTCTGGGGGTCAACCCCTTTCCCAAAATACCCCACAATCAGCAATTTTTTAGTGACCATCGCAAAATGGGGCTCAAATAAAGGTATTTGGGAGTAGAATACGAATTTGATATCCAAATTAAGGACCATGTATTTAGGGAATCACCCCTTTCCCAAAACACCCCGCAAAGGGTAAAAAATTTTCGACCATGCCAATATGTGGTATTTAAGATTAGAAAACGAATTTGACAACCTATTTTGGGCCATGTGTTTGGGGGACGCCTCATCGTGTAAACTTCCCTAAACCAATGACAATATGGGGTTTAAATAAATGGTTTTTGAAAGAAGATCACGATACTGATATTTTTTCAGGGCCAAGTGCCTGGGAGACCACCTCACCCCCGAAAACACCCCTAAATCAGATATCATGAGAGTAGCGGGCTGAAGCAAAGTATTTTAAGAATGGAGTAAACCTTACATCCAAACTTAAATTCGTAGACCAATAAAAATCATATGGGATTCGGACAAAGGCACTTATGTTGTTAAATTGTTAGTCAAGCGATATACTATTTTCGTAGTATGGTATTTCACTGAAAGCTCTTTAATTGTCGAAAATAAATATTCCAAGGAAACTTTTGTTCCATATAAAGTAAAAGAAGGCGCAGCGGGCCCGGGTCAGCTAGTTGATGTATAAATGTATACAAATTTCAGTGAAATTCCCTGAGGAAGAAAACCGGTGGTTTTCGAAATATTGGATTTTTCAATAATAAAACAATTTTCAAAAACAATAACATCAGTTTTTTAACAATTGTTTTCATGACCTCCATCCGGACAAACCAAAAAAGTTTTTAAAAAATATAATTCCGTAATGTGAATTTGAAGAGTGCAAAATAGAAAAATCCACGATAAATTGAATAATTAAATACATGTGAAATGTGCCCGAAGATGGAGAACAAACATTGTAAAAATAAAATCAGGCACTTATATATGTAATATTGCGTTGGAATATTTAATTATCCATATAAAAATTAGGCTTCCTAATATTAATTGGCAGAAACACAATTACCTTATAGCACCCCTTCATGTGGATCAATACTACGGGATATAATAAGTGAATGTTAAGGTATTTTCCTCATTATACACTTTATAGAGGCAGCGCCGACAGTTGTGTCGCTTTGCTGATATGCCAACTTCCTGTTAACAAAGACAGCAATGAAACAAAAGGCAATTACGGTTGAAAAAGTTGACTTGGATTTTTTTTTGTCAATTACATAGTGTTCACGCAACAATGTATAAACTAAAATATTTTGTTAACCAATGAAATCTATATATTTGTACCGTTAAGTCTCTCTCCGCTTGTAATATTAATTAATGTTTTGAAAGAATCAATAGTTTTCCAAGAAATTGGTTAATGAGTTGGTATTATTCAGCTTGTCATAAATGCAAATTTGTAATTGAATACACAAATTTCTCCTACATGGACACGTTGAGTGTTTCAGAGTATACCCCGAATCCAATCCCTGGCTCCATCTTGGAGCCATCTGTTCTCATTCGCCTTCCACCCCTCCATCTTGGGAAAGTGATGTATTCGGTCTCGTTTAACATGCATTTTCCTATAGTTCCGAATATCAGGGATTGCTTCCAAACCTGTTTGCAGAGTGGACCTTAACGTTCTCGTGGTTCCGACGCAGACCAGTAATGCCTTGCCTTGTCATATCGAGTATCAAAAGCACTCAGTATTGAAGCAAGACCCGGTGCCGCCCGGCGTCTCACTGAAACTCTCCACGCGGACAAAGGAGTAACTCGAGCCTGGAAGGAGCAGCTCTTGAAGTAATTTTCAACTGGGGATAGGAGAGTGTTACAAAAGTGCTCATTTCAAAAATGTACTTGGGCAAACAAAACAAAACGGGCTGGAAATTTGAAACAGTGAGTTTTGATAGACCTCTACCCCTGTTTGTTAAATATCGTCCAGATTGAAACATATTTGGATATAGCTGCCATATAGACCGATCTCCCGATATAGAGTATTGAGCCCATAAAAGGAGCGATTTGGATGAAATTTGAAACAGTGCGATTTGATAGACCTCTACATTTAATTGTTCAATATCGTCTAGATCGGACCATATTTGGATATAGCTGCCATATATACCGATCTCACAATATAGAGTACTAGCTGACCCGGGCCCGCTCCGCTGCGCCTACTTTACTTTATATGGAACAAAAGTTTCCTTGGAATATTTATTTTCGACAATTAAAGATCTTTTACTAAAATACCATGCATGCAGTTTAACAATATAAGTGCCTTTATCTGAATCCCATATGATCTTTATTGGTCTACGAATTAAAGTTTGGATGTAATGTGTACTTCATTCTTCAAATACTTTATTTCAGCCCGATATTCTCATGATATCTGATTAAGGCGTGTTTTCGGGGGTGAGGTGGTCCCCCAGATACTTGCCCCTGAAAAATATCAGCATAGTGCTCTTCTCTCAAATACCATTTATTTAAACCCCATATTGCCATTGTTATATGGGGAGTATACACGATGAGGCGTCCCGAAATTGGTTATCAAATTTGTTTTCTAATCTCAGATACCATTCATTTCAGCCACATATTGGCATGGTCGAAAAATTTTTACCCTTTGGGGGGTGTTTTGGGGAAGGGGTGATGCCTAAAATACATGGTCCTACATACTTTTATTTGAGCCCCATATTGCGATGGTCAGTACAAAATTCCTGTTTGTGGGGTATTTTGGGAAAGGGGTAGACCCCCAGAAAATTGGTCCCGAAAATGGGTATCAATTCTTGCTCTACCCCCCAATACCTTTCATTTAAGCTCAACATTGACATGGTCGGTAAATATGGCCGATTTAGGGGTGTTTTGGGATTGGAGTGGTCCCCCAAACACTAAGCGCGGAAAATATATCAGCAACGTGCTCTATTCTCATATATCTACAATATATATCATTTATTTGAACCCCATATTGCCATTGCCCTCAGAATTGGATATCAAATTCGTTTTCTAATCTCATTTAAACTCCTTATTGCAAAAGTCAGCAAATATGTCCAGTTTGGGGTATTGGCCCTTAAAACTATTAATATTTAGTTCCCCTCTCTTTAAGACCCAAATTGTCTTGGTGAGCAAATACGTCCTATTTGGGGGTTGTTATGGTGGTGGGACGTCCGCTAAACCGTTGGCCCCTAATGTTGATATCAGATACGTGGTCTACTCCCACATACCTTTAATTTGAGCCCCATATTTCCATAGTCGTCAAACATGACCGGCTTGGAGGTGTTTTGGGGATGGGCGGTCACTCAGTGAGTTGGCCTTGAAAATATATATCGGATTCGTGTTTCACTTTAAAAACCCTTTTATTTGAGGCTCACATTGCAATAGTCAGAAAATACTTACTACTTGGGTGGTGTTGTGGGGGTGGGGTGGACACTTCCCGAATATTGATATCAAATTCGTGCTTTACTCCCAAATTCCTTTTATTTGAGCCCCATATTTCTATGGTCGTAAATTTGTGCCCTTTGGGGGATGTTTATGGGGAGAGGCCGCCTCCCAAACACTTGGCCCCATATTTGGATATCAGATTCGTATTCTACATTCAAATACCTTGTATTTAAGCCCCATATTCCCATGGTCAGTAAATAAGTCCTGTTTGTGGGGTGTTTTGGGAAAGGGATGGACCCTAGAAACGTGGTCCCACATTTGGATATTAGATTCGTATTCTACTCGCAAATACCTTTCATTTGAGTCCTATATTGCCATGGTCGGTAAATATGTCCGATTTAGCGGTGTTTGGTGCTTGGGGTGGTCCACCTAGCGCTTGGTTCGACAATTGGATATCAGATACGTTTTCTTATCCTAAATACCTTTCATTTGACCCCCCATAAGATGGGGGGTATACTAATATCGTCATTCTGTTTGTAACTACTCGAAATATTCGTCTGAGACCCAATAAAGTATATATATTCTTGATCGTCGCGACATTTTATGTCGATCTAGCCATGTCCGTCCGTCTGTCCGTCCGTCTGTCTGTCGAATGCACGCTAACTTCCGAAGGAGTAAAGCTAGCCGCTTGAAATTTTACACAAATACTTCTTATTAGTGTAGGTCGGTTGGTATTGTAAATGGGCCATATCGTTTGATATATTGATATAGCTGCCATATAAACCGATCTTGGATCTTGACTTCTTGAGCCTCTAGAGTGCGCAATTCTTATCCGATTGGAAAGAAATTTTGCACGACGTGTTTTGTTATGATATCCAACAACTTTGTAAAGTATGGTTCAAATCGGTCCATGACCTGATATAGCTGCCATATAAACCGATCTTAAGTCTTGACTTCTTGAGCCTCTAGAGTGCGCAATTCTTATCCGATTGGAATGAAATTTTGCACGACGTGTTTTGTTATGATATCCAACAACTGTGCCAAGTATAGTTCAAATCGGTCCATAACCTAATATAGCTGCCATATCAACCGATCTTGGGTCTTGACTTCTTGAGCCTCTAGAGTGCGTAATTCTTATCCGATTGAAATGAAATTTTGCACGACGTGTTTTGTTATGATATCCAACAACTTTGCCAAGTATGGTTCAAATCGGTTCATGACCTGATATAGCTGCCATATAAACCGATCTTGGGTCTTGACTTCTTGAGCCTCTAGAGTGCGCAATTCTTATCCGATTGGAATGACATTTTGCACGACGTGTTTTGTTATGATATCCAACAACTGTGCCAAGTATGGTTCAAATCGGTTCATAACCTGATATAGCTGCCATATAAATCGATCTGGGGACTTGACTTCTTGAGCCTCTAGAGGTCGCAATTATTATCCGATTTGCCTGAAATTATGTACTGCGGATCCTCTCATGACCATCAACATACGAGTTTATTATTATCTGAATCGGTCTATAGCCCGATACAGCTCCCATATAAATCGATCTCTCTATCCTTTTTTGCCTAAGAAGAGATGCCGGGAGAAGAACTCGGCAAATGCGATCCATGGTGGAGGGTATGTAAGATTCGGCCCGGCCGAACTTAGCACGCTTTTACTTGTTATATATAAGATTGTATAGAATATTGTGTAGATTATCTGGTCCACATTCCCAATGTGGCCCAATTTGGACGATATTCAACAAAAAAGGTTTAGAGGGGTGCCAAAACGCATTGTTTTAAATTTCATCAAAATCGGATGAAAAGTGGTCGTTTTATAGGCTTAATACTCTATTTAGGGGAATCGATCTATATGGCAGCTATATTCAAATATGGTCCGATCTGGACGACATTGAACAAAAAGGTTAAGAGGGGTACCGGAGCTCGCTGTGCCAAATTTCTTTGAAATCGGATGAAAAATTACCAATTTATTGCCTTAAGACTTTAAGTTTGGAGATCGGTCTATATAGCGGCTATATATTGGGTTGCCCAAAAAGTAATTGCGGATTTTAGATATAGTCGGCGTTGACAAATTTTTTCACAGCTTGTGACTCTGTAATTGCATTCTTTCTTCTGTCAGTTATCAGCTGTTACTTTTAGCTTGCTTTAAAAAATTCGCAATTACTTTTTGGGCAACCCAATATAACTAAAATCCGATTTTATGAGATCAGAAGATAAGGTTTATATAGAAAGAATACGAAATCATCAAAAATGTTTGGAATTTTTTTTTTTATACCCAAGATATCTGCAAAATTATAAGTACCCAGCTTTTGGGTCTTATCATTGAGCTTAAACTTGAATCGGTCTGCTCTCATTGATATGTGAGAAGTTTGCCTCTGTCCATTAGTGGAATGTTCATGGGCAAGATTTGCATTGCCAGCTTTTGGGTATAAATGGGTAAATACCCGGGTATTTACCTAATTTACCGGTAAGTACATTTTGGGTATTTATCCATCGCACATCTCTAATGATGTGTGATCCTAATATGCCGAATTTTTTTTTGGCCGAAGCTGTTAATTGTGCGTGTGACATCATCAATGTTCTTGTTGTGAATTAATATTCTTAAACCCGTTATACTTGTTATGCATTGGTTAAGTAACTAATGCTCTATGCATTCTGTCACCTTTTTGCACTCATCTTCCTTGTGTAAAAATCCATTTCCGGTTATCTTTTTAGAATAAAGCATTCATTGTGGAGAATTGAATCTCATTAAAAGTGTGATATTTTATTTCGAGAGAATAATACTATAGACAAATTTTCCGATTTGACTTCTAAGGCACCTACACATTCAAGTTTTACATCCAAATACGTACGCAAATAATTTCAATATGAAATTTTATTACGAAATTCAATCAGATTCCTTTTGTTACTACATATACGTATACAGAACGAAATTGTCGAGAAAACCCGTCCAACCTAAATCATGGTAGACAGTATGGCTCATTTTTGTAGTGGCCATGGAAAAGAAACCGAGTTCCATAAATAATGGCATCGGACGTTGTTTCAGAATTTCAAAAATAAAGAATATCATTCATATCCACAACCGTTTTTGTTTTATTTTTAGTAAAAAAAAACTTGTAGCGCTCTCATTGAAAACCCCAATAGCTTAATACCTTCAAAATATGTTTTGTGTGTTTATTCTAACGTTTTTTCTTCAAATTTAAATCTTACCTTTGTTTGCTTTTTCCTAAAATTTCTTTTCATGTCGTTGTTCTTACCAAACGCAATCACCAATTTACAACATTTCGACCCCAATATGTGATGGACAACAATATATTCAACGTTACAATAATGCGTGTGCCATGCGGACATGAATGGTATTTCGGTTCGGTCTTTTGCATGCACACTGTTCATGAACTCGGAAAATCAACCAACAAACAAACACATTCCCCAATGCATACAACAATTAACACGGCAACAATGTATGTATGTGTACGGCTTTGCAAACCATTCTAGACCTGATGATATCCACACTTTGTATTCCGGACGTACGGTTGAAATTAATAATACGGATGCTGAGGGGCGCCTAGTATTGTCTGATGGTGTTGCATATGCCAACAAGGATCTGAAAGCTAACATCATACTAGATATGGCAACTCTTACGGGAGCCCAGGTGCGTAATGGTATTGTTTATATGTATGTATGTCCTTTATTAACAATTGCAGTATATTAAATATATTACAATAAAATATGGCCAATAGTAAACTGTTCAGTGTGAATACAGGGCATCAACAAGCTCTCTCTAACGAGCTCTATCGTTGGCCAAAGCTTTGGCTTGATTCCACGATATATGGGTTGATTTAAAATATCTTTTCGTACAGCGGATCCATGTGTTTTTCGGGCGCCCCCTGCATCGCTGTCCTTGCGACAGTCTAGGACATTTACAGTCTAGGATATTTCTCGCTATACCATTGCGCGGTCGGCGTTCAGCCCATTTTCTCCTTCGGGTTTTTTACATCGACAGAGGAAGTGTTTGTTCTCATTTGCAATTCTTCATTTGAAATACGGTTTGGCCAGAAAATTCGAAGTTTTATAAAATAGAATTCACACTACTGTTGAAGATCCTGACTTTTGTATTATATGAGACGGCACTGCATCTCTAAACGTTGTGCAGTTGAGAAAGAGGCTTCTAGCCTTGTTGATACGTACGCGTATGTCTGCCTCCGATCTTCCGTTTTTTGTTATTTTGCTGCCAAGATAGGAGAAGTTGTCAACGTCTTCAATGATATGATCGTTTATAGTGAGCGGTGTCAGATTTGATGTTCCTATTCTCATCAATTTGGTCTTTTCTATATCCTCACAGCTTCGGCAAAAGTCTTTACTGGCAACCTTCAGTCTGTCAACATGTTTTCCGATCATACAGTGACTTATCATGACGGACACAATGACAGAGACATCTGTTTTAGCCAGTGACAGTAAAGCGGTAGACCTCTTCAAGTCTAGATTAGCCCACATAATTTTGGAATACTCACAGCTCCCCCTTTGTGACCATCTATCATTAGCTGTCTTTCGGGCCTGGTCCTGAAAACTTAGCTTACATGTCGCTAGAGGCATAGCCACAGATTCCAGTTGCCCTAGAATGTGTAAGGTAGTTACCTGGGCTATTTCTGTGGCCCGGCACCTAGAACAGGTAAATATTGAACTGTTCAGCCATCTCTTTGAGACATCTGCGTCAGTCGAGGGCGCTTTTTGTATTCAGAAACACGTTCTCCTGAGATTTAATGGCAGTCTGGCTGCCTGAGAAGATATTTATGCCAGTTGTCGTTATGACAATTTATCTTAGCCATTCCACCACTTCTTTAATTGTAAGGATCTCCGCTTGATACACACTGCAGTGATCGGGTAACCTTTTCGATATGACCAGTTTTAGTTTTCCGAGTACACCCCAATGCCCACCTGGTCGTCTTGTTTGGAACCATTCGTGTAGAAGTCTATGTAACTTCTATTACCAGGGATATCGTAGTTTCAGTCGGTTTTATCAGGAATAGTGGTACAGTACTGCGGCTCAGACAGGGTGTAATCTACACTGCCTGGAGCATCGCATATTGTATCAAGGACAATACAGTGTCCGTAGCCTTCACATGACCAAAGAGAAAGCTCCCTTAGCCTCACAACAGTGGTTGCAGGAATTTGTCTTTCCACGATATCCAGAGGCATTAGGTGTAGCATTAAATTCAGTGCTTCAGATGATGTTGTCCTCAGTGCGGCTGTTATGCACAAACAAGGCATCTTTTCGATCCAGTTGAGTATTGTACAGTAGGTGGACTTTTGAAGCGCTGTTCACCAGACCACAACACCATATAGCCTTATAGGTCTGACAACTGTAGTATATACCCAGTGCATGACACGCGATTTAAAACCCCAACTTTTACCAATGGTTCTCTTACAGGTGTAAAGGGCAAGAGTTGTCTTTCTTGCCCTTTCCGAAACTTTGGATTTGAAGTTCTATTTCCTTTCCAGCAAAATACCCGTGTATTTTGGGCTTTCTGTAAATGGAACATTTTCTTCTCCCATGGAGACAGGTGACACTGAAGGTAACCTTTATCTCCTGCTGAAAAAACCTATTTCTGTCTTGCATGGATTTACGTCTACGCTTTAGCTGAAAAGAGGGTGCGGATACTAATCCGCCCTATTCCGCTATGGACATACACCTTAACCAGTAATCGGTCAGTCGTAAAATAAACATTTTTTTATATGATATTGCTGTAATTTAGAATCATGACTTGGATTGATAACTTCAAAATCCATGTTTAATACGGTTCACATCGGATGATAGTTGGATATAGTTGCCATAAAGACCGATCTTCCGAATGAATTTTATAAGCTCATAAAATGCATATTTTATATCTGCCTTCTGTGATTTTTATATCTGCCTTCTGTGTACCGATTTTGAATTAATTTATTTTTGTCAAATTCAGAAAAAAACATATTTTTTGTTAATTTCAAAGAAATGAGGTCAGTGGCACAATCTCATGTTAATTACTAACGTCAGTGCATGATTTGAAGTAGGTACTTAGCTCTTTTTAAAACCAGGTGTAATAAAAATACCGATCGACAGTTGTTGCCAAATTTGAAAGCCGAATTCGGCATACGTAGTACCAAAAACGTTTATGCTGAAGACTATTAAGAGATTGGAAGAAACATATCTTATTATTGTCTCTGTCTAAATTATTGTCTCTGGAAGAAAAAAGCGTAGAAATGGTCGCGTATGCTGATGACGTGGCAATTGCGGTTCAGGAAGCTCTACGTGCCACAGCGAAGTGGGATATCGAGGCATCTAATGCCTCTGGACATTGTGGCTCGACAAATTGCGTCGACCACTGCTGTGAGGCTAAGGGAGCTTTCTCTTTGGTCATGTGACGGCTACGGGCACTGTGTTTTCCTTGATACAATGTCCGATGTTCTAAGCAGTGTGGATTACACACTATCTAAGCCGCTTTTTGATAAAAAGTACTTTGCTAATACTCATGATAGATCCGATTGGAACTACGATATCCCTGGTAATAGAAGTTACATAGACTTCTATACGGATGGTTCTAAACAAGACGACCAGGTGGGCTTTGGGGTGTACGCTAAAGATCTAGAACTGGTCATATCGAAAAGGTTACCCAATCACTGCTGTGTGTATCAATCGGAGATCCTTGCAATTAAGGAAGTGGTGGAATGGCTAAGATATAATGTCATAACGATGATTGGCATAAATATCTTCTCAGACAGCCAGGCAGCCATTAAATCCCTGGAAAACATATTTCTGAACACAAAAAGCGCCCTCGACGGTCGCAGATCTCTTAACGAGATGGCTGAACTGTTCAAAATTCACCTGTTCTAGGTGGCGGGCCACAGAGATATCCCAGGAGTTTGTAAAGCGGACGAGCTTACGAGACTAGGAACTACCGTATACATTCTAGGGAAACTGGAATCTGTGGGTATGCCTCTAGCGTGATGGTCACAAAGAGGGAGCTGTGAGCATTCCAAAACTGTGGCCTAATCTAGACTGGAAGACGTCTACCGCTTTTCTGTCACTGGCTAGAACATACGTCTCAGTCACTGTGTCCGTCATGACAGGTCACTGTCTAATCGGAAAACATACTGCCAGATTGAAGGTTGCCAGCAATGGCTTTTGCAGAAGCTGTGAGGACATCGAGGAAGAAGAGACTATAGAACCCCCTCTATGTGTGTGTCTCGCATTAGCATTCAGAAGGAGTTCCACTTTATGTTCTCATTATCTTTGAGAACCTGTCTGGCTGAATGGTAGGAACTAGAAGGCATCTTCTGATCCTGTGGTATCACAATGGACAGAAACGTCTAAGTGAGTCTGATGGTAGACTGCCACTTAAACCTAACCTAAAAAACGTAATAGATGGTTCGTCTTCGACAACCATAATTACAGTGTCGAAATTTGACTACGCCTTCGACAACCGTCATAAGGGTGAATATATTGTTAATGGCTATGTCCCAGAGTAGAGGAGACAGTTCACCTCCTAGAGGTGTTCCTTTGTTGACCCATCTTTTTAGATCTACAGATCCCAAGCCTGCCGTAATGCAGCTTTTACTAAGTAAGTTATTAATTAACTTTCTTACGGTAGTGCTGATGCCTAGAAACACCACCTACTTCAGGACTGACGTCGGTTTTACATTATTGAAAGCACTTTAAATATCAAGAAATTCCTTGACAGCGAGAGAATCCTCTATGTAGCCGACTAGATCGTAAAGGACTGTTTCATTGGACTAACCCTTACTATTGGGTTGCCCAAAAAGTAATTGCAGATTTTTCGGTCGGCCAAATGAAGTTGATGATGACCAAATCAAAGCATTAATTTAATTCGATCGTCATGTAACTGAGCGTGAGATAGGAGAGAAGTTAAATATACCAAAATCAACTCTTCATTATCACATAAAAAGTCTTGGACTGGTGAAAAAGCTTGATATTTGGGTACTACATGTATTGAAAGAAATTCATTTAACAAACCGAATCAACGCTTGTGATATGCACCTTAAACGCAATGAATTCGATCCGTTTTTAAAACGAATCATAACTGGAGATGAAAAATGGATTGTTTACAACAACGTTAGTCGAAAACGATCATGGTCCAAGCATGGGAACCAGCTCAAACCACTTCAAAGGCTGATATCCACCAAACGAAGGTTATGCTGTCTGTTTGGTGGGATTGGAAGGGTGTGGTATATTTTGAGCTGTTTCCAAACGATTAATTCGGATGTTTACTGTGAACAATTGGACAAATTGAATACAGCCATCAAGGAGAAGCGACCAGAATTGGTCAATCGTAAAGGTGTCATATTCCACCAGGACAACGCTAGACCGCACACATCTTTGGTCACTCGCCAAAAACTGAGTGAGCTTGGCTGGGAACTTTTGATGCATCCACCATATAGCCCTGACCTTGCCATTTCGATCGTTGCAGAACTCCTTAAATGGTAAAACTTTCGGCAATGATGAGGCTATAAAATCGCACTTGGTTCAGTTTTTTGCAGATAAAGGCCAGAAGTTCTATGAGCGTGGAATGGAAATTTGCCAGGAAGATGGCAAAAGGTTATCGAACAAAATGGCAATTATATATTTGATTAAACTATCCTTCGTAGTTTCCACTTCCTTTTCTGGTCTAGAAGGGATAGACGTGCAGAATTTGTGTCGAAATTTATCCCAATCCGCCTTTCTTCTGTTTAGTCGAGGGCCCACTTATAAAGTATTTCTTCCGATATAAAGGTAATAACTGGTACCTCCTGCCAGTTCCGATAAGCAGCTCACCCCTTTCGTTGACATCTGAACTTGCCCATATCTTGTGATGTGCATTAGCCGCCTTAAGTTTTGAAAGCGGCATCTCTAAATCGTGTGCCATATATAGGGAACCCAGTCAGTAATGAAACTTATTTATTTCAAGGCTTGCTACTACTGATTCTTCAGTGCTTAGCGACGCAAGAAAAAAACATTTAGACTACTCTTTGCAAGAATACAGGCTCTGTGTCTCCCATTCCCCGTACCCTTGAGTAGTTCAAATTCCGGAATTCTTAGTCCACGAACTGTTCCTCCACACACTATTGGTTCCTGGATAAGAGCCACGTTAAATCTCCCTGCCATCAGGAGGACCTTTAGTGCCGTCGAAGCGGCCTTACAATGATGGAGATTTTTCTGGAGAAACCGGGCCATTGTCAGGATTCAAAATTTCCACTACTGTTGCGTAAGCCTCGTCTTCGGATTCCGCCAGGAGATCATCCTCACAAGACACGTAAGATCTTGTCATGATGAGCTTGCGCACGAATCCAGGGGCAGTTGAGAAAGCAGTGGAATCACTCTTCCTCGGGATACTGGACACTTGTGGAGTGGAGGATTTCTCTTTTTATGCTTGCTGCTATTGCAGTTCCTTTTGAGTTCTGTCGTTCCCCGCTGGTGTACACCTTTAGCCCAATCCAACCAGGTGACCCACCCACACAGGACTTATCGGGTCCCGTTTCGATGCCATCCCCTCCTGTCTCGATTGTGGCATGGGGATTTTCAGTCTCCTGCAATCCCCTTAGTGATGTGGTCGATAGTTGCTTAGGCAAGTGTTCAGCAACAACTGTCTCCTGAGTCGTCTCCTGATTCCCATCCTAGATCAATCTTTCGTGGTGTTACAAACGGAATGACTAGATTAGTATACCCTCATCCTATGGTGGTGGGTATAAAAATTGCCACTGAAATAACGTAGTGGTAGAACTAGAGTATTTCTCTAGTTCTACCACATTTTCTTATTTTAGCTCCAATATAATAGAAAAACTTTAGTACTTCTAAAGACATGATACAAACAAAGTTCGAAGGAACTTTATATTTAAATATTTATCTGTTATAGTTGCTTAATATTTTCATCTCGTTTGGATACAATTTTATGGAAATCAAAGTCATGTAAACCCAATAGGCAGACACAAACAGCATCCTGTTGAACTCATACTACTAGCTTGTGAGGAAAAAATTAGCGCAAATGAAAATATTTCATCAAATTGGGGAGATATACTCTGCGCACATACCTGTGGGATGAAGAAAGAAAGGTAATTTTCGTTTCGAAAGCAGGGAAACCGTACTATACGAAGGCGAACGATTTCGTCCTATTACTCTGTCCTCCATTGTGCTGAATATTCTAGAGAGGTTGATAGAAACATATCAGCATGCATATAGTAAGGGCAAGTCCACATAAACAGCGCTTCACAAACTTGACGCCTACATAGAGGTTTCTTTCGATGTTAAGGAATATACAATAGTAGCATTTTTGACATTGAAGGTGCTTTCAGTAAAATGTAAAATTGACGTCAATCATGAAGGAGCTAGAGTTTCTAGGCATCAACACTACCGTTAGAAAGTTAATTAATAACTTACTTAGTAAAAGATGCATTACGGCAGGCTTGGGATCTGTAGATCTAAAAAGATGGGTCAACAGAGGAACTCCTCAAGGAGGTTTACTGTCTCCTCTACTTTGGAATATAGCCATTAACAATATATTATTGTCTATGGAAGAAATACAGCGGTCAAAAAAAGTATTCATCATTCAATGTTTTTTTTTTAATAAGTCTACAAAAGACAATTGGAATAAAAACATATTAAACTAATGATGCAGTAGTGCTTGTGTGATATATATGTACACAATTTCATTGTTTTTAAAGAAAAAAATAGTATTTATTGGAACAAAAAGGGCCATTTTACAGCTGAACACAAAAAATTAAACAAAAAAAGTATTCATCATTGCAAAAAAACAAAAAAATAAATAAATAAATAAACATAATTTAAAAAAATTAATACTTTTTTATTCGACCACCGCGTCTTATAACTTCTTTTAAACGGTTTGACATCGATTGGACTAATTTAGCGGTTATATTTTGGTCTATATTAGTCCATTCCTCCATTATCACCTGTTGCATTTGACTCTTGCTCGAAAAATTGCGCGTTCTCAATTTGCGTTCGAGATGTTCAATTGGGTTCAAGTCGGGACTTTGAGGAGGAGTTTTAATGACTTTGGGGCAGTTATACAGCATCCACATCTTGGTATTTAAAGCAGAATGTTTGGGGTCATTATCTTGATAATATTGAAAGTTATTACCAAGCCCAAGTTTTACAGCACTATCTTTTAAATTCCTCTTTAAAATGTCAATGTAATACTTATGATCCATTACTCCATTAATAATTTCAAGATTTCCCGCTCCTGAAGCCGCCATACACCCCCAAACCATTAAACCACCTCCACCATGTTTTACAGTAGCAACTGTGTTTCGTTCTTCAAGCTCTGTATTTGGTTTTCTGTACACTATGACCTTTCCATCGCACCCAAAAAGATTAAACTTGCTCTCGTCTGCAAAAATGACTGTTTTCCAAAATGATTCAGGCTGTTTTACATACATTTTTGCGAAGTTTAGCCTTTTCACTCGGTTTATTTTATTTATAAAGGGCTTCTTACGTGCAGTTCTTCCTCTGTAACTATGCCTTTTGAGTGTATTTCGAATTGTTTGTGTAGTAACTTCCTTCCCTAAATATTCCATAGTGTTTTTACGAAGAATGGTCGCATTTGTCTTCGGAGTTTTCTGAACTTGCCGCACTAGCCAACGCACATCTCCAACTGAAAGTGCTTTTGGTCGACCAGATCTTGGTTTATTGTCAACAGTTTTCGTTTCTGTCCACTTTCTGATGATGGATTGTATAGTAGATCGTGGTCTATTTAATATTTCACTGATAGTTTTTTGAGTTAAACCATTCCTGTGGTGTTTTATTATCAAAACTTTTACCTCATCAGAAACCTCGTTTTGCTTACGACCCATTTTGACAAAAACTATATTTTCAATGAAATTAAATATTTGCTGTCAAGGGCAAAGCCTCCTTTACTAAATAAAACAGAAAAGGGGGATTCCCAAATAATATTTGAATTTGACTTTGATGATAGCACATCAATGATGAATACTTTTTTTGTTCTGTTTTTGGTGTTATTATATAAAATTGCATTTTTTGCGCTAATTAAATTTATTTTTTGAATTTATTTTAAAACATATTACGAAAAATAAACTATTGCATAAAACTGCATTATTTGTTTACTTTAAATTTTCTTCAATTACCCAAAATAAGTGAATTTATTATCAATTTTGCTAATGACGAATACTTTTTTTGACCGCTGTAGGTGTAATAGGTTAGAGGAAAGCTTCCCTGCACTCTGAGAGATATACTTCCGGAAATTCTACGTGCCACAGCGAACTGGGCTACCGAAAGTGGTATAGGTGTAAATTCGTGTAAGACAGAAGTAGTTCTTTTCAGCAGGAGATACAAGTTGCCTATATTGGCACCTTGGGAGGAATGTATTTTCCATATACAGAAAGCGCAAAATACCTGGGTGTTTTGCTGGACAGGAAATTGAACTTCAATTCCAACATTTTGGAAAGGGCAAGAAAGGCAACTCTTGCCCTACACCCCTGCAAGAGAGCCATTGGCTAAAGTTGGGGGCCTAGACCGCGCGTTGTGTGTTGGGTATATAATGCAGTTGTCAGACCTAAAATGCTATATGGTGTTGTGGTCTGGTGGTCGGCGCTTCAAAGTGAAAGAAGCAAAAATTTTAGTATACCCTCCACCATAGGATGGGGGTATACTAATTTCGTCATTCTGTTTTTAACACCTCGAAATATGTGTCTGAGACATATATTTCGAGAGACATGGGCTGAGACATCAGCCCATGTTGTGATATAGCTGCCATATGCACCGATCTTGGGTCATGACTTCTTGAGCCTCTAGAGGGCGCAATTCTTGTCCGATTTGACAGAAATTTTGCACGTAGTGTTTTGGTGTCACTTCCAACAACTGTGCTAAGTACGATTCAAATAACTTCATAACGGTTCATAACATGGTATTGCTGTATATAAACCGATCTTGGATATTGATATACCTGCCATATAAATCAATCTGGGATCTTGACTTCATGAGCCTCTAGAGGGCGCAATTCTCATCCGATTTGGTAGAAACTTTGTACAACGGCTTCTTTCATGACTTTCAACATACGTGTCTAATATGGTCTTATGGCCTTACCCCAAAGTACTACGCAAAAATAAAAGTAGACTGATTGGGACAATATGGGATTCAAATGAAAGGTATTCAAGAGTAGAGTTCGAATTTCATAAAAAAATAGGGCCCAAGTACCTGAGGTAAACTAGGATTATTTGACGATCATGACAATATGGGACTCAAATGAAAGGCATTCGGGAGTAGATTGCGAATATGGTCAGTAAGTAGGAATAGGCTTTATAATTTATTGATAACGGAAGGGGGCGGACCCTCCACCGTTACCCCAAAAACACCACCCAAAATCAAAAGTGGACCGATAACGACAATATGGGTATCAAATGAATAGTATGCGGAAGTAGATAACGAATCTAGCATACAAATTCATGTCGAAGTATAGGGTGTCACCTCACCCCCACAAAAACGCTCAAAATGGGCACATTAGCCAATCACGAAAACATGGGACTCGGTTTGTTTGTTCTGTATAGACTGAAAAATGGCAGAACCGATTTTTTCGAAATTTTCGCATATTGTGTAGGTTGGTCTGGAAGGAAACAAAGGCTATATAATTTTTCGATATCGGACCCTTATGCCAAAAACACAACCCAAAATCAAAAGTGGACCGATCGGGACAATATAGGTATCAATACGAATATGGTATTGAAATTTGAGTCTAAGTACCCATCGGGCTGCCCCATCCCCAAAACTTCCCCAAACAGACATATTGGACGTTAATTTCAATATGGGGCTCAAATGAAAGGTATTCGGGAGTAGATTTCGAATCTGGCAAAATTTAATCGAAAAATCTACAAAATCAGATCGAAGTATAGGGGGTCATGCCACCCCTCAAAAACGCCATTAGACCCATTATGACTATATGATACTTGGCTGAACCGATTTTCTTAAAATGTTCATAGATTGTGTACGTTTGTCTGGAAGGAAACATAGGCTATATAATTTTTGATTTAATTTTTGATATCGGGTGGAGGCGGACCCTCACCTTTACCGCAAAAACGCCACCCATATCAGAAAGTGGTCCGATACAATGAAGGTATCAAATGATAGGTATTGGAGACCAGAACACAAATATGGTATTAAAATTTGGGTTCAAGTACCCAGCGGCAGCACCCCCCAACCCCGAAACTCCTCTAAACAGATATATTTTCTAAGTTCATGTCAATATGGGACTCATATGAAAAGTATTAGGCAGTAGATTACAAATATGTCATAAAACATTGGGTCCAAGTAATGGGAGGTCGCCCACCCCAAATGGGAGGTCGCCCACCCCAAATGGGAGGTCGCCCACCCCAAATGGGAGGACGCCCACCCCAAATGGGAGGTCGCCCACTCCAAATGGGAGGTCGCCCAACCCAAATGGGAGGTCGCCCATCCCCAAATAAAAATGGACATATTAGCCGACCATGGTTATATGGGACTCAAATGAAAGGTATTAGGGAGTAGATTACGAATATGACATTAAATTTTGCGTTCAAGTCTAGGTGGCGCTTTTCCTCCTAAAGATACGTAAACTGGGTTATTTGACACGTTATGGCAATATGGGACTCAAATGAAAGGAAAGAGTAGAAAACGAATTTGGTATCCAATTTGGGAGCCAAGTGTTTTGAGGTATGCCCTAAAGCACCCCCTAAATTTAACTTCATTTTCGTTGGGAATAGAGAACGAATTTGATATCTATTTTTAGTACAAAGTGCCGGTGGCCGCCCCAGCCCCGAAACACCCTCCAAACGGTTCATATTTACCGGCTATGACAATATGGGTCTCAAATTAAAGGGATTTGGAAGTCCAGCATGAATTTGATATCCATATTTGAGTCGAAATATCTGAGGTGCCATCCCTCCCCTAATGAGAACATTACCCTAATAACACAACCACCAAGAACCGAGAAGGGACAAATTCTCACACATCAATGAGTGGTTTCCGATTTAAGTTTAAACTCAATGATAAGGGACCTTTTTTTATAGCCGAGTCTGAACGGCGTCCCGCAATGCGACACCTCTTTGAGGAAAATTTTTTAAATGACCATGCATGGCATTGTATCTTGAAAATGTCGCCAATATTAAGAGGGGATAAACACCGCTTTGTTCGATGTTCTCGCCAGGATTCGAAAGCGTTCAGCGTCGTAGACTAAAATAGCACGAATTCGATATCCGCATTTCCGCATCCGGGCAAAGTGTCCCCACCCTAAAAAGATATTAGAGAGTTAAAGAAGGCGCATCGGAGCAAGGCCGGCTCGACTTACTGCTCAATGAACTGTTCTCTCACAAAGCATCTGTGCAAAATTTCAAGTGGATAACTTTCTCCCATTTCATGCTATGGTGATTCTATTAAAAGACGGACGTATGTACATATTTTTGAAGCTGTTAAATCAGAAAAGTGGCTATATCAGGCAAAACGCAAAAAGGGCAAAAATTCTTTTTGCTATATGGAATAGGGGACTTTGATGGAAATATTTAACTTAAATTTTGGTTAGTATATCTAATTATTTTGAAATATCGGATGAAAAAAAAATGTTTATGAAAAAAACAAAAAATTATCACTAAAAAAAGGTTTAATTCAAGAAAAAATAGTAACACATTTGTATTTATTTAAATTAGTATAAGGACGTTATTTATTTGTAAAGTTTTATATAAAAACAAGCAAAATCGTGCTAATTTCGGCCGGGCCGAATCTTATATACCCTTCACCATGGATCGCATTTGTCGAGTTCTTTTTCCGGCAACTCTTCTTAGGCAAAAAAGGATATAAGAAAAGATTTGCTCTGCTATTAGAGCGATATCAAGATATGGTCCGGTTTGGACCACAATTAAATTATATGTAGGAGACCTGTGTAAAATGTCAGCCAATTCGAATAAGAATTGCGCCCTTTGGGGGCTCAAAAAGTAAAATGGAGAGATCGATTTACATGGGAGCTGTATCAGGCTATAGACCGATTCAGACCATAATAAACACGTATGTGGTCATGAGAGGATCCGTCGTACAAAATTTCATGCAAATCAGATAATTGCGACCTCTAGAGACTCAAGTAATCAAGTTCCTAGATCGGTTTGTATGACAGCTATATCAGGTTATGGACCGATTTGAACCTTATTTGACACAGTTGTTAAAAGTAAGAATAAAATACGCCATGCAAAATTTCAGCCAAATCGGATAGGAATTGCGCCCTCTAGAAGATCAAGAAGTAAAGTCCCCAGATCTGTTTATATGACAGCTATATCAGGTTATTAACCGATTTAAACCACACTTGGCACAGTTGTTGGGTATCATAACAAAATACTACGTGCAAAATTTCATTCCAATCGGATAAGAATTGCGCCCTCTAGAAGCTCAAGAAGTCAAGACCCAAGATCGGTTTATATGACAGCTATATCAGGTTTTGGACCGATTTGAACCATACTTGGCACAGTTGTTGGATATCATAACAAAACACATCGTCCAAAATTTCATTCAAATCGGATAAGAATTGCGCACTCTAGAAGCTCAAGAAGTCCCAAGATCGGTTTATATGACAGCTATATCAGGTTATGAACCGATTTGAACCATACTTTGCACAGTTGTTGGAAGTGATATGAAACACTATATTAAAAATTGGGTGAAAATTGCGCCCTCTAGAGGCTCAAGAAGTCAAGACCCAAGATCGGTTTATGGACCGATATGGCCCATTTACAATACCTACCGACCTACAAACCGACCTGTGCAAAATTTCAAGCGGCTAGTTTTACTCCTTCGGAAGTTAGCGTGCTTTCGACAGACAGACGGACGGACAGACGGACGAACATGGCTAGATCGACATAAAATGTCGCGACGCTCAAGAATATATATACTTTATAAGGTCTCAGACGAATATTTCGAGTAGTTACAAACAGAATGACGAAATTAGTATACCCCCCATCCTATGGTGGAGGGTATAAAAACCCAAACCAAAATTAAAATTTAGGTTTAAAATATCTTTTAACTTTTTTTGTTTGTTTCTCTTTCGAGACGGGCTGAATGATCGAAGATGCAAATGCAAAAGAAAAGTCAAAGGTAGCAACACACACCAACAACTATGGGACCCGTTTCGTCTTTGATTTTTTTCAATCATATTAGGTGTGATGGCTTCAAGGGCCGTGCGTTGGCATGTTGTATTTACGTCAATCTAGCCACGTCCGTCCGTCTGTCTGTCAAAAGCATGCTAACTTTCCAAGGAGTAAAGCTAGGCGCTTGAATTTTGATTAGTGTAAGTCGGTTGGGATTGTAAATGGGCCAAATCGGTCCATGTTTTGAAATAGCTGCCATATAAACCGATTATGGGTTTTGACTTCTTGAGCCTCTAGAGGGCGCAATTCTTATCCCATTTGGCTCCAATTTTGCATTTGGTGTTTTGGTAATACTTCCAACAACGTATGGTTCAAATCGATTCATACCCTGGAATAGCTGCCATGTAAACCGATCTTGGATCTTTATTTCGTGAGCCCCTAGACGGCGCAATTCTCATCCGATTTGGCTGAAATTTTATACAACTGCTTCTCCCATGATCTTCACGGATACACCGTGTTGATCAAAGGCTTATCCTTATAGAATTTATGGTAAAGGAAGCCTTGAGGAGTTTCCAACTATTTAAGTCATCCGGACCTGCGTTACTACAGGAGTCCGACTATCTGGCATCCCATCTGGCCACTATTTTCACAGCGTGCTTAGACTTGCATGTACTCCGAAAGTCTAGCAGGAGGTAAAGGTGGTATTTTTACCCAAGCCCGGCAAGGCAAGTTATGCGTTTAGCCTAACGCCCTTTCTACTCAAAACTATGGAACGTATTGTGGATACCATGATAAAAAGTAGGGCTTCCAGCGAACTGCACAAATACAAATGTTGACTGAGATCAGGAAACTTATTCTTCTGGGTATGTTTTAGTCTCCGGCTAACCATAAATTCACAGACAAAATTATATTGTTCGGTGGTGTTGTGACGCCCTTCCAAATTCATCGAACTCCCCATAGGGTCTGACTTGTAGTTTTTTTACCTACATAGTTATAAATTCGACATAAGTAAATTTACAATTAAAATTAAAAAAATTTAATAAAAATATTAATTTCTTTATAGAAATTGAAGTCGGGTTTTTGAGAAATATACACAGAAAAACTATCGCAAAATTTTTTCAAATGGAAATAAAAAAATTATTGAATCAAATGTTTTTTTAATTAAATCCGATTTTTTTTTTCAATTGCCATCGTGTTTTAAGTTTTCAGCTCTTTTGAAATTTGTACCTAAGTTGGTTCATATCTGGTATTGTGTTCCGCACTTAGGTGGGGACACAATATCAGACATGAACGATCGTAAGGGCGTGGCATGGAAAATAATTAAGGATTTTGGAAGAAGCACGGAATTCCTTATGTAGATTTTCTTTGTTAGAGGTTACTTTTTAGTATTTAGAACGTACAACAAGCCGATTACTGGCTTAGGTGAATTCCCATAGTGGCATGGGACGGATTAATATCTGCACCCTCTTTTCAACCTTACCTTAACTAATCCTTCAATTCAATTAAAAAATTAATTGAATTAATCATTTTTTAAATTAATTGAATTAAAAAAATTATTAAAATTTTTGATTTGTTTCTATTAATTTTTTTAATCAAAAATGAAATTTCCGAAAAACCAAAAAAAAAAATTTTAAATTGGCTCAATAATAACTTTTATTGAAAATATTCAAATGTTATACAAAAATTTTTTGCGGAAACATGGTTTAGATATGTTAAACTCTTGGAACAAGAAGGCCGAAATCGCGATCCTTGCAGCCCGCCCCAACACATTTAACACACCACAATTGCTGATACTCTTTAAGGGTTTTTGTTGTTTTGCTTTGCTATTTGAAATAGAAGCAAGACGTTAAAACATATTGGTCTAAGCTGGTTCATCCAACAAGGAAATGAAAGAAAATATTTTCAATTAAAAGTTTTAATTGAAAAATTTTTTGTGATTTTTTTCTGTGCGGTAGAAGGTAACATTCTTCTCTTCCTCCTATGGTATCATAATGGCTCGGTCGACTAGTTTCGGCGTACTCGTATTTTTATACCCTCCACCATAGGATGGGGGGTATACTAGTTTCGTCATTCTGTTTGTAACTACTCGAAATATTCGTCTGAGACCCCATAAAGTATATATATTCTTGATCGTCGTGACATTTTATGTCGATCTAGCCATGTCCGTCCGTCTGTCTGTCGAAAGCACGCTAACTTCCGAAAGAGTAAAGCTAGCCGCTTGAAATTTTACACAAATACTTCTTATTAGTGTAGGTCGGTTGGTATTGTAAATGGGGCATATCGGTCCATGTTTTGGTATAGCTGCTATATAAACCGATCTTGGGTCTTGGCTTCTTGAGCCTCTAGAGTGCGCAATTCTTATCCGATTGGAATGAAATTTTGTACTACGTGTTTTGTTATGATATCCAACAACTCTGCCAAGTATGGTTGAAATCGGTCCATAACCTGATATAGCTGCCATATAAACAGATCTTGGGTCTTGACTTCTTGAGCCTCTAGAGTGCGCAATTCTTATCCGATTTGAATGGAATTTTGCACGACGTGTTTTGTTATGATATTCAACCACTGTGCCAAGTATGGTTCAAATCGGTCCATAACCTGATATAGCTGTCATATAAACCGATCTTGGGTCTTGACTTCTTGAGCCTCTAGAGGGCGCAATTATTATCCGATTTGCCTGAAATTTTGTACGACGGATCCTCTCATAACCATCAACATACTTGTTTATTATGATGCAGCTCCCATATAAAACGATCTCTCTATTTTACTTCTTGATCCCCCAAAGGGCGCAATTCCTTTTCGAATTGGCTGACATTTTACACAGGTCTCCAACACATAATTTAATTGTGGTTCAAACCGGACCATATCTTGATATCGCTCTAATAGCAGAGCAAATCTTTTCTTATATCCTTTTTTGCCTAAGAAGAGATGCCGGGAAAAGAACTCGACAAAAGCGATCCATGGTGGAGGGTATATAAGATTCGGCCCGGCCGAACTTAGCACGCTTTTACTTGTTTTCTTCTCATATATAAACTGGAAAGGATGGTGTTTCAGAATTGTTGTTTTGAGAATTTTTCATCCGCTGTAATATGTTACACATTAAAAGATCTGTATTAAAACTGACGCTGTAAAGCCTGAGGATGATGAGTTAACCGTATTAATATTGACAAATCTGATATATTGTGCTGACTATTCGACGTATTTTACGCTCGGCATTGTTTGTAGTGCATTGTATCAGAAGTTGTGAACAGTAATGTCTCCCTGCCTTTACATTGAAAAATGCATTTGTCAATATTGTGCAAAAACACACACCTGTATTTATATCGTGTACACATTAGGTGGGTTTTTCGCCGAACTTGAACTTAATTAAGGGACTTTCCAGTGTTATAGGCCATTAAAAAAGCATTATTTTAATTTTGTGGTCAGTTTTCTTTAAAGTAATTTGAACGCATTATAAGGGGAGATTCAATTTTCAAAATAAAGGAAAAAGAAATTATATCTGTTCGAAAGTTGTAACAATAAGCAAAAGGTCAATGACAACTTTACAAATAAAATTGAACGTCTTCTACAATCGAAAAATTGTCATCGCATGACATCATAAATTAATATTGTACTAATAATTTATATATCGTCCTACTTACGTCACTTTTCCGAAAATTTTCTCATTAGCGCGGTATTTTTAACATATAGTAAAGCGCACTATTATTGGTATACGAATCCTCTATGCGTTTGCGCATTAAAAGAAGACGAACGGACTATATGACATTGTACAAGTAACACGAGACAGTTTAATTTTAAAATATTACAATTGTGCCCTGGGGGTTTCAGTGCTTTCTTAACAACTGTCACTGATATGCATTCGCCGGTTGTTGTTGAGGAAATTGTGTCTGAGTCGAAAATCCGTTGGGCGATGAAAAGTTTTGACTTCTTTAACCTTTGCAAGGCCACCGTGGCGCAGAGGGTTCAAATTCCGGCGTGAATATCAGAAAAATTTTTAGCTGTTGTTATCCTAATGCTGGCAACATTGTTATCCCGGGCTGCATTCATTGATATGATATATAATCGGGCTGCATTCATTGATATGAGAGAAGTATCCCCTGTTCGTTAATGGCAAGCCCAAAGCCGACCTGGGTGGGATCTTCGATTTTTATACCGTACAGGGTATTATAACTTAGTGAATTTCTTTGTAACAGCCAGAAGGAAGGGAGATAGACCCATTGATAAGCTTACCGGCCGAATCAGAATCACGTTCTGCCTGTCTATTTGTCCATGTTATATTGGGTTGCCCAAAAAGTAATTGCGGATTTTTCATATAGTCGGCGTTGACAAATTTTTTCATAGCTTGTGACTCTGTAATTGCATTCTTTCTTCTGTCAGTTATCAGCTGTTACTTTTAGCTTGCTTTAGAAAAAAAGTGTAAAAAGGTATATTTGATTAAAGTTCATTCTAAGTTTTATTAAAAATGCATTTACTTTCTTTTAAAAAATCCGCAATTACTTTTTGGGCAACCCAATATTATGTACAAAGTACAGGTCGCAATTTTCATCTGATCTTCTTAAAACTTAGCACAAGCACAATAATTGGAAAAAATCGGTTCAGATTTCGATATAGCTCCCATATATGTTCGTCCGATTTAGACTAAAATTGCAATTATATCGTCATTTGTAAAATATTGGACGAGGGATTTTTTTATAAATCTCGACATTATTGACAATTTTATGGAAACCGGTTCAGATTTAGATATATCACCCATATGTATGTTTTTCCGATTTAGACTAGTATTGCAATAATTTAGTCATTTGTTAACCGATTCACATGAAAATTGAACCAAGGATTTTCTTATGATTCCCGGTATTGCTAATGAATTTAATAGAAATCGGTTAAGATTTGGATATAGCCCCCATATATATTTTCGTCCGATTTTGAATAATGCTCAATAATTTAGTAATTTGTTAACCGATCTTCACAAAATTTGACACGAAGGTTTCTCTTATAATTCTTCTGATAACTGATGAATTTCATAGAAATTTGTTCAGTATTAGATACAGCTTCCGTCAGGTACGTAGCCCTTGTTTTGTCTAAAGCAAAAATTAAATTAAATTTACAAAATTTTAACGTAAAAGTTTCTTCTTGCAAAAAAAAATTTTTATAAAAATTGTTTCGAAAGACAAGCTTTAACAAACATTTTTCTAAGACATAATTTAATATGAAATTTCTCTGAATTCTCGTTTTGTCATTTTAATTAATTAATACAACTTCGTAAAGATGCACACAAATGACATGTGTATGCCATGGAAGCTAAGTAGTTGTATAGAAAGAAAATCTATCATTACAAACAAAATACATGCGGTGGAAAAGAACAGTTGTGTGAAAGGTGCCAGACTTGGCTTAGTGTCGTGTTAACATCGTAGACATGTTTTCGCGGTACATTCGGTATAAGTACGACTTTCCAATGTATGGCCCTTGAAGCCTCCACACCTAATATGACCTACGAGTTATTCTAACGAAATGACGAAACGCGTCCCTTAGTGTTTGGTGTGTACTGTGATCTCTGGCTTTCTCGAAAGAGAAACAAAACGAAACATTGTGAAATTATATGACCTTCGCCTTAACAGGCAAAAATCCGATTTCAATGAAATTTGGCACAGCGAGTTCTGGTGGACCCTTAACCCTTTTGTTGAATATAGTCAAGTTCAGACCATATTTGAATATAGCTGTCATATAGACCGATCTCCCCATATAGAGTAATGAGCCCATAAAAGGAGCATTTATCATCCAATTTTAATGAAATTTTAAACAGTGAGTTTTGACAGACCTCTACGCCTTTGTGTCGAACATCGTCCAGATCGGACCATATTTGGATATAGCTGCCATACGACTGAATGACCGTGCAGGGCATTCTCCACTGATCTTCACTTGACATAGGCATGCTGGTTTTATTTGAGCAGTTCGCTGGAAATGCGTTGCGTCATGTTAAAATGCGTTTTTATTAAAAACCTCAACATGCCCTCCGTTGCCTCTCATCTTGGTGGCGTCATTAACGCTATTAACCCTGTTCGCAAAAAAACTTCCAGGCACGTTTTGGCGCTTTGGTAATCTTATTGTATTCTTTTAAACGTGTGTAATACACATAGCAGTAAACTTCCGCTTTTTTCAACGTGCTCTGTTAAAAAGTCTGCGGACTTCCTTCCCAATGTTGCTAATCTCCCCTGTCATCCAGGGGTTTTCTTGGGCTGATTTCTTTCTCGAACAGGACAACTATATACGAAAGACCCCATTATTCGTAATCCTGTTGACATTGTCGCCAATTTCTTCTATGCTTGGATAATCTAAATTATCTTGCCCAAGTCTTCTCCAAATTCTATTAAAAAAGGTAGCGGTGTTATCAATATTAAGCGTTACTACAATAGTTTAAATTTTATGACAAATAACGCAGGTCCTCGGCCGAGTACCAGTGTTATCATAGAATAATTGGTAGTTGATATGGTTCAGTCGAGAAACTTTGTTCCAGGTCGTCCATGGCTCCTGAATTAAGTCAATTTGAATCTTGTCCTCGCTGATTTTCTCCACCATAGGGTGTGTAGCTATCTCTCTCCGATGGAGGTTTATCTGGATGACCACAATCATTGGACTTCCAGTAAATGGGCATCTTAGGAGTAGGTGATGGGCTCATCGTCTGCTCCCTGTTCTTTACACTGCATTGAGTTTTCTGTCATTGCACTACCTGATGTTTAATATTATGATCGGCAATTGTTCCATATAATTGTTAGGTCCCCGTACTTTAGGCCATATTGAGTCGACCGTTCCTTCACAGCCTGATGTTCCAATATTAGTAAGTGGGCTTCTTGGGAGAAGGTGATGGTTGAAGCGTCGGCTCCCTATTCGTTAGGCTGCATTGAGTTGTCTGTCACTGCACTGCCTGATATTTTAATAATAGGATTTTTATCTATCCTAGTCTTCCGAGTGTAGAGAAAATCGGTGATGGTTCCATCGTGGGGTGCCTGTTCGTCAGGCTGTGTCGAGTCTCTCGTCCCTGCACCGCCTGATCTTTTAGTATTAGGATCTTTGCTTATCTTAGTCTTCCCAATATTGAGATAGTCGGTTATTGTCTGATCGTCGACACCCTGTTCGCTAAGCGGCATTGAGTGTCCTGCCACTGAACTGCCTGATGGCTCAATATGAGGATATTTGTCTCTCATAGTCTTCCCAATCTTGAAAATAACTGCCTTGCTCCCGTAGTACGCCATGCCTTCAGTCTTAGCCAAACTTGTCACGGAGACTTAATCAATGGCCACCATAAGAAAACTTTCAACATGCGTTCTGTCACGAATTTGCCGCCCTCACCCTTGATGAAGACCGTCGCCTTTGTCAGCTATGGGATGTCCATCTTTCTCACAAGGGTAAACTGTGCGCCCCACCCCTCCCTCCGGGAGATCTTCGGGATTCTCTTTCCAGCTTCTGTAGAAGTGCTTGGAATGTCAGTTCTATCCCTTAAAGCATCCTGCACTTTCAACCGACTGCATTGCCCGTGCATACTCCTCTTTTTCCTTCGTCCTGCCCCGGATTGCTTTCTCGGTCCTCAATTTTTTTCGTCGAGGAGTGAAATAAAAATACGTCCGCTCCACAAACGGTTACTTTGTATTTGCTATGCATCGTATTAACTACTTTAAATCCGCAGACAGTGTTTGTTATTTTCAGCAGACTTTTCTAAAGGTGTAGGGACGTGCCTTTGCCCTTTCTTGCAGAAAATATCTTAGTGAAGAAGTTTGATGACTTCGGGCAGTTTTATTCTAAAAAAAACCTACTTAAGTGGCTAGAGGTAAGGTTGTATATTGCTGTATTCTTCAGTTTTTGTGAGACATATATAGCAGTTTCCTCCAAATTATATATTTGACCCGTCCGGGTGGGTTCTAAACCACGACGTATATAAAAATCTAGGTAAGGTAGTCTCGCTAGCGAAGGTAATCTCGCCAGGCCCTGATGATGTATCACCGGATGAATTACAAGCTATATCCGATAGACCGGTTTCTTGGTTAGGGAGATGTAGTTTTTCGTAAACAAGTCGTATATATCGGTAGGATGAGATAAAAGACATAAATGTAATTTTCATTTCGAAAGCAGGGAAACCGTACTACACGAAGGCAACAGATTTTCGTTCTATTGGTCTATCATCCTTTATGTTGAAGACTCAAGAGAGTTTGATAGAAACGTATCTTAAAGCAAAGATCCCTGGAAATGCCTGTCTCATCAACAGTATGTATATAGTAAGGGTAAGTCCGCTGAAACAGCCCTTCACGACCTGGTAGCCTACATAGAGGGTTCTCTCGATAGCATTTCTTGACATTCAAGGTGCTTTCAGTAATGTAAAACCAACGTCAATCATGAAAAAGCTGTAGTTTCTAGGGATCAACAACGAAAGTTTATTTAGGACGGTGAAATTGCTATGGGCAGATCCGGGTTGGAAAAGAAGAGGCTGTTACTGAAAAGAAGTCAGAAGGAGGTCAGTATAGCTATCGGTTTAATAACGGGACAAATAGGACTACGAGCTCACTTATGCAAAATCGGTGCGGCAAGTGATAGTACGTGGGGAAGATGATGAGACGTTGGACCATTTCCTATGTCATTACCCGGCCTTCGCAGCTAACAGACACCGGTACTTAAGTGGGGACACAATACCAGACATGGGCCAACTTAGGGGCGTGGTATGGAAAACAATTAAGGATTAGGTAAGTAACACGGAATCCTTTAGAGCGCACAACAAGCCGTTAGGTGAATGTCCATTGTGGCATGGGGCGAATTAATATCCGCACTCTCTTTTCAACCAAACCTACTTACTAAAAGATGCATTACGGCAGGCTGTGGATCTGTTGGGATATAAAAAATTTGGTCAGCAGAGTAACACCTCAAGGAGGTGTGCTAACTCCTCTACCTTGGAATATAGTCATTAACAATAGATTATTGTCTTTGGAAAAAAGTGTAAAAGTGGTCGCGGATAGGGGAAAGTTTTTAAGAATTTTTAGAGAAGCTCTGGTGGTCTTGGCGTAAATCCGTGCAAGACAGAAGTAGTTCTTTTCAGCAGGAGATACAAGTTATCCATAATGGCACTTGTCTCCTTGGGAGAAGAAAATGTTGCATTTATAAATCCGCAAAATACCCAGTTGTTTTGCTGGACAGGAAATCGAACTTTAGAACAAACATTTTGGAAAAGCAGACCATGCCCTGTACACCTTCAAGAGAGCCATTGGCAAAAGTTGAGGGTTTAAACCGCTTTTCATGCACTGGGTATATACTAAAGTTGTCAGACCTATAATGCTATATGATTGTTATTGAAGCAGCGACTTGTATACTGAGGCGTCAGTCCTTGTCGATGATGGATTCGGCTATATGGTGTTGTGGTCTGGTGGACGACGTTTTAAAATACCACCTTCTGTGGGCTCATACTCAGTCGGAATAAAAAAAATGGCTTTTTTGTACATCGCAGCCGCTCTGAGGACGTCGTCATAGGTTAGGTTAGCTTAAAAAAACTTAAAATTTTCTTTTTAGAGGTTACTTTATAGTTTTTAGCCGATTACTGGCTTAGGTGTGTGTCCATAGTGGCATGGGGTGGATTAATATCTGCTCCCTCTTTCCAACCTAACCTAACCTAGGTTAGGTTTAAGTGGCGTTGGCCATCAAACCCACCAAGACTTTTTCGTGCATTATGATACCATAGGAACGGGAAATGGAAAATGCCTTCTAGATCCTACCGTTGAACCATCCAGATTACTTTATAAACACATCCGCTAAATCAGACAAGATGTCAAAGCAATCAGAATCTAAAGTAAATATTCTTCTGACTGCCAGTGCGGGACACACACAACAGATGCTCTATAGTCTCTTCTTTTTCGACGTCCCCACAGCTTCGGCAAAAGTCGTTAATGGCAACATTCAGTCTGACAGCAAGTTTTTGAATCAGACAGTGACCTGCCATGACGGACAAAATATATCTTTGCTATTCCACTTGTTTTATTGCAAAGATCTCCGCTAGATATACATTTCAGTGGTCGGGTAATCTTCGCGGTATGACCAGTTCTAGTTTTTCAGAGTACACCCCAAAGTCCAACTGGTCGTCTAGATTGGAACCATCTGTGTTGAAGTCTATATAACTTCTATTGCCAGGGTTATTGTAGTTCCAATTGGTCCTATCAGGAATAGTAGTACAATACTTTTTATCAAAAAGTGGCTCATGCAGGGTGTAATTCACACTGCCTGGAACTTCGGCATTGTATTAAGGATAACGCAGTGTCAGTATGAGGACGACACCATCTTATGCATTGAATTTAATTCTGAACCTAATGCCTTCGGACATAGTGGCTAGACAAATTGCCACTGCTGTGAGGCTAAGGGAGCTTTCTCTTTGGTCAACGGCGGCTAGGGCACTGTGTTTTCCTTGATAAAATGTCCGATGTTCCAGGCAGTGTGGATTACACATTGCCTGAGCCACTTTTTGATAAAAAGTGCAACAAAAAACCAGAGTAGTTATGCAGCCAAACAAACTTCTACAGAGCAAGGGTTTATGCCAACATGCAGGATATGTGTTTCGACCTAAGATCCGGGACCACACGCCACACATCACCTGTTTAACTGCTCAGCCAGAGCCACTCAACTCAAAGCCAGATCCCTTTGGATTCACCCTAACTTAGTCGCAGAGTTCATGATTCTGGATTTTCAACAGAACTAGGCGGACGAAAAAAGAACCCAACACACTACTACAACAACAACTATAGACCCTCATGCAAATCCATGGATTTTAACTTCCGCCGTCTTGTTTTGGAATTGATGATCGGATAGTTACTCAAACGAACTGTTTTAGACAATAAGAAAACTTTGTGGTTACAAATCGGAAGTTCGATTTTGATTTTAAATCCGTAGTTTAAATGTAAACCACCTTTCATCAAAATCCGGTGAAAATTGCATACCTTATGTCCCATAGCAGTTATATCGAAATATGTTCCGATTTGGACCAAATACTAATAAAACAATGACTTGGTTCAATTGTGTATAACAAAATATTGGTCCTTTTAGTAGATATATCTAAAAATAAACCGATCTGGACCATATGGATGTCGAAAAGCCTAACATAATCGACTGAGTCAAATTTCAGTTAAACCGGATTATAAATGCGCATGTTTTGCGGCCAAGACTTAAAATCGAGATATCGGTCTATATGGCTGTTATATGCAAATCTTGATCGATCTAGACCAAATTGCAGAAATATGTGGAGGGGCTTAACTTAACTCTCTGTCCCAAATTTCGGCACAATCGGACAATAAATGCTCCTTTTATGGGCCCAAAACATTAAATCGAGAGATCGCTCTATATGACAGCTATATCCAAATTTGGACCGATCTGTGTCAAATTGAAGAAGGATGTCGAAGGGTCTAACACAACTAACTGTCCCAAATTTCGGCGACATCGGACAATAGAAGCGCTTTTTATGGCACCAAAACCTAAAACCGAGAGTTCGGTCTATATGGCAGCTATATCCAAATCTGGTCCGATCTGTGCCATATTGCAAAAGTATGTCAAATTTCAGCAAAATCGGATAATAAATGTGGTTTTTATTGGCCTAAGACCCTAAATCGGCGGAACGGTCTATATGGCAGCTATATCCAAATCTGGACCGATCTGGACCAAATTGAGGAAGGATGTCGAATGGCGTAGCACACTGTCCCAAATTTCAGCAAAACCGGATAATAAATGTGGCTTTTATAGGCCCAAGACCCTTAATTGACAGATTGGTTTATATGGGGGCTATATCAAGATATAGTCCGATATAGTCCATCTTCGACCTTAACCTGCTTATGGACCAAAAAAGAATCTGTGCACAATTTCAGCTCAATATCTCTATTTTAAAGAATGTATCATGATTTCAACAGACAGACCGACGGACATGTCTAGAGCATCTTAGATTTTTACGCCGATCATGAATATATATACATTATAGGGTCGGAAATGGATATTTCGATGTGTTGCAAATGGAATGACAAAATGAATATACCCCATCCTTCGGTGGCGGGTATAAAAATCACATTGTATGTCTAACTTAAAAAAGGGGTTTTTGTTTTTCTATTTATACAACAATAGACACAGATTACCCTATGGTCTGCAGTCGGACAATATCCGATTGTATGAATCATTTCAAGAACGAATAAATTTAGCACAAAACATGTTTTTCTATAAAGTATAGAACTTAAAAATGCAAATCACGGTGGAGGGTATACAAGATTCAGCTCGGCCGATCTTTGCGTGCTTTTTTACTTGTTTTTGATTCAAGTACAATAAATTGTTGGGGTATTTTTTATACATTTTTGCAAAATTGAGTAATTTTTATATTCATTTCCAATAAAATCGGGCTATTATTGGCTCTATTATGAGTAAGCGAGTTTACAGGACACGAATATTTACCATAGGATTGTATAAATATTAATTGACTTTTCCACTTGTTTGTATTCAGTCACATTTAACTGTGTGTTATTTAATATTCACAGGGTATTGCTACGGGAAAATACCACGGAGCCATACTGACAAATTCCGAGGAATGGGAAGTTAAGTCCCTTGAAGCTGGACGCAAATCTGGAGATTTATTGGCTCCCATAATTTATTGCCCAGAATTGCATTTCTCCGAATTTGCATCAGCCATTGCCGATATGAAGAACTCTGTGGCGGTAAGTAGTTAAACAGACTCCCAGACGCACTCACACATATCATCGGCCTAATGCTAGCTGTTTCCATGCGCCATTTTGTGCAATCAAGAAAAACGCACTTTATGTTGGAGTCTTAATTACTTAAAACATACATACATTGCAAAAGAATGTTCCCTTAAACTTTGAGACTTTTCCATCCAGAAATAAACGCCTTTCGCCCATTTTCCGAAAATAGTTAGTTGCTGTTTTGTTCCACATTCAATTTGTTTTACCATTTTTGGAATTTTGTATTATGTGGAACAGAACAAAATGTGTATCAATATAGCATTGAACTAACATTATTTTCTACGCCTCCATTGAAGATTATTGTTAATTAAATTTAAAAAAAAAATAAATATTTTCATTTCAATGAGTTATTATTATGAAACAAATTGGATAACTTAACTTATTCGGTTTCATATTATTATATTATATTATTAACTACCAATTATTCTATGCTAACTCTGGTACTCGGTCGAGGACCTGCGTTTTTTGTCATAAAAATTTGAATTATATATTTTCCCCAGAGTTGTCAACGTCGGATGCAACAGTGGTGAGACAGGGAGACGGTGGAGCATGCCTGGCATCATTTTATCTGCCTTTCGACTCTCCGACACCGCCACCAACGTCGGAGCTGCAGGAAACGAGGTGCTAATAGGGTGGGATGCGAACTCTGACCACATTTCGTGGAGGGTCCTTGAGTACTAAGAACTTAATAACACTTAATATTGGTAACACCGCTATCTTTGTTAATAGGATTTGGGAGGAGGATTTAGATGTGACAATATATTTGGAAAATCTAATCGATGAGGTTCAGTATTGGAGGGGCTTCATGACCATCGCTCTGACCACCGCTACATTAGTTTTAGAATAGCACGGCTAGTGTCGAATCCGATAAGCTTCCGGAATAAGTTGAAAACCAACTGGACAAAATTCGGAAGACTACTTAAATTGTCCATGTATAAAAGACATTGACGAAAATGCCAACAGGATTACGACTGCACTGGTGGGGTTCTTCGAACATAGTTGTCCTCGTCGTGGAAGGAAATCAGCCCAAGAAAACCTTGGATGACCGGGGAGATTCGCAATATTGGGAAAGAGGTCCGCAGACTTTTTAAACGAGCACGTCGTAAAAAAGCTGAAGTTTACTGGGATGTGCATTACATACGGCTCAAGGAATACAATACGATTACCAGAGCGGCAATATGTGGCTCCTGGAAGCTTATCTGCGAACAGGTCGATAGCGCCGCCAAGATAAAAAGTTTCCCTCAAAAACCCATGTCCAAACTGAAACGTTAGTAGACGACATGGGATTGAGAGCAAAGACAACAACCATTTCCACAGAATATGACGGGAATAATGATGTTCATCGAAGGTTTATAATTCCGGAATTTATGGTGAAGGAATCCTTGAGGAACTTCAAAACATTTAAGTCACCCGGACCTGATGGAATATTTCCGGCGTTACTACAGAAGGAGGCAGATTATCTGGCGCCCCACCTGGCCAATATTTTCACAGCGTGCCTGGGACTTGCATATACTCCAAAAGCCTGGCAGGAGTGTCAAGGGTGGTATTTATACCCAAATCCGGCAATGCAAGTTATGCTACACCAATGACCTACAGACCTATAAGCCTTACGTCCTTTCTACTCAAAACCATGGAACGTACTGTGGACACCATGATTAAGAGTAGGACAGGAAGAAAGTGGCACAAGGCTCGCCTCTCCTATGAGTGACCACCATGAATAACCTATTACGGATGCTGACTGAGGAAGGATTTGAAGTCGTCTGCTACGCAGATGATGTAATAATACTTCTAAGGGGCAAGGATCCGAACGAGCTCAATGTTAACCCAGAGAAAACTGAAATATGCCTGTTCACGAGGAAGACGAAGGTGGTCCAAATTAACACACCTTGTTCCCTCAATAAGGCGATTTCGATAACTGACAAGGTCAAATATTTAGGTGTGATCTTGGACAGGAAACTGAATTGGAAGTGTCTCATTCAGGAGCGTTCTGAGAAGGCTCACAGATGTTGGGCACTATGTAGACGGGCCGTAGGCTCGAAATGGGGCCTGAATCCGAGGATAGTCCACTGTCTCTGCAGGAGCGTGATAAGACCATTTCTTTACTTACGCCTCAGTAGTTTGGTGGACTGCTTTAGAGAAAAAGTGGTTCAGAAAACATGTTGTCTTGGCATAGGCGGGGCGTTGAGGACCACGTGGAGAGTATTCTAGATATCCGACCCATTATAATACAGATTAAGTGTGAGGCAGCCACTGCGGCTATGAGATTTAAGTCCATGGGAGAATGGATTGAGGATACGAGCAGCTCATACCATCGCGGTATAATCGAGGCGACGATAGGAAACCTAAAAGGAAGGGAAGAGGTTTCCGATCGGCTACCAGAGATGAACCTTGAGGTCGAGTGCGAGCCACTGATACCTGCGGCATACTCTTTGATTGCCGGAACGCTAATTGTGCCATCTGGTCGATCATGTTACACGGATGGATCAAAGCTAGAGGACAGAGTGTTCTTGGGGGTCTACATTGAGAACCCAGGGACTGAGATAGGTTTTAGACTGCCTGACCATAATATGGTCCTACGGGCGGAGAACGGAATGGGTGAGGTGGTGTGGTGCTAACGCGAGGACGACGAGTGTGAACATGTGTGCGAACAGTAAAATTGCCATAAGGGCAATAACAAGCAGGACGGTAAGGTCACGAACAGTGTAAGAAAGAGATTAACGCCTTCGCAAAGGATGGCAAAATCCGCATCGTTTGGGTGCCGGACCATAACGGAGTAAGGGGAATGAAAGGGCAGGCGATTTGGCAGTGAAGGCCAGAGGACTGGGGCATGAGCGACGAAAGCGCATGTAACACTGTGGAACAGCAAAACGGTCGGTAGGTCCATCCATGTAACATGATTTTCCAGATGACAATATTAGTGTTCCAATCCAAGAGTATGCCGATGGCAGTAATGGCTCCCACTCGACCTCAAGGTTCATCTCAGGTATCCGATCGGAAACCTCTTCCCTTCCTTCCAGGTTTTTTTATCGTCGCCTCGATTATACTACGATGGTATGTGCTGTTCCCATCCTAATTCCATTCTCCCATCGCCTTAAGTCCCATAGCCACAGGGGCTGCCTCACATTTAATCTGTATGTCAATAGGTCGGATATCTAGAATAGTCTCCAGTGCCCTAGTGGACGTGGTCCTCAACGATCCGCCTATGGTAAGGCAACATGTTCTCTGAAGCTGTTGTATGGCCCTTATGTTGCACTTTTTCTCTATAGCAGTCCACCAAGCTACTGAGGCGCAAGTAAGTATTGGTCTAATCACGCTCCTGTAGAGCGTGAGTCTCCGGGCCGTCTACATAGTGCCCAAGGTCTGTGAGCTTTCCAATTCACTTTCCTGCCAAAGATAATATCTAAGTATTTGACCTTGGCAGATATCGAAATCGTCTTATTGACGAAACGTGGTGCGTTAAATTGGCCCACCTTCGTTTTCCTCGTGAACAGGCCCAGTCATATGCCATATGCAAGCACCTTTCGGCTCTTCTGCATAGCTGGTTCGGATCCTTAACCCTTAGAAGTATTGTAATTTATAACATCGTCTGCGTAGCAGACGGGCTAAAATTCCTCCTCCTCTTTCTGCCACTTTCTCCCATAGATTTATATCATGGGACACATGTATCCACCTGTTCTTTAGCAAATGGTTTATCTAGTCTCTTATTACTGAGTCCACCCGGTACTGGTCTAAGGATTGTATCAGTGTGTCGGTTGTTAAAAGCCTCCTCAATGTCAATGGGTACCGCCAGGGTGTACGTTTTAGCATCGAAGTATTCTTCTATTTTATGCACAATCTCGTGCAGGACGGTTTCCACCGACCTTCCCTTGACATAGGCATGCTGTTTGTATTTCAGCATTTCGCTGGATGTCCTACTATTTATCATGGTGTCCACCATACGTTCCATGGTTTTGAGTGGAAAGAACGTAAGGCTTATAGGTCTGTTGACCTGTGGTGTCGCATAACTTGCCTTCGGTATAAATACCACCCTTGCCTTCTGCCAGGCTTTCAGAGTATATGCAAGTCCCGGGCACGCTGTGAAAATATTGGCCAGGTGAGGCACCAGATAGTAGCCTCTTTCTGTAGTAACGCCAGAAATATTCTATTAGGTCCGGGTGACGTAAATGGTTTGAAGCTCCTTAGGGATTCCTTTACCATAAATTCCGTAATTATAAACCCTCGGTCAACATCATTATTTCAAGATTTCGGTGTCTCCGTGAGTCCCGTCGTATCCTGTGGAAAATGGGTTTTCATCAAAAGCCCCAACCTGTCCTCCGTTGTCTTTACTCTCACTCCCATGTCGTCTACTAACGTTTCAGTTTGGATATGGGTACATTCCTTTAGCCGTATGTAATACACATCCCAATAAACTTCCGCTTTTTTACGACGTGCTCTGTTAAAAAGTCTGCGGACCTCTTTCCTAATATTGGGAATCTCTCCGCTCATCTACGATTTTTCTTAGGCTGATTTCCTTTCCCGAAAAGGACAACTATTCGAAAGACCCCACCAGTGATGTCGTAATTCTGTTGACATTTTCGTCAATGTCTTCTATGCTTGGACAATCTAAATCATCTTGCCCAAGTCTTCTTCTGAGTAGCCTTCCGAATTTTGTCCAGTTGGTTTTCAACTTATTCCGGAAGCCTATCGAATTCGGCGGTGGCCGTGCTATTCTAAACCTAATGTAACGATGGTCAGAGAAAGAGTGTTCCATGGAGACCCTCCAAACCTGAACCTCATCGATTAGATTTTTCAAACATATCGTCACGTCACGTATTCAAGAACCCTTCGAGGGCTTGGCCCCGCTTATTAGTGTTGGTACTACCCCACGAAATATGGTGAGAGTCGCATCGCACCCTTTTAGTACCTCGTTTCCTGTCTGTTTGGCTTGCTTCATCAGCCGTTTCAGCTCCAACGTGGGTGGCGGTGTTGGAGAGTTGAAAGGCAGATAAAGTGATGCCAGGTATGCTTCACCGTCGCCCTGTCTCACCACTATTGCATCTGGCGTTGACAACTGTGGAGAAAATGTATAATTCACATTTTTTTTTACAAATAACGGGTTCCCTGTTCGTTAGGCTGTATCGTTCCCTGTTCGTTAGGCTGTATCGTTCCCTGTTTGTTGGGCTGTATCGAGTTTCCATTCCCTGTACTGCCTGATGTTTCAATACTAGGATCCATCTTAGTCTTCCAAATCTTAAGTAAATGGAAGACTTCACATACAATAAAATTAAAAAAAAAAATCTAATGTAAGTTTTAGAAGTAATTGTTTCGTGAATAAACTGTGCGGTGCTAATAAAAAAAATTTTTTAAGATTATTACATTACCTGAATATTAGCCAGACAGAAATATCGACTGGGTAGCCATCTTTACATTCGTGCATCATTTGATCCAATATTTCAACCAACCGCATCAGATGTGCATGAATTGGAAAACTATGGACCTCCTGGTTCGCAAATCCATATACCTACCGCGCGAAGAATGTATACTCCACGATATAGTACAACACGGTTTGCAATGATGTGCAATCGCTTTTGGTATCCAATCGATTAACATATGTTTTGGCTTCAGCCTTATTCGCTGCCATACAGTGTAAGGGTGAGCGAAGTGAAACCATAATGATGGATAAAGGAAAAGTGAGCCGCGAGCGGTGAATTTGTTTGTAACACCCAAAAGGAAGAGAGTTGACCCATAAGTATTCCGATCGACTCAGAATCACTTTCTGATTCAAAAGAACTTCGTACGAAGTTCTGAGAAGTTTGCTCGAAATCGGTTTAGAATTAGATATAGCTCCTATATATATGTTCGTCAGATTTTGGGCAATTTGCAATAATGTTGCAATTTGTCAACCGTACTTACTACAGTTTGAACATATTTGCTCGCCGAGGTCCATCAAAATTGGTTCAGCATTGGATATATCTCCCACATTGTACTTATAGGTAGGGTATTATACAGTCGCTCCGGCCGATTTTTGCCCTTCCTTAGTGGTTTAAATCTAAAAATCTTTTCCTTGAAAATTTAATTGCCGTCTGTAGTGAAGGTGAGGCTCGCAAACACAGGCACATCTGGAGGCGTATTGCGTCTCATAGACCAATGCATTAATTTATCTTTTTACTTCACTTCTACTGGACCGACGAAAAGCACTGGATTGTTCGCTCAAAGGATGGATATTTGCAATACATTACAAGTAAATATCATAACTTTTTGTACTTCTTTCTCTATACGAAATGTTGGGTTGCCCAAAAAGTAATTGCGGATTTTTTAAAAGAAAGTAAATGCATTTTTAATAAAACTTAGAATGAACTTTAATCAAATATACTTTTTTTACACTTTTTTTCTAAAGCAAGCTAAAAGTAACAGCTGATAACTGACAGAAGAAAGAATGCAATTACAGAGTCACAAGCTGTGAAAAAATTTGTCAACGCCGACTATATGGAAAATACGCAATTACTTTTTGGGCAACCCAATAGTTTTGTAATTTTTATCCCCTCCACCATAAAATGGGAGACTTATTCCGTCATTCCGTTTGTAACACCTCGAGATATTCGTCTAAGACTCCATAAAGTATATATATTCTTGATCGTCATGACATGCCGTCCGTCTGTCGGTCAAAAGCGCACTAAGTTTTGCACAAATACTTCTTATTAGTCTAGGTCGGTTGATATTGTAAATGGGCCAAATCGGTTCATGTTTTGATATAGCTGCCATATAAACCGATCTTGGGTCTTGAGCTTCTAGAAGGCGCAATTATTATCCGATTTGGCTGAAATTTTGAATTTATTCTTTTTTTTTTGTTGATATGGCCTCCATATATGGATATAGCTGCCTTATAGACTGATCTGTCGATTTAAGGTCTTGAGCCCGTAAAATGCGCATTTATTGTCCGTTTTGGCTGAAATTTAGGACAGTGAGTTGTGTTAGGCCCTTTGACATATTTTCTCAATTTTGCATAGATCGGTCCAGATTTGGATATAGCCGTCATATGGTCGGATCTCTGGATTTAGGGTCCTGGACCTATATAAGGCGATTTTTTGTCCGATTTCGCTGCAATTTGGAACACCGAGTTGTGTTAGGCTCCTCGATATTCTTCTTGAAAACCGCCCAGACCGGTCCAGATTTCCATATAGACCGATTTCTTGATTTAATATCTTTGCCCCATAAAAGGCTCATTTATTATCCGATTTCACAAATTTGACACAGTGACTTATGTTAGGCTTTTCGCCATCCGTCTTCTATATGGATCAGATCGGTCTATATTTGCATATAGCTGCCAAAGAGACCTATATTGAACCAAAATGAACAGTGACTTCTATTTATTAGACCACTCTATGTTCGTGCCGAATTTGGTCCAAATCGGACCATATTTCGATATAGTTGCTATGTGTGTATAAATAATGCATTTTTTCGTTCGTTCCCACCCCACTCACACACGCCTCTGCCGACAGTGGGGGCCACCTCCCATTATGTAGGGATGCATACACCGCATAGTCCGAGCAGTGGAGGGTTAGGGTAATACTGGCTGCAGAAATTTCACCGGTTAAACACTAAAGATAGATCAACATACTCATAATGTCTAAAGCAACATAGATATTACACAACAATGAAAGGACAATAAATATGTATGCAGTCTTCTCTGAATTGAATACTCAATTCAGGACATCGAGCTCTTATAAAAACGTGGCTTTATATAGCGATACCTTAGACTTAAGTTGCCATTTTTGTCTATCCTATAAAATTTTATCTGGCAGTGATGAGTTATAAAGTCTCCACTTGTCTTTTTGTCCAAATGTTGTTTTTATAATTTACTAGCTGAACCGGGCCCGCTCCGCTGTGCCTTCTTTTACTTTATATGGAACAAACTTGGCCTTTGAATATTTATAATCGACAATTAAAGAGCTTTTAGTGAAATACCATGCTACGAAAATAATATATGTATATCGCAAAAGCATAAGAAAATAAATGCCTTTATCTAAAGCTCATACGATTTTTACTGATCTATGAATTCGCTCGCAGGGTTAAGGGTCATTAACGTTTGAGTGCTAGATATACTCCAATATTAAAAGTCTTTATTTCAGTTCGATATTGTCATGATGTCCGATTTTAAGAAGAGTTTATGGGATGAGGCGTCCTCAAACATTTGGCCCCAAAATTTGTACTCTTTGAGTTGTGTTTTGAGAAAGGGACGGTGCCCCAAGTAAAGGGTGATTTTTTTGAGGTTAGGATTTTCATGCATTAGTATTTGACAGATCACGTGGGATTTCAGACATGGTGTCAAAGAGAAAGATGCTCAGTATGCTTTGACATTTCATCATGAATAGACTTACTAACGAGCAACGCTTGCAAATCATTGAATTTTATTACCAAAATCAGTGTTCGGTTCGAAATGTGTTCATTCACCGTAACGTTGCGTCCAACAGCATCTTTGAAAAAATACGGTCCAATGATTCCACCAGCGTACAAACCACACCAAACAGTGCATTTTTCGGGATGCATGGGCAGTTCTTGAACGGCTTCTGGTTGCTCTTCACTCCAAATGCGGCAATTTTGCTTATTTACGTAGCCATTCAACCAGAAATGAGCCTCATCGCTGAACAAAATTTGTCAAAATTTGAACACATTTCGAATCGAACACTGATTTTGGTAATAACATTCAATGATTTGCAAGCGTTGCTCGTTAGTAAGTCTATTCATGATGAAATGTCAAAGCATACTGAGCATCTTTCTCTTTGACACCATGTCTGAAATCCCACGTGATCTGTCAAATACTAATGCATGAAAATCCTAACCTCAAAAAAATCACCCTTTACATGGTCCCACATTTGGATATCAGATTCGTAGTCTACTCCCAAATACCTTTATTTGAGCCCCATATTGCGATGGTCAGTAAATAATTGTTGTTTGTGGGGGGAAGACCACCAATATCTTTCATTAGAGTCCCACATTGACGTGGTTGGAGTATATGCCCGATTTAGGGGTGTTTTGGGGAGTGGGGTTGTCCCCCAAACACTTTGCCCTGAAAATATATCAGCATCGAGCTCTACTCTTAAATATCATTTATTTGAACCCCATATTGCCATTGGCCTCAAAATTGCATATCAAATTCGTTTTCTAATCTGAAATACCTTTCATTTAAACTCCTTATTGCAAAAGTCAGCAAATATGTCCGGTTTAGGGTATGGGCCATAAAAACTATCAATATCGAGATGTACTCTCTTTAAAACCCAAAATTGTCTCGTCTTTTTGGGCGTTGTTATTGGAGTGGGACGTCCCCAAGGACGTTGGTCTCGAATGTTGATATCAGATTCGTGGTCTAAATACGTCCTATATGGGTGGTATTGTGGGGCTGGGGTGGCCCCATACACACTTTTTTCCGAACATTGATATCAGATTCGTGATTTACTCCCAAAGACCTTTCTCTTGAGCCCCATATTGCTATTGTAGTAAGTTTGTCCTCTTTGGCGGTTGTTTTTGGAAGGGGTGGACCGCATACACTTGGTCCCACCTTTGGATATCAGATTCGAATTCTACACTTAAATACCTTTTATTGGATCAGTTCAGCCGTTTTTGAGTCTATAAGGAACACACAAACAAACAAACACAATTTGATTTTTATATATAAAGTTTTTAAAATCTTATCTAACTTACTTTTTCAGGATCGCAGCAACGCTCAATCTTCTTGCGCTGGTTTATTCGTTGGTGCTAATTTAGGGTTTGATTATCCCGGCATTTGGATGCACGTTGATATGGCGACTCCTGTCCATTGTGTAAGTTCTAAATACCTCAATTTTGAATTTATTCATTTGATTTACAAATTGTTTCTTATTTTTTACTTCGCAGGGCGAACGTGCAACTGGTTACGGGGTTGCATTGCTGCTCACCTTGTTTGGTAACTATACCAACTGCAAGTTGTTGAACTCTATTGCATGGAATGATTTTGAGCCCCCATCGAAGCGTATCTGCCGCGATTGAATTGATTAAAAATGGTATTAAAAGCGACACTGCCATCTCTCAAGATAATCGTCTCAAAGTAGTGCAAGTTTACTACGGCCTCTTAAAACCGCATATACATATATTCTTTTATTTTAATCCCATACATTTTTTATTTTGTTTTCTCTACTATAAATTAATTTCAAATTTTTGGTTGTCTTTATTGATGCGACAAACATGGTGGTTGAATTTTCAAACGATATATGAATTAATAAATAACTATCTATACTTCAAAATTAACAAAATGCATTTACTGGGCAAAGTACATATATGGGCAATTCCACGAAAACAAATATATTAATACAAATAAATTGAAAAATTATTAAACTCGAACTTAAAGCCCCAAAAATACTCGATTTTTCATGTAAGTAATACCGTAATAATTGGTCGAATTGGCATCATTGTCTTTTAAAAATGGTAGAATCCTTTCAATGCTAGTATCGATAATTCCAAAATAATGATGTTACGCTTTGCAAAAATATGTCTGAAATAAAATGAATTTTTAGATTCTAGTCAGTATAAGTCGTTTTATCTCAAGTTCAAGTATTAACGCCCGTTACGAAAAAACAAAGTTTTTTTTTTTTTCAAACGAACAACTTAAATTTTGTTTGACAAATTTCAGAAAAATTAAACAATATCATAAAGTTATGGTGTATCGTTTTAAATGACTTTATTCTAACTAAGAAAAAACCTTTTTTTAGTATGTAACGTCCATTACATTAAGCAAAATATGAAAATTTAGTGCAAAAATAAATTGCAGATATTAATTCAGAATATAAAATAAGAATCTGGAAAAAGGCATTCTTGGCTAATTGTAATATTTAAATGGCGAAAGTATAATTTCGTGGATAGTTCGGCTTGAGGCCATGTACAATTATTAAAAAACAGGTGTCGGTGTTTTTTATTAATTGGTCTCCATTATCGCCGATTGTAGCAGACATAATCATGGAGGAACTACTAGACAATTGTATTGATAAACTGACGAGCAAGATGACATATTTTGCATAATCGACAAGAATGAAGTTGAAAACACGCTCCGAACATTGAATTCATTTAATAAACATATCCAATTTACAATGGAATGCGAAACAAATGATATGTTATACCCATAGGAAAGGCAACAGATTGAAGCTTGATTGGTACCAAAAAGACACAGCACCGGGGAAGACACATCAACTTCCATTCAAAGCATCCAAGCAGGATAAAAAACAACACTGCAACAAATTTTATCGATATGGTGTTCAAAATAAGCGACAAATCCTTCCACATCGAAAATGAGAAGAGAATTCGAAACATATTGGAGCAAAATGGATGACGTGGTATGCAAGATAAGCTGCGATGGGGGCAAGTCCAATTTATGCCCAATGGCATATAATGACACTACAAAAAGAAACTAAAAGACAAAGGTTTCCGCTCATAAATCGGATCAAAAGGCAAAGGATAAGCTTTTAGAACAGAAGACTGCACTCACAGCCCACTGTGCAACTCGAGGACATGTACCAAATTTCAAGGACGTCAAGATATTAGCCCAAGAACCTAATTACAAAAGAAGATACACATTAGAAATGTTGCACATAATTGACACCCCAACTGACGAACGGATGAACTACAAAACGGATACAGACCACTGTGCACCAATTTATATAAACTTAATACAAAAATATAAGCAACAGACAAAAAGCTTCAGTCATTCTTGTATGGTGTAAGAAATAAGTTCACTTGTTTTAAATTTCTGTTTTACTGTTTAAAGTTAAATTTAAATCAAATTTATATTTTTGTTTCTGTGCTTTCGTTCAATTCTGTTTTATGTTACTATAATCTTTTTCAATCCCTTGTCAGCCGGTTGTACGTACCGGATTGACCCGATGGAGTTCTTCATCGGCAAGGGTTGCCGCCTTGAAGAAAACACCGACACCTGTTTTTAATAATTGTACAGGGCCTCAAGCCGAACTATCCACGAAATTGCAATCAAAAAAGGTCAACAATGCACAATAAAATGGCAAAAGTATATTAAAATAAATAAGTAAATGCGAAATAATGTAAAAACGGTATTTAATAACTACAAGAACTTCCATCAAGAGATAGGTCAATATAACTTCTAAATCTAACTAAAGGGTCATTTTTTAGCTATTATCTTTTTGGCAACACTGGTTTAAACAGCTCACGCACGTTTCGTGTTTGTTTCACTGTTAAACATCTTCAGTTTGGTTTATAATTTAACCACGAATCGTCTTACAAACGAAAAAAGTTTGCAAAGTATTGAATTTTATTGTCAAAATGCGTACTCTATTGAGAAAGTTGATCGCGTGCTATTCCATTGATTGACGAAGCTCAATTTTGGCTCAATGGGTACGTAAATAAGTAGAATTGTCGATTTTGGAGTGAAGATCAGCCAGAAGCACTGCAAGAGCTACCATGCATCCAGAAAAAGTCACAGTTTGGTGCCGTTTATGCGCTGGTGGTATATTTGGACCGAACTTTTTCAAAGATGATACGAATCGTTACGTAACTGTGAATGGTGAGCACAAAACTTTTCTTTGCCCAAAATGCAAGATCTTGACTTGCATGACATGTGGTTTCAACAAGACGGTGCCACATGCCCCGCAGCACGCGTAGCAATTGACTTATTGATAGGCGAGTTCAGTGAATATTTTATTATACGTTCGGGACCGGTCAATTGGCCGCCTACATCGTGCGATTTAACGCCTTTAGATTGTTTTTTGTGGGGCTATGACAAAGCTCATGTCTATACAGATAAGTCCGTTTGAATTGACGCATTGGAAGGCTACATTGAAGCATTTATTCGTAACATACCGGACGAAATGTTGGAAAGAGTATGCCAAAATTGGACAAAGTGGATGGACCATTTGAGGCGCAGTCATGGTCCTCATCGCTCCGCCTATGCTAAGACAACATGTTCTCTGAACTTGTTGTATGGTCCTTATGTTGCACTTTTTCTCCATAGCAGTCCACCAAACTACTGAGGCGTAAGTAAGTATTGGTTTAATAACGCCCCTGTAGAGCCAGCGGACTTTCCTAGGATTCAGGCCCCATTTCGAGCCTACGGCCCGTCTACATAGTGCCCAACATCTGTGAGCCTTCTCAGTACGTTCCTGAATGTGACACTTCTAATTCAGTTTCCGGTCCAAGATCACACCTAAGTATTTGACCTTGTCATATATCGAAATCGTCTTATTGAGAAAACGTGGTGCGTTAAATTCGCCCACCTTCATCTTCCTCGTGAAGAGGCATATTTCAGTCTTCTCTGGATTAACGTTGAGACCTCTGGGTCTAGCCCAGTCATATGCCACATGCACAACCCTTTCGGCCCTTCTGCATAGCTCGTTCGGATCCTTACCTCTTAGAAATATTATAACATTGTCTGCGTAGTAGACGGGTTCAAATCCCTCCTCAGTCAGCATCGTAATAGGTTATTCATGGTGGTAACCCATAGGAGAGGCGAGCCTTGTGCCACTTTCTTCCTGTCCTACTCTTAATCATGTTGTCCACAGTACGTTCCATGGTTTTGAGTAGAAAGGACGTAAGGCTTATAGGTCTGTAGGTCATTGGTGTAGAATAACATTATTACAAGATTCCGGTGTCTTTGTGAGTCCCGTCGTATCCTGTGGAAAATAGGTTTTCATCAAAAGCCTCAACATGTCCTCCGTTGTCTCTGCTCTCACTTCCATATCGTCTACTAAAGTTTCAGTTTGGACATGGGTTTGTGAGAAAAACTTTTTTATCTTGGCGGCGTCATTAACGCTATCGACCTGTCCGCAGAAAAGTTTCCAGGAGGCACGTTTTGCGCTCTGGTAATCGTGTTGTATTCCTTGAGCCGTGTGTAATACACATCCCAATAAACTTCCGCTTTTTTACGACGTGCTCTGTTAAAAAGTCTGCGGACCTCTTTCCCAATTTTGCGAAACTCTCCGGTCATCCAGGGTTTTTCTTGGGCTGATTTCCTTTCCCGAAGAGAACAATTATCTTCGAAGGATCCCACCAGTACAGTCGTAATCCTGTTGACATTGTCGTCAATCTCTTCTATTCTTGGACAATCTAAATTATCTTGCCCAAGTTTTCTTTTGAGTAGCCATCCGAATTTTGTCCTGTTGGTCTTCAACTTATTCCGGAAGCTTATCGGATTCGGCGGTGGCCGTGCTATTCTAAACCTAATGTAACGATGGTCAAAGAAAAAGTGTTCCATGGAGACCCTCCAATCCTGATCCTCATCGATCAGATTTTCTGAAAATTTTGTCACATCTAATACCTCCTCCCTAATCCTATTAACAAAGCTAGTGGCGTTACCAATATTGAGTGTTATTAGGTCGTTAGTATTCAAGAACTCTGCCAGGGCTTGGCCCCGCTTGGTTTAGTCCAGAGACTTTGTTCCGGTCGTCCATGGCTCCTAAAATAAGGCAATATGAATCTTGCCCTTGCTGATTTTCTCCATAAGAACGTGTGTAGCAGTCTCGCTCCGGTGGAGGTTTATTTGGATTACCTCAATCATTGGTCCTCCAGTAAATGGGCATCTTGGGAATAGGTGATGATCTCATCGTCTGCTCCCTATTCTTTAGACTGCATTGACTTTCCTGTCTTCCGACTTTTTATAAAGTCGGTAATGGTTCCATCGTCGGGTCCTTGTTCGTTAAGCTTTATTCTGTTTCCATTCCCTATTCTGCCTGGTGTTTCAATACTTGGATCTTTGCCTATCTTAGCCTTCCAAATCTTAAGTAAATGGGCTTCTTGGGAGTAGGTGATCGTACCATCATCGGCTCCCTGTTCGTTAGGTTGCATTGAGTCTCCTGTAGCTGCGCTGCGTAATGTTTCAATATTAGGATCTTTACCTATCCCAGTATTCCGAATCTTTAAGTCGGTGATGGGTCCGTCGTCGGGTTCCTGTTTGTAAGGCTGTGTTAGGTCTCTCGCCACTGCACTGCCTGATATTTTAGTATTAGGATCATTGCTTCTCCTAGTCTTTCCAATATTGAGAAATGTCGTGATTGTCTTGTTGTCGGCCCCCTATTTGTTGGGCGGTGGTGAGTCACCTGCCACTGCACGGCCTGGTGTCGCAGAATGAAAATTTCTGTCTATCCTAATCTTCCCAATCTTGAAAAAGACAGCTTTGTTTACGTAGTGCGCCATGCCTTTGGTCTTAGCCAAACTCGTCACAGAGACTTGATCAATGCCAACCACAAAGAGAGTTCCTTCCTCCTTCTCCCTGTGGAAGACCTCCCGCTTCTCTGCGACCAACCTTGGTTTTGCTTGCCCAAGAATCCCAACATGCGTTCCGTCACAGATTTACTGCCCCATCACTTGATGAAGACCGTAGCCTTTGTGAGCTAGGGGATATCCACCTTTCTCACATGGTCGAGCTTTGCGCCCTCCCAGGAAGCGTGAATACCTCTGACGAGCTGTTTAACGGTATCAATACATTCCGCCGAAGCAAAACGCAGCTTAAAGATGTCCCCTCTAAACTCGCAGCTCATTATTTCTATGGATGGGCCCTCTACAGAGTTCCACACATGTTCAAAAATCGATCGTTAACCAGATCCTCCACTTGGGACCGATGATCTGGTGAAATCCTACCGGATGCACAGCCGATATTGATGACTGCATAATTCAGCTCATCTCTGTTGTGCTTCCTTGCCACTCTAGCGTAAGAAGGCGGCTCCTTACCATTCTCAACGACCATCTTCCCCTTCCGTGATGGCTTCGGCCTTTTGGAAGTCACAGTCCTCCATGACGACTCAGGGGCCGTGTGTGCTTCCTTCGTTCCTGTTCCAACTTTGTCCACCTCTGCAGGACACAGTCTGGAGTCTCCATTGCGGGATGGCTGGCTTGGTTTTTTCAGAGTACTTGAAAGCGGGCAGCTCTTTTTATACCCTCTACCATAGGATAAGGGTATACTAATTTCGTCCTCTGTCTGTCGAAAGCACGCTAACTTTCGAAGGAGTAAAGCTAATCGTTTGAAATTTTGCACAAATACTTCTTATTAGTGTAGGTCGGTTGGGATTGTAAATGGACCAAATCGGTGCATAACCTGATATAGCTGCCATATAAACCGATCTTGGGTCCTGACTTCTAGAGCCTTTAGAGGGAGCAATTCTCGTCCGATTTGACATGAGGTGTTTTGTTATGTTTTCCAACAACTGTGCTAAGTATGGCGCAAATCGGTATATAACTTAATATAGCTGCCATATAAACCCATCTGGGATCTTGACTTCTTGAGCCTGTAGAGGTCGCAATTCTCATCCGATTTGCTTGAAATTTTGTACAACGGCTTTTCTCACGACCTTCAACTTACGTGTCTTATATGGTCTAAATCGATCAATAGCTTGATACAGCTCCTATTTAAAGCGATTTCCCGATTTTGTTTTTTGAGCCCCTACAAGGCGCAATTCTTATCCGAATGAACTGAGATGCTACACAATGTTTTCTCAATGTTCAGCATTCATTTTTGGTCCGAATCGGACTATAAATCAATATAGCTCCAATAGCATAACAGTTCTTACTCAATATTCTTTGTTTGCCTAAAAAGAGATACCGCGCAGTGAACTCGAGAAATGCGATCCATGGTGGAGGGTATATAAGATTCGGCCCGGCCGAACTTAGCACGCTCTTACTTGTTCTTCTTCAGTATTTTAGCAGTGTTATGCTCTTCGGGAGATCAGATTCTTTTTCCAGCTTCTGTAGAAGTGCCTAGAATGTCAGTTCTATCCCTTCCAGCATTCTGCACTTTTGCCCGATTACGTTGCCGGTACATACTCCTCTGTCTCCTTCGTCGTGCACCGGATTGCTTTCTCGGTCTGCTTGTGAGCTTAACAAAACCATCGCTCACTTCTGCTGTCATCCCGATGCCCTCATCTCTCGATTCGGCTGCGATGACTGTTTCATTGGCACAGTTGCTGTCTGAATCCGAGTCAGAAACTCCACCTTTATTTAAAGGCTGGGGACGAACTGTGCATCCCTCTGGTTTATCCGTCTCTTCTTCATTTATTAGTCTGATGACTAGTTGTGCGCTTGAAGTATTACTCTCGACTACAGGTGCCAAGGCACCCACACCTATAGGAGGGGAGGACAACATACTGCGGTCTGACGCCACCACCGCAGATGTTGAGTCTTTGGAGTCCATTTCTAGCCTACTCCAAAAGGCTTTAAAATTTTTCTGTAATAGGTAGAACCTGTTCTGAGATACGAATATATATTTATTTTTATACCCACCACCGACGGATGGGGGTATATTCATTTTGTCATTCCGTTTGCAACACATCGAAATATCCATTTCCAACCCTATAAAGTATATATATTCTTGATCAGCGTAAAAATCTAAGACGATCTAGACATGTCCGTCCGTCTGTCCGTCTGTCTGTTGAAATCACGCCACAGTCTTCAAAAATAGAGATATTGAGCTGAAACTTTGCACAGATTCTTTTTTTTGTCCATAAGCAGGTTAAGTTCGAAGATGGGCTATATCGGACTATATTTTGATATAGCCCCCATATAGACCGATCCGCCGATTTAGGGTCTTAGGCCAATAAAAGCCACATTTATTATCCGATTTTGCTGAAATTTGGGACAGTGAGTTATGTTAGGCCCTTCAACGTTCTTCGTCAATTTGGCCCAGATCGGTTCAGATTTGGATATAGCTGCCATATAGACCGATCCTCAAATTTAGGGTCTTAGGCCCATAAAAGCCACATTTATTATCCGATTTTGCTGAAATTTGGTACAGTGAGTTGTGTTAGGCCCTTCGACATCCTTTGTCAATTTGGCTCAGATCGGTCCAGATTTGGATATAGCTGCCATATAGACCGATCCTCCGATTTAGGGTCATAGGCCCATAAAAGCCACATTTATTATCCGATATTGCTGAAATTTGGGACGGTACGTTGCCATAGGCCCCTCGACATTCTCCGTCAATGTAGCTCAGATCGGTTCAGATTTGGATATAGCTGCCATATAGACCGATCCTCCGATTTAGGGTCTTAGGCCCATAAAAGCCACATTTATTATCCGATTTTGATGAAATTTGGGACAGTGAGTTATGTTAGGCCCTTCAACGTCCTTCGTCAATTTGGCCCAGATCGGTCCAGATTTGGAAATAGCTGCCATATAAACCGATCCTCCGATTTAGGGTCATAGGCCCATAAAAGCTACATTTATTATCCGATATTGCTGAAATTTGGGACGGTACGTTGCCTTAGGCCCTTTGACATCCTCCGTCAATATGGCTCAGATCGGTTCAGATTTGGATATAGCTGCCATATAGACCGATCCTCCGATTGAGGGTCATAGCCCATAAAAGCTACATTTACTATCCGATTTTGCTGGAATTTGGGACAGTAAATTGCCTTAGGCCCCTCGACGTTCTCCCTCAATGTAGCTCAGATCAGTTCAGATTTGGATATAGCTGCCATATAGACCGATCCTCCGATTGAGGATCATAGGCCCATAAAAGCCACATTTATTATGCGATTTTGCTGAAATTTGACACACTGATTTATGTTATGCTTTTCGGCATCCATGTCGTATATAGTTTAGATCGGTTTATTTTTAGATATAGCTACTAAAAAGACCAATATTTTGTTATATACAATTGAACAATGACTTTTACTTATTAGTATTTGGTCCAAATCGGAACATATATTGATATAGCTGCTATGGGGCATAAGGTATGAGTTTTGCACCGGATTTTGACGAAAGGTGGTTTACATATATATCCGAGGTGGTGGGTATCCAAAGTTCGGCCCAGCCGAACTTAACGCCTTTTTACTTGTTTTCTTTGAGGAGTGAAATAAAAACACGTCCGCTTCACTCAACGGCTACAATGCTATATATAATGGTTATAAGTGCTATATATTAAATTATTTCGTATTCTCGGTGGTGTAGGGTATTATATAGTCGGCTTCACCCGACTTTTGTCTTTTCTTGTTGGTTATAATATTGGAGGAGGATTTGTGTAGCAGCAAATTAATGTTTTACATCGATTTAGATCACCCTCTATTTGATGGTGCAAGTCATAACAGAACTCGTGAAAGAATCGGCTGAATCCGAATCTTTAAGTCGGTGATGGGTCCGTCGTCGAGTTCCTGTTTGTAAGGCAGTGTTAGGTTTCTCCATTGTTGCATTGCAAATTGTCCTATAAAAATTCCATTAAGGAACAGGGGCAAACTTCTCATATATCAATAAGAGCTGTCCGCTTGAAATTAAAGCTGAATAATAAGGTACCTGCTTTTTAAAACCCAGTCCGACGGAATGCCGCAGTACGACACCTCTTTGGGGAAAATTTTTTGCATGGCATAGAACCTCACAAATGTCGCCAGCAATAGGAGGGGATAATTATCGCTGAAAATTGTTTCTGATGTCTCGCCACGATTCGATTCGCCAGGCTTTCAGGTCATGCCAACCTCTGCGCTAAGGTGGCCTCCAATATAGTTTTGTTTAAACATTTTTTAAATATGTAAACAGGAACCAAACAAAACGGAGTCTCTCCTTTTGTTTATGTTTCAGAAGTAACAAGTAAAAAGACGTTAAGTTCGGCCGGGCCGAACTGAATACCCACCACCTCGGGTGTATATGTAAACCACCTTTCATCAAAATTCGGTGAAAATTTCATACTTTATGTCCCATATCAGTTATATCAAAATATGTTCCGATTTGGACCAAATACTAATAAGTACAGTAGCTATTTTTAAAAATAAACCGATCTGAACCATATACGACACGGATGTTGAAAAGCCTAACATAAGTCACTGTATCAAATTTCAGTGAAATCCTATTATAAATGCGCCTTTTATGGGGCCAAGACTTTAAATCGAGATATAGGTCTACATTGTAGCTATATCCAAATCTGGACCGATTAGGGCCAAGTTGCACAAAAATGTCGAATTTCATCAAAACCGGATAATAAATGTGGCTTTTGTGGGCCTAAGACCCTAAATTGGAGGATCGGTCTATATGGCAGCTATATACAAATCTGAACCGATCTGGTCCAAATAAACGAAGGATGTCGAAGGACCTAACACAACTCACTGTCCCAAATTTCAGCGAAATCGGATAGTAAATGTGGCTTTTATGGGCCTTAGACCCTAAATCGGAGGATCAGTCTATTTGGCAGCTATATCCAAATCTGGACCGATCTGAGCCAAATTGACGATGGATGTCGAAGGGTCTAACACAACTCACTGTCCCAAATTTCAGCGAAATCGGATAATAAATGTGGCTTTTGTGGGCCAAAGACCCTAAATCGGCGGATCGGTCTGTATGGGGGCTATATCAAGATATAGTCCGATATAGCCCATCTTCGAACTTAACCTGCTTATGGACAAAAAAAAGAATCTGTGCAAAATTTCAGCTCAATATCTCTATTTTTAAAGACTGTAGCGTGATTTCAACAGACAGACGGACAGACGGAAGGACATGTTTAGATCGTCTTAGATTTTTACGCTGATCAAGAATATATATACTTTATAGGGTCGAAAATGGATATTTCGATGTGTTGCAAACGGAATGACAAAATGAATATACCCCCATCCTTCGGTGGTGGGTATAAAAATTTAGCACAACTAAAAGTCGTGTATAGACTTTTAGCGCCCATTTTACATCAGGATATACATATCAATATGGAAACATGTACGTGTTCTGGTTCTTAACCTTTAAACTATAAATAAAAATAGATACATGTATGCCATAAAATCCACACAACACAATTTGTTAATCTTATATATAAAAATCAATTTGTGTTTGTTTGTTTGTTTGTATGTTTGTGTGTTCTTTATAGACTCAGAAACGGCTGAACTGATTTTCTTGAAATTTTCACAGATGGTGCATAATGATCCCGTGGTGAAAATAGGGTGATACCCTTTTGATATCTGAAGGGGGGCGGACCCTCCCCCTTACCCAAATTTTCAGAAACGCCAGATCTCGGAGATGGGACAATATGGGACTCAAATGAAAGGTATTTAGGATAAGAAAACATATCTGATAACTAATTGTCGGACCAAGTGCTAGGGGGACCACCCCAAGCCCCAAAACACCCCTAAATCGGACATATCTACCGACCATGGCAATATGGGACTCAAATGAAAGGTATTTGCGAGTAGAATACGAATCTGATATCCAAATGTGGGACCACGTTTCTGGGGGTCCACCCCTTCCCCAAAACACCCCCAAACAGGACTTAATTACAGATCATGGGAATATGGGGCTTAAATAAAAGGTATTGGAGTATAGAATTAGAATCTGATATCCAAATATGAGACCAAGTCTTTGGGGGCCGCCTCTCCCCAAAAACCTCCCCCAAAGGGAATACATTTACGACCATAGCCATATGGGGCTCAACTGAAAGGTCTTTTTGAGTAAAGCACAAATCTGATATCAATATTCGGGAAAAGTGTCTATGGGGCCACCCCATCCCCCAACTAAATATTTATAGTTTTAAGGGCCAATAATCCAAACCGGACATATTTGCTGACTTTTGCAATAAGGAGTTTAAATGAAATTTGAAAACGAGATTTGATATCCAATTTTGAGGGCAATGGCAATATGGGGTTCAAATAAATTATATATAGATATATGAGAATAGAGCACGTTGCTGATATATTTTTCGGGCTTAGTATTTGGGCGACCACCCTAATCCGCAAACACCCCTAAATGTGCCATATATACCTCATGTCAATGTGCAGCTTAAATAAAAGGTATTGTAGGGTAGAGCAAGAATTGATACCCACTTTCGGGACCAATTTTCTGGGGATCAATCCCTTTCCCAAAATACCCCACAAGCAGCAATTTTTTAGTGAACATCGCAAAATGGGGCTCAAATAAAGGTATTTGGGAGTAGAATACGAATTTGATATCCAAATTTAGGACCATGTATTTAGGGAATCGCCCCTTCCCCAAAACACCCCGCAAAGGGGTGTGGTATTTAAGATTAGAAAGCGAATTTGATAACCTATTTTGCGGCCATGTGTTTGGGGGACGCCTCATCGTGTAAACTCCCCTAAACCGAAGGCACTTATATTGTTAAATTGTTAATCAAGCGATATACTATTTTCGTAGCATGGTATTTCACTAAAAGCTTTTTAATTGTCGAAAATAAATATTCCAAGAAAACTTTTGTTCCATATAAAGTAAAATAAGGCGCAGCGGAGCGGGCCCGGGTCAGCTAGTCAATTCTAAACAAATGATTGAAAGTTTAACAGTTTACATGTTAAGATAAAACCCAACAAAAAACAAGAGCGTGCTAAGTTCGCCCGTGCCGAATCTTATATGCCCTCCACATAGATCGCATTTGTCAAGTTCTATGACGAAATTAGTATACCCCCATCCTATGGTGGAGGGTATAAAAATCAATAACGATTGTTGCGATCATTTGTCTGTGGAGGTAACGATCCTCGTCCAGCTCCTACAGGTGAGATAGCTCGTTCCGGTCCATAGGACAGATAGCCGTGGGAACATGATGGCAATTGGTTATTTAAAGGCGCCAATATGAAGAATCATAAGCACTCAGTATTTAAACGAGAGCCGTTGCCGCCCGGCCTCTCATTGATACTCTCCACTCCATACCGCTGATTTTCAGAGACAGCAGTTGCAGCTAATACGTATACAAAACATTATATTATCCGCAACATGTGGACGCGCTCATTAGCTCCCAGCTAAGCTTTTTGTCATGTTAACGATGAACACCACACAGATCGGAGGTTAACGTTAATTATAAGTTTAACCTAAAAGAAAACCAAGTGTACAAAAAGATGAGCGTACCAAAAGCTTTGTCATGGTTGTGGATAATAGACAGCTGCAATACTTACTTACAACAAGTCAAATGTTGTTGTGCCACCGATGCTTTTTTCAAGAATGTACCTTGTGATATATTTACATATAATTTTAAACGCCGCCCAGCTATTTCAAGAAGCGTACGCCCTATGAATTCATCATGGAGCGTGTAATATATTTTAATTAAGAGCAGGGGTTTGTGTCTGGACATTGCTACCTCTTTCAAGGTATTCTCTTTGACTGGCACAAATGCACATTGTATCTCGCTATAGCCTCTATCCAAATTATCAATGACCACAGCCAGACGTCCATAAGGGGAAATGGATATATTATTTCTTTGCCAACGGATTGTGATGGCTGCTCTGCCGGTGATGGATACGTGGGGTTCTTTCAAAATCATTTCCCATACTATTGCGATAAGCCGTGCCAATGACATCTTAAAACATTCCTCAGCCAGATAGTAACCCAAATGGGGTTCTGCACCAAACCCAGAATTGTCGAGCTTTCCATTGTTGTCGATGATACACGGGCATGGAAACCAAATGGAACACATTGATCATCAATGTCATAACTCAGCAAACCACAACCTGCACCCCATAGTTCTTAGCTGAGTTTCTCGTGAAACCCACACAAATGGGAGCTCCGAGTTCCAACCCATATGGTGCTCTTAGTCATCCCGAGTATTATAATTCGGCTTATTGAAAAATTCATAATTTAAAAATGTACAAAAAAATTTTGGGATTTTTGAAATTTTAATTTACTTTTTATGTTGTTTTGAAAGTTGCAGTTCCATCAGCTGTGCTGATGCGGCCACATTATTAAATACGCTTCCATTTGTGAAAATAGAATTCAAACAAATATAGTTTATACATATCAAACAAATATCAATTTGTGTTTCCTTTTCGGGTTACCTGTGTTCCCGAAGATAGATAGATAGATCTTATATAGAGGAAATTTTAATAGTAAATTACAGTTACAGCGGAGCAGGCCTGGTCCAGTTAGTTACCCCTACGTAGGATACGCCAAAAAGTTTTGTTAGTGATATAATAATTCGAATGAAGGAAAAACGTACAAATGATAAAATATGCGAGGCAGTCACAACAATAAATAACCTCTTCGGCGGCGTTTGTAATAAGATGACGAAGACGTTGAAGCTTACAAATTTAGAGAATCTCTTTTAAAAGAGGTCGACGGTACAACGAAAAAACTTATATAAGTTGATATGATTTATTTTGTTGCAAATAAAGTTAAGGAAACTTAAAAAAATATTTTTTAACTTTTTGGCTGTGTGCCCCAAAGGGCGCAATTCTTATTCGAATTGGCTGACATTCAACACAGGTCTCCAACATATAATTTAATTGTGGTCCGAACCGGACCATATCTTGATATCGTTTTAATAGCAGAGCAACTCTTTTCTTATATCCTTTTTTGCCTAAGAAGAGATGCCGGGAAAAGAACTCGACAAATGCGATCCATGGTGGAGGGTATATAAGATTCGGCCCGGCCGAACTTAGCACGCTTTTACTTGTTTTTGTTATTATTTGTGCAGTTTTATTATACCCGTCACCATAGGATGGGGGTATACTAATTTCGCCATTATATTTGTAACTCCTCGAAATATCCGTCTAGGATCCCATGAAGTATATATATTCTTGATCGCCATGACATTTTAAGTCGATGGCGATCCGTTCCTCCGTCTGTCTGTAGAAAGCACGCTAAATTTCGAAGGAGTAAAGCTAGCCGCTTGAAATTTTGCACAAATACTTCTTATTAGATTAGGTCAGTTGGGATTGTTAATGGGCTGTACCGGTCCATGCTTTGATAAAGCTGCCATATAAACCGAACTTGGATCTTGACTTCTTGGGCCACTGGAGGGGTACATAACCTGATATAGCTGCCATATGAACTGATCTGGGATTTCTCTTGATTTCTTGAGCCTCTAGAGGGCGCAATTCTCATCCGATTTGGAAGAAATTTCAACATACGTGTCTAATATGGTCTGAATCGATCTATAGCTTGATACAGCTCCCGAGTTTGCTTCTTGAGCCGCTACAAAGCGCAATTCTTATTCGAATGAACTGAAATATTAGACAATGACTTCTACAATGTTCAGCATTCATTTATAGTCCGATTCGAACTATAACTTGATATAGCTTCAATAACACAACAGTTCTTATTCAATATTCTTTGTTTGCCTAAAAAGAGATACTGCGCATAGAACTCGACAAATTCGATCCATGGTGGAGGGTATATAAGATACGGCCCGGCCAATCTTAGCACGCTCTTACTTGTTTAATGTTGTTTTCTGTTAAGATAATGTTTTGAAGAATTTCTCCAATGTATTTAGGTAATTTATAGCATGGAATAATTGTGGGTGATACTATGGGTCTGCGGTTTATGTATTTGGGCTCGGCGCTGTGGCTGCTGATCAGTGTAGAAATTTCTTCACTCATTGACTTATTATATTAGCTTTATGTAGTTCTGCTATTATGTTGTTTTATGTATTTGTAATTATGTTGTTGGATCTAATCTTATGGGTCGAATATGGACGTTCAGTTAAGTGGTTTTCTGACAACGCAACCAAAATAAAAGTTTGTATTATGTATGGCACCTTTTGTCAATTGTTGCCGGTAATAGTGTTTTGGCAGTCCTGCAGCAAAAAAACAAGTAAAAACATGCAAAGTTCGGCCGGGCCGAATCTTATATACCCTCCACCATGGATCGCATTTGTCGAGTTCTTCCCCGGCATCTCTTCTTAGGCAAAAAAGGATACAAAAAAAGATTTAATCTGCTATTTGAGGCTTAAGAAGTCAAGACCCAAGATCGGTTTATATGGCAGCTATATCAGGTAATGGACCGATTTCAACCATACATGGCACAGTTGTTGGATATCATAATAAAAAACTTCGTGCCAAAATTCATTCAAATCGGATAAGAATTGCGCTCCCTAGAGGCTCAAGAAGTCAAGACGCAAGATCGGTTTATGTGGCAGCTATATCAGGTTATAGACCGATTTGAAACACGTCATGCAAAATTTCATTCCAATCGGATAAGAATTGCGTGCTCTAGAGGCTTAAGAAGTCAAGACCCCAGATCGGTTTATATGGCAGCTTTATCAGGTTATGAACCGATTTGAACCATACTTGGCACAGTTGTTGGATATCATAACAAAATACTACGTGCCAAAATTTATTCAAATTAACCAAGATCGGTTAATATGGCAGCTATATCAGGTTATGAACCGATTTAAACCATACTTGGCACAGTTGTTGGGTATCATAACAAAACACGTCGTGCGAAATTCCATTCCAATCGGATAAGAATTGCGCGCTCTAGAGGCTTAAGAAGTCAAGACCCCAGATCGGTTTATATGGCAGCTTTATCAGGTTATGAACCGATTTGAACCATACTTGGCACAGTTGTTGGATATCATAACAAAATACTACGTGCCAAAATTTCATTCCAATCGGATAAGAATTGCGCACTCTAGAGGCTCAAGAAGTCAAGACCCAAGATCGGTTTATATGGCAGCTATGTCAGGTTAAGGACCGATTTGAACCATACTTGGCACAGTTGTTGGATATCATAACAAAATACTACGTGCCAAAATTCATTCAAATTGGATAAGAATTACGCACTCTAGAGGATCAAGAAGTCAAGAAGTCAAGACCCAAGATCGATTTATATGGCAGCTATATCAGGTTATAAACCGATTTGAACCATACTTGGCCAATCGGATAAGAATTGCGCACTCTAGAGGCTCAAGAAGTTAAGACCCAAGATCGGTTTATATGGCAGCTATATCGAAACATGGACCGATATGGCCCATTTACAATACCAACCGACCTACACTAATAAGAAGTATTTGTGCAAAATTTCAAGCGGCTAGCTTTACTGCTTCGGAAGTTAGCGTACTTTCGACAGACAGACGGACGGACGGATGGACGGACAGACGGACGGACATGGCTAGATCGACATAAAATTTCAATTTTTATACCCACCACCATAGGATGGGGGTATACTAATCTAGTCATTCCGTTTACAACACCTCGAAATATTGATCTACGACCCCATAAGGTATATATATTCTTGATCGTCTCGAAATTCCGATTCTCGCCATATCCGTCTGTACGTCTGTCGAAATCATGATAGCGGTCGAACACATAGAGCTAGCCGCTTGAAATTTTGCTCAGATGCATTATTTTGATGTAGGTCGTTGGGGATTGCTTCGATATAGACCGATCTCCCGACATGACTTGACTTCCTGGAAACCGCAACTTTTGAAATTTTGCCCATAGTGTTCTGTTATGACTTTCAGCAACTGTGTCAACTACGGTCCAAATCGGTCAATAACCTGATATATTGGGTTGCCCAAAAAGTAATTGCGGATTTTTCATATAGTCGGCGTTGACAAATTTTTTCACAGCTTGTGACTCTGTAATTGCATTCTTTCTTCTGTCATTTATCAGCTGTTACTTTTAGCTTGCTTTAGAAAAAAGTGTAAAAAAAGTATATTTGATTAAAGTTCATTCTAAGTTTTATTACTTTCTTTTAAAAAATCCGCAATTACTTTTTGGGCAACCCAATAGCTCTCATATAAACCGATCTCCCGACTTGACTTCTTGAGCCCCTGGAAGCCTCAATTTTCATCCGATTTGAAATTTTCCACAAAGTATTCTGTTATGACTCCTTACAACGGAGCCAAGTACAGTCCAAATCGGTCCATAACCTGATATAGCTCCCATATAAACCGATCTCCCGATTTGACTTCCTGAGCCCATGGATTGGTTGAAATTTTGCACATAGTGTTCTATTTTGACTTCCAACAACTGTGCCAAGTACGGTTTAAATCTGCGTATAACCTGATATAGCTCCAATATAAAGCGATCTCCCGAATTGACTTCTTAAGTCCTTACAAGACGCGAATTTTTCCCGATTTGGCTAAAAATCTTGCATATAGTGTTCTGTTATGACTCCCAACAACTGCGTCAAGAACGGTCCAATTCGGTCTAAAACTAGATATAGCTCCCATATTTTAGCAGAATCCATTGTGGTGGGTTCCCAAGATTCCACCCGGCCGAACTTAGCACGCTTTCACTTGTTTTATTTATTAACGTGTGAAAGATCATTTTATGTCGCCGTTTGCTGCTTTTAATGGATTGCTCCAAACCCAATATTTTTCAACACTTAAGAGCGCGCCCACTGAATTTATATTCAAGTTAATTTGCAATAAATCTGCTATCGTCCGTATAATAGAAATAGACACTCCTGGCGATTGTCGACGGCATGTGATTCCTTTTTTCCTTCTTTTATTACCCGCCAGTTTAATTTTTTCTTTGCTTTAAAATGTTTTTACACTATTAACTATTCTTCGGAAGTACGCGGCGATTTTTTTTTGCACACGCACAAACCTCCAATTTTTCCAACATCAAGAATAATTGATTTGTGAAAATTTTAAGCACGGTGAAGCCAACAAACACCAACACATTTGTAATAAACAAACAAATGAACAATTTGAACACAAATAATTAATTTCCCTTTAATTTTACTGCTTATTTACTAATAAAAACATCAGAGCAACCACACAAAAGTGGTTGCCGAAAAATCGAATTTTTAGCAACTGGCAAATTTGTCATCTGACAACGCAATTGAACTAAGGTTTCCATCCATAATCGACCAATTAGTTTCCAATATGTATTTTTTTTATCATTTAGTAGTTCTTTTAGTTTCTCCTTGTTGTCCTTTTTATACCCTCCACCATAGGATGGGGGGTATACTAATTTCGTCATCTACTCGAAATATTCGTCTGAGACCCCATAAAGTATATATATTCTTGATCGTCGTAAAATTTTATGTCGATCTAGCCATGTCCCTTCGTCTGTCCGTCCGTCCATCTGGAGTAAAGCTAGCCGCTTGAAATTTTGCACAAATAGTTCTTATTAGTGTAGGTCGGTTGGTATTGTAAATGGGCCATATCGGTCCATGTTTTGATATAGCTGCCATATAAACCGATCTTGGGTCTTGATTTCTTGAGCCTCTAGAGTGCGCAATTCTTATCCGATTGGAATGAAATTTTGCACGACGTGTTTTGTTATGATATCCAACAACTATGTCAAGTATGGTTCAAATCAGTTTATAGTCTGATATAGCTGCCATATAAACCGATCTAGGGACTTGACTTCTTGAGCCTCTAGAGTGCGCAATTCTTATCCGATTGGAATGAAATTTTGCACGACGTGTTTTGTGATGATATTCAACAACTGTGCCAAGTATGGTTCAAATCGGTTCATAACCTGATATAGCTGCCATATAAACCGATCTTGGGTCTTGACTTCTTGAGTCTCTAGAGTGCGCAATTCTTATCCGATTGGAATGAAATTTCGCACGACGTGTTTTCTTATGATATCCAAAAACTGTGCCAAGTATGGTTCAAATCGGTCCATAACCTGATATAGCTGTCATATAAACAGATCTGGGGATTTGACTTCTTGAGCTTCTAGAGTGCGCAATTCCTATCCGATTTGGCTGAAATTTTGCATGACGTATTTTATTTTTACTTTCAACAGCTGTGTCAAATAAGGTTCAAATCGGTTCATAACCTGATATAGCTGCCATATAAACCGATCTGGGATCTTGACTTCTTGACCCCTAGAAGTCGCAATTATTATCCGATATGCCTGAAATTTTGTACGATGGATCCTCTCGTGACCATCAACAAACGTGTTTATTATGGTCCGAACCGTACCATATCTTGATATCGTTTTAATAGCAGAGCAACTCTTTTCTTATATTCTTTTTTGCCTAAGAAGAGATGCCGGGAAAAGAAGTCGACAAATGCGATCCATTAGGAGGGTATATAAGATTCGGCCCGGCCGAACTTAGCACGCTTTTACTTGTATTATTATAATATCGTTGTGTTTCTTAAGAAATATTGAAGCTTTTATGTAAATAGATGAAATGAATTTCTTTTGGGCTATTTGTTAATTCTTTTAAAGCTGGTAACCTTATTTCCTACTTTTGTTCAACATATTTCTTTGTCATTTGTGTGCATTCTTCGAAGTCGGCTAGAATGTGTAATGGATAATAGTCTTTGTTGTTGTAATGGAGAATAGACCTTTTCACAGATGGTGCATAATGACCCCGTGGTGAAAATAGGGTACTACATTTTTTGATATCTGAAGGGGGGCGGAACCGCCCCCTTACCCTAATTTTCAGAAACGCCAGATCTCGGAGATGGGTGGTGCGATTTAAGCGAAATTTTGTGTGCTCTCATATAGTACCCCAAAAATAAAAATTTGGTATCCAAATTTCGGACCCTAAAACCTACCAAACATGTATTTAGACCAATCACGACAATATGGGACTCAAATAAAAGGTATTTAGGATAAGAAAACATATCTGATATCCATTTGTCGAATCAAGTGCTAGGGGACCACTCCAACTCCCAAAACACCTTAAATCGGACATATTTACCGACCATGGCAATATGGGACTCAAATGAAAGGTATTTGCGAGTAGAATACGAATCTGATATCCAACTGTGGGACCATGTTTCTGGGGGTCAACCCCTTCCCCAAAACACCCCCCAAACAAGACTTATTTGCTGACCATGGGAATATGGGGCTTAAATAAAAGGTATTTGAGTGTAGAATTAGAATCCGATATCCAAATATGAGACCAAGTGTTTGGGGGGCCGGCTCTCCCCAAAAACCTCGCCCAAAGGGGACACATTTACGACCATAGCCACATGGGGCTCGAATGAATGGTCTTTGGGAGTAAAACAAAAATCTGATCTCAATATTCGGGAAAAGTGTTTAAGGGGCCAACCCACCCCCACAACACCACAACACCACCCCACCCCCACAATATGGTCTACAATAGCTGTATTCTATAATAATCAGTGAATGCCGTTATTTTGGTGTAGTTGCTTATGAAATGATAGCAGCTGATTTAAAGTGCTACGTTCTACACCGCAGACTTGGCACGGTGTAGCAAATGCAACATGTTTCCACTCTCTGTAGGCGACACCATTATAAACGAAAATTAGACTGTTGCGCAGAGGATAGCATGTCCGCCTATGACGCTGAACGCCATGTAAAACTTCTCTGCAAAGAGGCGTCGCACTGTAGGACGCCCTTCGGACACGGCTATAAAAAGGAGGCCCCTTATCATTGAGCTTAAAACTTGAATCGGAATGCACTCATTGATATGTGAGAAGTTTGCCCCTGTTCTTAGGCTAAATTTGCAAAATTTTACCCCCGGTGGTTTACATTTTGTTTTCGACAGCGAATATTAAATTTCGATTTCGGTTTAAAATTATGATATAGCTCCCATATAAATCGATCTCCAGATTTGACTTCTTGAACTCCTGGAAACCTCAATTTTTATCCGATTTGGCTGAAATTTTGCACGAAATGTTCTGTTATGACTTTCAACACCATAGCTGACATAGCTCCTATATAACCCGATCTCTACATTTGAATCCTTGAGCCCCTGGAAACTGCAATTCTTCAATACGTTCCAAATCGGTCAAGAATCTGATATAGCTCCCATACAAACCGATCTCCCGATTTGACTTCGTGAGCCCCTGGAAGCCTCAGTTTTCATCCCATTTGGCTGAAATTTTGCATATATTGATTTGTTATAACTTTGAACAACTCTGCCTGAATTGGTCCGTAACCTGGCATAGATGCCATATAAACCGATCGCCCGGTTTGACTTCTTGATCCCCTGGAAGCCGCAATTTTTGTCCGATTTGGCTGTGTTCTGTTATGATTTTGAACAACTGTGTTCAAGAACTTGATATAGCTCCCATGTAAACCCGTCTCTCAATCACCCTTGTTAGGTTCCTAGAGCTTTAATTTTTGCTGGTTCGACAGATGTTTGGTAAGTAGAATAAAATTATGCCCCTCAACTAAATTTATTTTGTATTCATTTTTAGCAGGTCACTCTTTCACAACAGTTTTTCCTATGTACCCCTTAAGAAAATCATTATTCGTAAAATAGTTGTATTACAAAAGAATTTTATGCAAAAATTTCAGCCAATTTAATGAGCCATCATACGTATTTACTTTATGTTTAAAAATAAAAAAAGGTAACAATCAAGATCTTTAATGAATATTTTGTTAAATGCTGGTCACTCGAGAAAATATTGTCAAATGTTTGCTTTTCGAAAAAATTTCATGAAAAGAATAACTTCAAAGAAATTTTTAGTAATATTTTGTTTAAAAAATTTCAAATATATTTTCTTAAAAAAATATTTTACATTTTGGTCTTTACAAAACCTAGTGCTTATGAACCTAATTTTTTCAAACTTTGTCTCTGGGAAGATTTTTTTAGAAACTTTAGCTTAATATACTTTTAAAGAAAATTTTATCATAAGTTTTCTAGAGATAAAATCTTGATTGATAGATTGTCTTATTTTTTTTTTGTCTATAAAAATTATTTATTAAAAAACGTTATCGTTGGGAAAATAATTTTGAGGGAACTGAAGCATGTGCAAAATTTTGTCTTTAGAAAACATTTCACTGACATTTGGAAAAAGAATTACTGAAGTTTTGTCAATATAAAAATAATTATGAGATGGACTGGGCCAAATTTTCTACTGATAAGTTTCTTTTAGAGAAATATTGATTAAAATGTTGTCTATAAAAAATTTATACACATTTTGTCTTTAGAAAAAATTTAAATGAAGTTATGTATGTTTGAACCGTTGAGTGGAGGGAACGTTTTGTTAGATAACTCCGCAAGAATTTTCCTGTAACTCATTATTTTTGGAAGAACAATTTAAGTCACTCAAGGATAGCTGCGATAGAGATTGATGATTTGCGTCTGTTTCAAATGGTGCGGCAGATCTAGAGCCCGGGAGTAGACCAAAAACCCAAAAACTGCGTTGGTGATATCAGGCCGTAGCATGTTGTCTGCTACTAAAACCTCGACTGGTGGAGTGGTTGATCCAGGCTCCACTAGCCGACAGACGACTGGTCAGCAGGGGCTTTTGATGAAGATGCCTGGTTCGAGTCTTAAGGCTGAACCTATTCTTTCTTCGTATGACCATAATTTGGCCTAGGCCATCGGCCCTCCCTGGCAAACCATCGCTCTCAGGTTTATTGAGAGGCTTGGTGCGAATGATCCTAAGACTCTCACTGATAGGGAGAGAGACTTCCTAAATTGCGCTCGGGAATTCGCTCCACAGGCTAGCCCAAAGACTACATGTCTAGATTCGGAAACTGCGCCGCAGTCAGCCAAAAGGCTGCGGTCGCCTGAAGGGCATCCCATGCCTAAAAGAACTAGGGCGAACAATAGTAAGATGGGTCCAAGAACCTTTACTAATGTCGCTAGGGACAGTTTGATGATGGCAGTGGTCGACAAGGGAGAAGATCAGGGCTTCATACTTAAGAATAATTGGAGTAGGATAGTCAATGGGCTGCCATCAATATACTTCCATGTTCTTGCGGAATTTTCTGGGTCTCCTCCAGTTTGTGACGATGCAGGCTGGTATCGGGGCCGATACAGACTAATTGCCTTCGGGGATCCACGCTCAATTGAAATGTATCGTTGTGCGCTAAAAAAGATTGGTGAGATCTGGCCAGCTGCAGAACTAGATTTAGTCAAGAAGGAAGATATTTCTTCTCGACCAATGCCGCAAGCTTGGATACCAAGGATTCCGTCAGATCTTGAAGCGATACTTGGAAGACTAGGGGAATGTAGTCCCAATCTTTCAATCACCGTCTGGATGATTGGTGGAATGGATGAGGCTGATGGTGACCGGAGACATGCAGTATTCCTACTAAACTCCGACTGTCTCGCAGACCTCAACTATCAACCACATCGCTAAAGTCTGGCGGATTGTAGGAGACTGAAAATCCCCCTGCCACAATCGAGACAGGAGGGGCATCGAATCAGGACCCGACAAGCCCTGTGTGGTTGGGTCACCCAGCTCAAGGTGTGCGCCAGCCGCGAAGCACGGAACTCAAAAAGTACTTCGCTCAGAATGTCATATATATCTGTGGAATGGAGGGAAACAAAGGTCATTTTCATTCCGATAGCAGAAAAGCCCTACCACATGAAGGCGAAAGATTTTCGTCTTATTCGTCTGTCATACTTTTTGCCGAAGACTCTTGAGAGGTTGATAGAAACATATCTTAGGGCAAAGATCCCCGGAGATGGCCTGTAGCGGCGGCAGCATGCATATAGTAAAGGCAAATCCACTGAAACAGCCCTTCACGGCCTAGTCGGCTATTACTTTTTTTTTAAGGCTACATTTTTATAAAAAACAAGTAAGAGCGTGCTAAGTTCGGCCGGGCCGAATCTTATATACCCTCCACCATTGATCGCATTTGTCGAGTTCTATGCGCGGTATCTCTTTTTAGACAAACATAGAATATTGAATAAGAACTGCTATGCTATTGGATCTATATCAAGTTATAGTCCGATTTGGACCATAAATGAATGCTGAATATTTTAGAAGCCATTGTGTAATATTTCAGTTCATTTGGATAAGAATTGCGCCTTGTAGGGGCTCAAGAAGCAAAATCGGGAGATAGGTTTATATGGGAGCTGTATCAAGCTTTCGGTCGATTCAGACCATATTAGACACGTATATTGAAGGTCATGAGAGAAGCTGTTGTACCAAATTTCAGACAAGTATGATTCATATTGGTCAATAACCTGACATAGCTGCCATATAAACCGATCTGGGATCTTGACTTCTTGAATCTCTAGAGGGCGCAATTCTGATCCGATTTGAATGAAATTTTGCACAACGTGTTTTGTTATAATATACAACAACTGTGCCAAGTATGGTTCAAATCGGTTCATAACCTGATATAGCTGTCATATAAACCGATCTTGGATCTGAACTTCTTGAGCCTCTGGAGGTCGCAATTATTATCCGATTTGCCTGAAATTTTGTACGACGGATTCTCTCGTGACCATAAACATACGTATTTATTATGGTCTGAATCGGTCTATAGCCCGATACAGCTCCCATATAAATCGATCTCTCTATTTTACTTCTTGAGCCACCAAAGGGCGCAATTCTTATTCGAATTGGCTAACATTTTACACAGGTCTCCAACATATAATTTAATTGGTGTCCAAACCGGACCATATATTGATATCGCTCTAATAGCAAATCATTTTCAGCCAAATCGGATAGAAATTGCGCCCTATAGAATCAATTAATTTTTTAATTGAAAATTTCAAAAAATTCAATCACGATCGTAGTTGAAAAACGTGTCTACCTACTACTTTTAATATATAGAACCTTATCCTAAGTCTTGTTAGTGTTTAATTTTGTATACTTACTAAAATATCGAATAAAACAGCAAGATGTTTTTACAATAGGACTCAAATTCTGGCAGCCGAAGGTATAAAGGAAAATATCGGCTCAAATTATATATGGTAGCTACAAATATAAATCTAGGCACTCCGGTACCCGAGTTGTAGGCGTGCTTGGAGTCATGGGTTCGATTCCCACCAGAAGCCTTTGCTTGTTGCTACTATGGTATAAGAATGGACTGGATTGTCTAAGTGACTTGCAAAGGACTGCCACTTCTACCTAACCTACAAATAAATCTGCACCGATTTTTATGAAATTTTGCACACATATTGGGACATCAAACCAAACACCTCGTTGAAAATTTGAGATCGGATCATAATTGGGACTTCTACAGCCTTAAAAGACAATATCGGGTGAAAGATATATATGGGAGCTATATCTTAAACTGATCCGTTCCTGATGAAATATTGCGCACATATTGGAACGTCAAAAAAATGTCTTCATGCTAAATTTGGTAAACAACGGATCAAAATTGTGGCTTCTACAGCTTTAAAACGCCATATCGGATGAAAGATATATATGGGAGCTATATCTAAAACTATACTGATTTTGATGAAATTTTCCACATGTATTAGGATGTCAAAAAAAAAAACACTTAGTGCCAAATTTGGTGAAGATCAGAACAAGATTTTGGCTTTTACTGTTTTAAAAGGCCATATCGGATAAAATATATATATGGGAGCTATATCTAAATCTTAACCGATTTTTTTCATTTTCGTTCTTGGACCACAAAAGTGACTTGTGCAAAATTTTATAAAAATTTACAAGAATACATGGACAGACAGAAAGACGGACCGACAGACAGACGGACATAGCTAAATCGAATCAGAATTATTCTAAGCCGATCGGTATACTTATCGATGGGTCTGGCTCTTCTCCTTCTTAGCGTTGCAAACAAATGCACAAAGTTATAATACCCTGTACCACAGTGGTGGTGTAGGGCATAAAAAGTTCAGATTCAATTAAAAAATGATTGAATCAATTAATTTTATAATTGAAAATTGCCAGAATTGCAATCACGATCGTGATCGTTATATTTTTTTCTGTGTATAAAAATGTCCCTGATAAGATCACACTTTTATTAAAATTTTATCATAAATAATAGGAATGCCCTAATGAATGAAATCAAAAAGTCTTTTTGCTTCAAAATCTATTTCGTAATCGAAAAAATATTAATTTTCACTGTGAAAAACGAACTTGAGAGCAAAAAATTTGCGCAAATGGAGAAAATTTCATTAAAATACAGAAGCTGATTTACCAAAACTTTGCAAAGACAACCACACTTTGAAGGCTTTGAAAGATTAGGATGTTAATAGTGTGTTGGCAATCAGTACAAAATTCAGATCTGAAACTGACCAAATGTCACCGCCGATGGGTCAGTTCCTGCACCCAATAGCGACCATAATTGTCAAAAAAATTGTAGGTATCTTTACCGATTTCACAGTAATAGAAGAATTTTGGTAATTTTCGAATTTGAAAAAATGTGAGGTGCACCCTCCCCCCTACCCAACAAAATTTAAACCCTGGCTGCCATACATACCGATCTCGCAATTATTAATCAGTTTGCCTGAAATTTCGGAGGTGGTATTTGTATTTTTCTACGACCTTTAACGGCCATGACAAGTAAGGTCAATTAATTGATATAGCTCATATATATTTGAAAAAGTGATTAAAAGAACTTAACAAATGCGGATCGTGATGAAGGGCATATTAGATTCGGTCCAGCCGAACTTGCACGCTTTTACTTGTTTTGTGTTCAATTGTTCCTTGCCTCTTCCTCATGGTTAAAATATAGCAAAAAAAAAATAAATAAACACAAACATTGCCTCAAATGTTGTAATTTTTGAAGAACAGTGGATATTTGAAGAGTTTAAAGCAAAGGAAACAAGTAAAAGCGTGCTAAGTTCGGCGGGCCGAACTTATATATCCTCTACCATGGATCGCATTTGTCCACTTCCTTTCCCGGCATTTCTTCTTAGGCAAAAAAAGGATATAAGAAAAGATTTGCTCTGCTATTAGAGCGATATCCAGATATGGAGACCTGTGTAAAATGTCAGCCAATTTGAATAAGAATTGCGCCCTTTGGGGGCTCTAGAAGTAAAATCGAGCGATCGATTTATATGGGAGCTGTATCGGGCTATAGATTGATTCACACCATAATAAACACGTATGTTGATGGTCATGAGAGGATCCGTCGTACAAAATTTCAGGCAAATTGGATAATATTTGCGACCTCTAGAGGCTCAAGAAGTCAAGATCCCAGATCGGTTTATATGGCAGCTATATCGGGTTATGAACCGATTTGAACCTTATTTGACACAGTTGTTGAAAGTAAGAATAAAATACGTAGTGCAAAATTTCAGCCAAATCGGACAGGACTTGCGCCCTCTAGAAGCTCAAGAAATCAAGTCCCTATATCTGTTTATATGTTTATATGACAGCTATATCAGGTTATAAACCGATTTGAACCATAATTGGCACAGTTCTTGGATATCATAACAAAATACTTCGTGCAAAAATTCATTCAAATCGGATAAGAATTGCGCCCTCTAGAGGATCAAGAAATCAAGACCCAAGATCGGTTTATATGACAGCTATATCAGGTTATGAACCGATTTGAACCATACTTGCCACAGTTGTTGGATATCATAAAAAAACACGTCGTGCAAAATTTCAATTCAATCGTATAAGAATTGCGCACTCTATAGGCTCAATAAGTCAAGACCCAAGATCATTTTATATAACAGCTATATCAGGTTATGAACCGATTTGAACCATACTTGGCACAGTTGTTGGATACCATAACAAAACACGTCGTGCAAAAGTTTATTCCAATCGGATAAGAAGTACGCACTCTAGAGGCTCAAGAAGTCAAGACTTAAGATCGGTTTATATGGCAGCTATATCAAAACATGAACCGATATGGCCCATTTACAATACCAACTGATCTACACTAATAAGAAGTATTTGTGCAAAATTTCAAGCGGCTAGCTCTACTTCTTCGGAAGTTAGCGTGCTTTCGACAGACAGACGGACGGACATGGCTAGATCGACATAAAATGTCACGACGATCAAGAATATATATACTTTATGGGGTCTCAGACGAATATTTCGAGTAGTTACAAACAGAATGACGAAATTAGTATACCCCCCATCCTATGGTGGAGGGTATAAAAATAATAATAGATAGATGAGCTATCGCCAGGAATGCCTATATCAAATAGACCAGAGGACAGCAAACTTATTGCAAATTAACTTGGACGTAAGTCAAATCTGGTGATCGGTTTATATGGGAGCTATTTTTCAATCTGAACCGACATGGCCCATTTGCAATCCCCAACGACCTACATCAATATTAGAAATATGTGCAAAATTTCAAGCGGAATAGCTTTACGCGTTCGACCGCAGGATAGCGGCAGACGGACCTGGCTAGATCGACTCTGAATGTTGAGACGATCAAGAATATATATACTTTAAAGGATGTGGAGTTAAAGTTGTTTTGAACCAGGAATGGGTGAGATTGAAACACAAAATTAAGATCAATATATCTTAGGGAATTTCAGTGGATTTCAGTTCTATATCTTCATTTGTACAGCTATGAATTGACATTCAATTTTGGCAAAAAATTTGAAAGGCGTTTTTTGGGCATTTCTAGAGAAGACTAAAACAGAAAAGTGGCATTCCAAAAAAACCCCTTAGGGAGCAGAATTCCCCAAAGTAAAAAAACTTTTCTCAAATCGTTATAAAAATCGAGATATTTTGTTTTTAAGGAGAAATTTCTGGAAGAAATTTTTTAAAAATTTGGGTATGTATGGAAAGGTAAGGGAGAGTACTATTTCACCATGTAATCAGCTTCACAGTAGCTGAAACATACACCCACAAAATACGGGCCTACATTTGTATAAACTTTTCTTGCCTCATTTTGGTGGAGACTAAAACAGAAAAGTGGCCCTAATGGAACCGTTATAGAAATCGAGATATTTAAATTTTTTTGAATGGGCATGCGAACCTCAGTTTGGACATCTCAATCTGATTACAAATGAAGATTTGGCAGCCCCAACAATTTTTCGTACCAAGGTCACCAATTTTAGGGGTCTGCCAAGAGGCGCGCGGATCACATAGGGCTTTTTTCACGCGAACTCGCTAACCCCTCAGCTCTAACTATTCCAAATTTCAAAGAGATATCTGTTCCCGTTCTCACACAGCATATTTTTTATTCGTTTTTTCGAGTTTCTCCCACTGTGCGTCGTACGTTTCCATACGACACCTGTGACAGGCAGACGAACGCTGAGTGAAATTTGTTGCAATTTTTAAACAAAGAATCCTTTACTGATAATAATAACATTTTTGGAAAAGCATGCATGGGCCTAGGATAATTTGTTGAGGATTTATTAAGTGAAAAATGTTTGAAATGTATTTTTTGAAAAAAAAAAAAAAATGTTCGCCTCCTGAGAAAATTTTTGTTAAAACCGCTTGGCACTCAAAGTGGTATAAGAGTTCCCGGTACATGAATCAAATATGATTCATAGCAGCCCATATTTGGATATAACTATGGATATGTTAGCGTCCGACGTTGGTGGCGAAGAAGACACCGCAGAACCAATCCCTGATGATGGTATAGAATCTTTACCTCCTAGTCAAAATGAGGCCGAAGTAGCAGTGACCCGACGGAAGAAAAACAAGGCAGCATGAGTCGATGGGTTACCCGCTGAACTATTTAAGATCGGAGGCGACACGCTTGTGCAATCTGGCTAGAAGAACGCATACCCGATGATTGGAACCTCACTATTCTATGTCCCGTATATAAGAAAGGAGACAAGACGGAATGTGACAACTACAGAGAAATAAGTCTTCTCCCCATCGCATACAAGATACTCTCGAGCGAGCTGTGTGAAAGATTGAAACCTAAAGTCAATGAAATAATTGGGCCATATCAATGCAGCGTTAGACTTCATAAATCCACCCTATTCACACTGTGCAAAATTATGGAAAAGACCCGAGATGGAAAAATCAATACTTACCATTTTGTTTGTTGATTACAAAGCCGGGATGTCGAACCCTTTACGTTCAAAGGTATTTTAAGCCTTGTCTGAGTTTGGTAGTGGATGACATTTGCTGATACGCGTTCCTCAGTAAGAATAGAAAAGAATCTGTCGGAACCATTTGATACCAAACGAGGTTTCAAATAAGGATACAGCCTATCGTGTGATCTCTTTAATATCCTGCTGTAGAATATTATATACTAACCACAAGAGAACACATGCTACTCGCCATCATAGGTCGGTCACCGGAAGTAGTAACTGCAGCCTTTGAAAGAATCGAAAGAGAGTCAGTGAAAATGGGTCTGGCAGTAAATGGAAATAAGACGAAATGAACGGTTTCAACTCCCAAACGCCTTGTAAAACTGAGCATATAAAGAAAATGGAGAAAGTTGGGAACCACAACTTTAAGATAGTCAACAACTTTATCTACCTCGGCACCGCTGTAACCGAAACGAATGACACTAGTTTTGAGAGAAAGCGAAGGATAATTCTGATACTACCCGTGATGTTATATGGTTCTGAGGCATGGCTACTTAGGAAGGCAGATGAGGCAGTGCTTGAAGTATTTGAGAGAAAGATTCTTCGAAAATATATGGTCCAGTTTGCGTTAATGAAGAATATATGCGTCGTATGAACCACTAGCTGTATGACGACGATAGCATAGTTACACGTATAAAAATACAATGGTTGCGTTGGCTAGGTCATGTTGTCAGAATGGATGAAGAATCTCCAGCAAGCTCCACATTGGTACACGCAAACCGGGACGACCAAAAACCCGATGAAAGATCAAGTGGTGGGATCGCAGAAGATCGAGGCACTTGGAACGCTATTCTACGTTGGGATAGTGGAACAAATGTTCTGTAATAGCCAATTAAAGTAAAGTAAAGTATGGCAGTGGAGTTATAACAAAGTAGGATGATGGTGGTGGTGGATACTAAAAGTTCGGCACGGCCGAACTTAACACGTTTTTACTTGTTTAAGGCTGAGTTACTCAAAAGTGCCGCAGTCAATGGCAGGGGATAGTCGGGGTTTGAAGACTGGTTTTCGGTGTAGTAGGATGATATGTTGATCTTTTTACTATAAAGACTTTCTTACTGAAATAAAGGCTCTGCCAACCCAATTTAAATATGTTTTTGTGGCAGACATAATGTAAAGAACTGCTTTGCATAGCGAATTTAATCGTTCGCAAATATCGTTAAAGATTGCATTTACCCCAATTGTTATCGTTTGAGTATTTCAATTTTGGTTTTGTTTTTATTTTATTTCGTATATCTATTCGGTCCATTTTATGATATCGAAATCACAAACGTAATTTCTGTTTTTAAACTTTTACTTTTATGACCCGCGCAGTGTCGTTGAACGTTGGTTTCTTGTCTCTTACTTGGTTGTGTTTTTGCAATAATCTCAATGTCATCTTTCTCTTTCAACAATTTTCCCATCTGAGAAAATTTTAGTCTTTGCCATTTCGTAATCTTTTGCCGTTTTATTGCTTTAAAGTTTGTTCAGAAATACAGTGTTCCGCCGTAATATTGTGACGCTCGCAAGTATAGCAAAGTAAACAAGAAACAGTCTGCCAAGTTTGGCTGGGCCGAATCTTATATACCATGGATCGCGCTTGTTCAGTTCTTTGAAATATATATCAGCTATATCCATTAATTGACCGTACGTGCCATGGTTGTTAGATGTCATAGAAAAATACCGCAGCCAAAACAAATCGATTAATAAATGCGAGATCGGTTTATATGGGGGTTATATCAGGAGTTGAAAGTTATGCCAAGACGCCATATGTCAAATTTTAGCCAAACTGGATAAAAATTGCACCCTCTAGAGGCTCAAGAAGTCTAATCGTGAGATCGCTTTATATGGCAGCTATGTCAGGGCTTGAACCGAATAAGATCATACTTGGCGTAGTTGTTGGAAGCCATACCAAAACAATATTTGCAAAGTTTCACTCAATGAATTTCTTTCAATAAATGTGGTACCCAAATATCAAGCATTTTCACCAGTCCAAGACTTTTTATGTGATAATGAACGGTTGATTTTGGTATATTTAACTTCTCTCCTATCTCATATGACGATCCAATTCGATTAATGCTTTGATTTGGTCATCATCAACTTCATTTGGCCGACCTGAACGTGGGTCACCTTTAAGTGAAAAATCTCCAGAACGGAATTTGCGAAACCAATTTTGACACTGTCTTCCTTTTAAGGCTTTATCACCATACATATCTCGTAACTTTTTAGCAACCTGCTCCGCGTTTTGTCCTTTACGGAAATAATAAAGTAAAATATGACGAAAATGCTCCTTTTTGGGCTCCTTTGTGGGACTGACAATATATATCTGCACATCGTCAGCGTACATATGTGTCTCACAATAATACAATTGACTCACCAAGTCTTTACTGTACAATGAAAAGAGAAGAGGAACCAGGAATTATCCCTGGATGATATATCCAAGGACGTCGGCGGGACCAACAAAGCTGAAGCCAAAACCAGAGTTGTCATCGAGAGACGGGGAGATATTGAAGCCATAGAAACTGGGATCAACTGGGATCTGTGTGACATTAACAAAGGCATTATTAAGCCTATGATATTCAAGTTCGTTGAACATTTATTAGTATCTTTCCCAATTACCATATCTCTAATAACCTTCCAAGTTCTCTTGGAGTCTATTGCAGAAGAAAAGCGTGTGTAGTAGTCCTTCTTGGCTATCTTAACCAACTTATTGACGTGGTCTCTTGCTGAGCGAAAGGCATCATGTAACTCAGGCGTCCCGACACGTCTCCATCTGCGATGCGATACATTCCTCCAGTGAATAGCCGAACGAATATCCCGGGAGAACCACGGTTTCGTTCTAGAGGACATTTCTATAGTCTTGAGTGGAACCATAAGTTCCTGTAGGTCACGGATATTCCTCTGTAGAAAGTCAGATTGTTCATCGATAGTAAAAATGCAAATTTGCCCATGAACATTCCACTAAGGAACAGGGGCAAACTTCTCACATATCAATGAGTGCAGTCCGATTCAAGTTTAAGCCCAATGATAAGGGGCCTCCTTTTTATAGCTGAGTTCGAACGGCGTGCCGCAGTTCGACAACTCTTGGAGAGAAGTTTTACATGGTATAGTACCTCACAAATGATGCCAGCATTAGGAGGGGAAAACCACCGCTGAAAATTTTATCTGATGGTCTGGCCAGAATTCGAACCCAGGCGTTCAGCGTCATATGCGGACATGCTAACCTCTGTGCTTCGGTGGCCTCGGTTTATATGGAAGCTGAATCAAGCTTTAGATTGATTCTGATCATATTGCACATGTATGTTGAAGGCCATGGGAGGAACCGTTGTACAAAATTTGAGCCAAATCGGATGAGAATTGCGCCCTCTAGAGGCTCAAGAAGTCAAGACCCAAGATCGGTTCATATGGGAGCTATTTCAGGTTATGGACCGATTAGGACCATACTTGCCACAGTTATTAGATATCATAACAAAACACGTCGTGCAAAATTTCAATCCAATTTTTTTTTCCTTATATATCAATTCCTTATATATCAATATGTGTATAGTTATATATATATATATATATATATATATATATATATATATATATATATATATATATATATTGTTTTTTTTTTATAAAACTACAGATTTGTATCAATTTATTGCAATCTAATAAATTATTCATTCAAAATCTGTGGTGCATTGTATAGCTATAGATTCTTAGTATTAAGTCTTTACCATGTACAATTGTTTGAATTACAAGAATTTTATATTCTTGTTGTGCAGGTGTAAATAAATAAATTACAAATTAAAAATTTGTCGCTTATGAATTTTTTTTGTCCCGTTTGGTATACACAATTCATTGTTTTTGCTTTATGAGAGTGTCATAAAATCAAGTTGAAAGTTTCATTAATTTGGGATAACGCCTGGGTTCGAATCCTGGCGAGACCATCGCATTGACAATGTGAGAAGTTTGTCCCTGTTCCTTAGTGGAATATTCATGGGCGAAATTTGAATTTGCAAATTCAATTTCAGCACGCTTTCAATATAATTATACGTTTGCCTGGAATTTAATTTTAAGGGAAAACTATGAACAGCAACCTCCGTCAAAATATATCAACACATTTAATGCTAAACGAAATATATCTACACATACGCCTTCGAAGAAGCAGACATTTTTCACCTATTTTTTGACAAGAAACTGTCATCTACTTTGCAGAAATCAAATTAAAATATATTAAATTAGGATTATTGTGATCACCACTTGCTACCATTTATAAAAATTATAAATTTAATTATAAACAATTGACTTCACACAAATGAGTTTTGTTTTTAATGTGGGAAAGATATTCCTGAAAAACTGAATAAGTTTCGTTAATGAAAATTTATGAAAAAACTCATAACAAAACGTGCTGACAGTTTTGTAAAGGATGTTAATGAAAATTTTTTAAAATGCATTTACATATTTAAATGATCATGACTACCATATTTCATTTCCCACTAACTAAAAAATGGAAATAAGACTAGTTAAAACGAGGTGGACTTCAAACAGACATGTCCTCAAAATATTGTATAATACCTTTCATTTGAGCCAAATATTGACATAGTCGCAAAATTTTTTCCCTTTAGGGGTGTTTTGGGAAAGGGGTGATGCCCTAAATACATGGTCCTACATTTGGATATCAAATTCGTTTTCTACTCTCAAATAACTTTATTTGAGCCCCATATTGCGATGGTCACTAAAAAATTGCTGGTTGTGGGGTATTGTGACCCCCAGAAAATTGGTCCCGAAAATGGGTATCAATTCTTGTTCTACTCCCCAATACCTTTCATTTAAGCTCCACACTAAGCCCGGAAAATATATCAGAGACGTACTCTATTCTCATATATCTATAAATCATCTATTTGAACCCCATATTGCCATTGCCCTCAAAATTGGATATCAAATTCGTTTTCTAATCTCATTTAAACTCCTTATTGCAAAATTCAGCAAATATGTCCGGTTTGGGGTATTGGCCCTATGACTATGAATATTAAGTTCAACTCTCTTTAAGACCCAAATTGTCTTGGTGAGCAAATACGTCCTTTTAGGGGGTTGTTATGGTGGTGGGACGTCCGCTAGACAGTTGGCCCCTAATGTTGATATCAGATACGTGGTCTACTCGCAAATACCTTTAATTTGAGCGCCATATTTCCATAGTCGGCAAACCGGCTTGGGGGAGTGTTTTGGGGGATGGGCGGCCACTCAGTTATTTGGCCTTGAAAATATATATCGGATTCGTGTTCCACTTTAAAAATCCTCTTATTTTAGCGTCATATTGCAAAAGTCAGAAAATACTTACTATTTGGTGGTGTTGTGGGGGTGGGGTGGCCCCATAGACACTTCTCCCGAATATTGATATCAAATTCGTGCTTTACTCTCAAAGACCTTTCATTGAGCTCCATATTGCTATGGCCCCAAACACTGGGTCCCATATTTGAATATCAGATTCGTATTCTAGATTCAAATACCTTTTATTTAAGCCCCATATTCCCATGGTCAGTAAATAAGTCCTGTTCGGGGGGTGTTTTGGGAAAGGGATGGACCCCCAGAAACGTGGTCCCACATTTGGATATCAGATTCGTATTCTACTCGCAAATAACTTTCATTTGAGCCCCATATTGCCATGGTCGGTAAATATGTCCGTTTTAGGGTTGTTTCGGGGCTTGGGATGGTCCTCTAGCACTGGGTCCAACAATTGGATAACAGATAAGTTTTCTTATCCAAAATACCTTTCATTTGAGTCCCATATTGTCGTGATTGGTTTAAATATATGTTTGGAGATATACAAATATTCATTGTTGGGCATACCAGTAGACTCACAATCACTTTCTGATTCTACTTAGCCATGTCCGTCGTTCCTCCATATACTTTTGTATATAAGATACTGATCCCATGTTCGATTGATTTATCTTAAAAATTTTAAACCCGTTTAGATATAGACCTCATATAAAACTATCAGCCAATTAACATTGATAAAAGCATATTTTTGTACGCTTAATTGTTGTTTTACTTTATAATTTAAACTTTTTTTAAATAAGAATATTGAGAGCATTGAGGTTTGTTTCTAATTTTGGTCGGCTAGATTGGGATCTGGTAGGTTATCTATGCAACATTTTTGTCTGAAAAATTTGTTCTAGTGGCAGCACTGCTCGTAAGTGAATACAATTAAAGCTTGTGAAATTATGCTTAAGTATAAATTAAAATAATTTAAGGTTTAAATACGCGTGTGGAAAAAACTTTAGATACATTATGCAATTTCTCAATTTTCCACACTCCCTAATGCTTGGCAAATAAATTACGCTAAGAACTTTCAGAGATTTTATACTGAAATACAATTAATAGTTAACGGTGGTTAATACACACTAACGATACATACCCACTTAGCTACGCCCATGTCTTGGAAGTTTGGAATTGTAAACATGGAATCTCACTCGTAAAATTTCATTAAAATTTTTTGTACATAACCACAATCAAAATATTTCAAAAGAAACTCAAAAATTCAAAGAATAATTTTTGAATTGTATTTTTCTGTCTTCCTGTCTGTTTTTCTGTCTGGAGGCCACCGTAACGTAGAGGTTAGCTTGTCCGCCTAGACGCTGAACGCCTGGGTTCAAATCCTGGCGAGACCATCAAATTTTTAGCGGACATTTTTACTACTACTTATTGTATACTAATTTCGTCATTCTGTTTGTAACTACTCGAAATATTCGTCTGAGACCCCATAAAGTATATATATTCTTGATCGTCATGACATTTTAAGTCGAACTAGCCATGTCCGTCCGTCTGTCCGTCCGCTAGCCACTTGAAATTGTGCACAAATGCTTCTCATTAGTGTAGGTCGGTTGGGATTGTAAATGGGATATATCGGTCCACGTTTTGATATAACTGCCATATAAAGCGATCTGGGGTCTTGACTTCTTGAGCCACTACAGGGAGCAATTATTATAGGATTTAGTTGAAATTTTGCATGAGGTGTTTCGTTATGACATTCCTATCCGATTTGGCTGAAATTTTGCATGAGGTGTTTTGTTATGACATTCAACTAAGAATAGTTCAAATCGGCCTATAACCTGATAAAGCTGCCATATAAACCGATCTTGGGTCTTGACTACTTGAGCCTCTACAGGGAGCAATTATTATCCGATTTAGCTGAAATTTTGCATGAGGTGTCTCGTTATGACATTCAAAAACTGTGCTAAGAATAGTTCAAATCGGTCCATAACCTGATATGGCTGCCATATAAACCGATATAGGATCTTGACTTCTTGAGCCTCTAAAAAGCGCAAAAATTATCCGATTTGGCTGAAATTTTGTACAACGGCTTCTCCCATGACCTTTAACATACGTGTCGATTATGGTATAAATCGGTTTGTAGCCTAATACAGCTCCCCTTTAAACTGATTTCCCTATTCTACTTCCTCAATCCCTTAAGTGCGCAATTTTTACTAGATTTGGCTGAAATTTTACACAATGGCTTCTACTATGGTCTCCAATATTCAATATTCTTTTATCCTTTGTTTGCCTTAAAAGAGATACCGTGTGTATATACTGCAGTTGTCAGACCTATAACGCTATACTTACTGGTCAATACTCAACCGCATCCAAAGGATGGCTTGTTTGCGCATCACAGCCGCACTGAGGACGACACAATCTGATGCACTGAATTTAATGTTACATCTAATGCCTCCGGACATTGTGGATAGACCAATTGCAGCGAGAGGTTAAGGGAACTTTCTCTTTGGTCATTGTGGCGGCTACGGACACTGTTTTATTATTGTTATTATTATTGTCTTAATACAATGTCCGATGGATGCTACAGGCAGTGTGGATTACACCCCAGCTGCCTCTAGCGACATGTAAGCTAAGTTTTCAGGATCAGGTCCGAAGGACAACGAATGATAGATAAACGAGCACTCCAAAACTATGTGGCCTAATCTAGACTTGAAGAGGTCTACCGCTTTGCTGTCGTTGGCTTGAACAGACGTCGCAGTCATTGTGTCCGTCATAACAGGTCACTGTCTAATCGGAAAACATGCTGACTGACTGAAGGTTGCTATCAACGACTTTTGCAGAAGCTGTGAGGACATCGAAGAAGAAGAGACTATAGAACACCTTCTATGTGTGTGTCCCGCACTAGCAGTCAGAAGAAGCTCCACTTTAGGTTCTCATTTCTTTGAGAACCTGTCCGATTTACCGGATGTGAACATTCGCAAGTTATTGGGCTGTTTAAAGCGTTCTGGATGGTTCAGTAGAACTAGAAGGCATCTTCCTTCTTCTGTTCGTGTGGTATCACAATGGACGAAAACGTCTAAGTGAGTCTGATGGCAGACTATCTAACAAGCAATTGTTTGTCTTTCAGAACAATTTTTATTAAAATATTTTTTGGAAAAAATTTAATGAAGATTTGGACTTAAACGAAATTTTAAAGATTGTTTGGTTAAGACAATCTCAAAAATTGTATCTTTTGAAAAAATTACATTGCAATTCGGTGTTTAGAATAATTTAATTTTATTCATCCATTTCATTTCATGGCTCGGGCCTGGCCGCTGGCCTCCATATTAACCCATCTTCCGACTTGTTTTCTTGAGCTCCACATGCCGTAATTGTTATCCGATTGGGGTGAAATTTTGTACGGGTGTTATGTTATCCTGCTTAGTACGGTCCAAATCAGTCTATAATCAAATATAGGTACCATATAAACCGATCTCTCGAATAGTCTGCTACGGCCCCTATAAGCTTAAATATCTGCCTAATTTGCAGCAATTTGGTACATTAAGTACGTGTATGCCCTTCAACTAAGTACATTTGAATAAATTTTGAGTAGGTGGGTTTCCAAGATTTGACCCGGCCGAACTTTTTTACTTGTTAAATTCTGTTATTAGCTCTCTCTTATGCTATGTTTCATTTAAACCAGAGGACTGAGAGTGGTGGTTGTTGGTATATTTATCTTATTAGATATAATCACCTGTGTCTTCTAATATTTTTCTTACAATGATCACATTAAAACTATCCTTTCATTCGCCACACCACGTCTTTAAGATGATGATGAGGGTAGATGATGATGTAGGGTATTTTATTGTCCGCTCCTCCCGACTTTAGCGTTTCCTTACTGGTTTTTTGACCGATCCATACAAAAATTGGACTGCTTATATTTCTAGTGAATTTCTCGAAAATCGGTTAAAACTATGATACAACTCCTATATGTAGGGATAGCTTGATTTGCGTTTATAGTGCCGAAGTTATTACAATTTTGCACGGATTCGTCCGAAATTTGGAACGGATTGCTTTATTAGCTAACCGCAAACATATGCCGAAATCCATTTAATCAGTTCTGAATATATAGATATCCCCCAATTTACACGCATAGGGTAGGTGTCGGATATTATATAGTCGGCACCGCCCCGGTAAGCCAAAACACTAGGCACTCCGAGATAACCCCCATTGGAGGCATGAAAATTAAGAATTTTCCAAAAGAAGGGAATTTGAACTTTTTACAAATAGCGGAGATGCTTTCGGAGTGGCCAAAAGAAATAAGTGGATGGAGACAAATCTAGCAAATTTGAAAAGGCAACAAAGGAGCTGGAAAGGCCCAATGGCCTTTTTTAGCTGTATAGTTTCCCGAAAAATTGTGTATGTGTACTGGGAAGCAACCAAATGAGGACCTCTTTGAAGGAATATCGTACCTAGAGGAGGAAAATTCCGAAAATAATTCCGTGAAATCGTAAAAAAGTGCAAAACAAAAAAATTTTATGTTTAGTTAGTTGTTCCCTAGCAACATACACTCAACCAAATTTGTTATTCAAAACAGGAAAAATGTTTGCTAATACAGCAGTTTTTTGTCTGCAGAAAATGGGAAAGCAGACATTAATGCTGTTTCACCAAACATAGGGCTGTATTAGCAAACATTTCGGCCAACTTAATCAGCAAACAAAATCAGGTGTTTTAAGTACAAAAATCTGCTGAGAATATTTTTTTTTGTGGAATATAGCAAACACTGTCAGCTAAATATTAATAGTTTAATTTGCTGCTATTATAGCAGTAGTTCTAATATTACAGCAATAGTACTGCAATCTCAGAGTAGCAGGCTACTGCTTAAAAGTCTGTTTCTAGCTGAAAATGACTGCTGCTTAATTATGAAGGGGTGTTAGAACAACAAATAGAACACATGTGTATATGAGTGTCTCTGTGGATGTTTGTAATCACCACTGAATGCCATACCATAACCTTTTTACTTTAAATTTAGATACAAAGGTCATGCCAGTCATGTGCACATTAGCAGAGCAATAACAAACTAGTAATAAGTAGACAAATGGCAGAAAAAAAACAAGTACAAGCGTGCTAAGTTCGGCCGGGCCGAATCCTATATAACCTCTACCATGGATCCCGGCATCTTTTATTTGCTCTGCTATTAGAGCGATATCCAGATATGGTCCGGTTTGGACCACAATTAAATTATACGTTGGAGACCTGTGTAAAATGTCAGCCAATTCGAATAAGAATTGCGCCCTTTGGGGACTCAAGAAATAAAATAGAGAGATCGATTTATATGGGAGCTGTATCGGGCTATAGACTGATTCAGACCATAATAAACACGTATGTTGATGGTCATGAGAGAATCCGTCGTACAAAACTGATTTGAACCATACTTGGCACAGTTGTTGGATATCAAAGCAAAAAAATACGTGCAAAATTTCATTCTAATCGGATAAGAATAGTGCACTCTAGAGGCTCAAGAAGTGAAGACCCAAGATCGGTTTATATGGCAGTTATATCAAAACATGGACCGATATAGCCTATTTACAATACCAACTGACCTACACAAATAAAAAGTATTTGTGCAAAATTTCAAGCGGCTAGCTTTACTCCTTCGGAAGTTAGCGTGCTTTCGACAGACAGACGGACGGACAAGGCTAGATCGACATTAAATGTCGCGACGATCACAAATATATATATATATATATACAGGGTGGCTGATGAAAGCCGCTACCAAAAAAAAATGTAATAACTTTTTTTCTATTTAATAATAATAATTTAATAATTAATTTAATTAATTAATTAATTAATTTAATTAATAATAATTTAATAATTAATTTAATAATTTAATTTAACATGAATAAAAGAAAAATGTATTCCATACACCGAAAAAAAAATGTAGCAATATTCATCATCAGCCACCCTATATATATATATATATATATATATATATATATATATATATATATATATATATATATATATATAATTCTTATCCGATTTGAATAAAATTTTGCACGACGTGTTTTTTATGATAACCAACAAGTGTGCTAAGTATGGTTCGAATCGGTCCATAAGCTGATATAGCTGCCATAAAAGCCAATCTTGGTTCTTGACTTCTTGAGCCTCTAGAATGCGCAATGCGTATCCGATTGGAATGAAATTTAGCACGACATGTTTTTTTATGATGTCCAACTACTGTCCCAAGTATGGTTGAAATCGGTCTATAAGCTGATATAGCTGCCATATAAACCGATCTTGGGTTTTGATTTTTTGAGCCTCTACAGGGCGCAATTCTTGACTGATTTAACTGAATTTTTGCACGTAGTGTTTTGGTAGCGCTTCTAACAAATACGCCAAGTAGTTGTTTAACCTCTAGAGCGTGCAATTATCATCCGATTTGGCTGAAATTTTATACAATGGCTTCTCTCATGACCTAGAACGTGCGTGACTAATATGGTCTGAATCGATCAATAGCTTGATACAGCTACCATAAAAACCTATCTCCCGATTTTGCTGTTTGAGTGCCTACCAGGCACAATTCTTATCCGAATGAACTTAAATGTAACACAATGACTTCTACAATGTTCTGCTTTCATTTATGGTCCGAATGGGACCATAACTCGATATAGCTCCAATAGCATAACAGTTTAATATTCTATATTTGTCTTAAAGAGATACCGCGCATAGAACTCGACAAATGCGATCAATGGTGGAGGGTAAGGGGTAAGATTCGGCCCAGCCGAACTTAGCACGCTTTTACTTTTTTCTTCTTATATTCCCTTTATAATTAAGCTGCAGTCATTTTCAGCAAACAACAGACTTTTCAACTGTCAGCTTGCTGCTCTGAAATTGCAGAACTACTACTAATAATTCTTTTATACCCTCCACCATAAGATGGGGGTATACTAATTTCGTCATTCTGTTTGTAACTACTCGAAATATTCGTCTGAGACCCCACAAAGTATATATATTCTTGATCGTCGTGACATTTTATGTCGATCTAGCCATGTCCGTCCGTCCGTCCGTCCGTCTGTCGAAAGCACGCTAACTTCCGAAGGAGTAAAGCTAGCCGCTTGAACATTTGCACAAATACTTCTTATTAGTGTAGGTCGGTTGGTATTGTAAATGGGCCATATCGGTCCATGTTTCGATATAGCTGCCATATAAACCGATCTTGGGTCTTGACTTCTTGAGCCTCTAGAGTGCGCAATTCTTATCCGATTGGAATGAAATTTTGCACGACGTGTTTTGTGATGATATTCAACAACTGTGCCAAGTATGGTTCAAATCGGTCCATAACCTGATATAGCTGCCATATAAACCGATCTTGGGTCTTGACTTCTTGAGCCTCTAGCGTGCGCAATTCTTATCCGATTTGAATGAAATTTTGCACGACGTGTTTCGTTATTATATCCAACAACTGTGCCAAGTATGGTTCAAATCGGTTCATAACCTGATATAGCTGCCATATAAACCGATCTTGGGTCTTGACTTCTTGAGCCTCTAGAGTGCGCAATTCTTATCCGATTTGAATGAATTTTTGCACGAAGTATTTCGTTATTATATCCAACAACTGTGCCAAGTATGGTTGAAATTGGTCCATCATCGAGCACTTTTCATCTTTTCCGCATATTTTTTTATGGAGTTCCATAGCGACCAACTTTTAGCTAATAATCCGGATGAAATGCAGTGTCCGGTTTATCGTCAAGTAGTTCGTGACACAATGCAATTTTTTTACAATTTTTTTTCTGATAAAAATACTATACTCTTTATACAATTTGCGTAATACACAAATGAATAATGAATGCGAAGAACAAATGAGTTTTGCAAAAGATGTTTGTATTTGTTGCTATTAACATCGTTGGATAAGTTGGATTTGATAAGGGAAGTAAGATTTGATTTGTTTTCTATTGCGCCTGTTCAATTTGAGATGTGTGCTTTACAACTTACTCTAGTTGGAATGGTTGTAAAGCACCATGATCCATTTGACATATCCTGCTGATGATTTTTCTTGGTCGAAAATGAAATCGCGATACAGGAAACCAATCAAATGTTTCTAGCAACAACACTTTTTGCTGACTTTTGAATGTTTTTTGCTATACTATTCTTTGAATAGAAAGCATTAAACAATAGTCTAAAGCCGGACAATATCCTGCAGTGGAATCTCAACAAATGAACAAAGGTGAAATGAATTTTGCGTTGAGTTAACACTAATTAATTTTTTTGGGAATTAATTTATAAATTTTTTGTTTGGGAATTATTTTACAATGAAGTAACACATAATCGTCGGCCAAGTCAATTTCGACTTTTATACCCTCCACCATAAGATGGGGGGTATACTAATTTCCTCATTCTGTTTGTAACTTCTCGAAATATTCGTCTGAGACCCCATAAAGTATATATATTCTTGATCGTCGTGACATTTTATGTCGATCTAGCCATGTCCGTCCGTCTGTCCGTCCGTCCGTCCGTCCGTCCGTCCGTCTGTCTGTCGAAAGCACGCTAACTTCCGAAGAAGTAAAGCTAGCCGCTTGAAATTTTGCACAAATACTTCTTATTAGTGTAGATCGGTTGGTATTGTAAATGTTTTGATATAGCTGCCATATAAACCGATCTTGGGTCTTGACTTCTTGAACCTCTAGAGTGCGCAATTCTTATCCGATTGGAATGAAATTTTGCACGACGTGTTTTGTTATGACATCCAACAACTGTGCCAAGTATGGTTCAAATCGGTCCATAACCTGACATAGCTGCCATATAAACCGATCTTGGGTATTGACTTCTTGAGCCTCTAGCGAGCGCAATTCTTATACGATCAGAATGAAATTTTGCACGACGTGTTTTGTTATTATACCCAACAACTGCGCCAAGTATAGTTCAAATCGGTCCATAACCTGATATAGCTGCCATATAAGCCGATCTTGGGTCTTGACTTTTTGAGCCTCTAGAGGGCGCAATTCTTATTCGATTGGAATGGAATTTCGCACGACGTGTTTTGTTATGATATCCAACAACTGTGCCAATTATGGTTTAAATCGGTCCATAACCTGATATAGCTGCCATATAAACCGATCTTGGGTCTTGACTTCTTGAGCCTCTAGCGTGCGCAATTCTTATCCGATCAGAATGAAATTTTGCACGACGTGTTTTGTTAGTATATCCAACAACTGTGCCAAGTATGGTTCAAATCGGCCCATAACCTGATATAGCTGCCATATAAACCGATCTTGGGTCTTGACTTCTTGAGCCTCTAGAGGGCACAATTCTTATCCGATTTGAATGAATTTTTGCACGAAGTATTTCGTTATGATATCCAACAACTGTGCCAAGTATGGTTGAAATCGGTCCATAACCTGATATAGCTGTCATATAAACAGATCTGGGGATTTGACTTCTTGAGCTTTTAGAGGGCGCAATTCCTATCCGATTTGGATGAAATTTTGCATGACGTATTTTATTTTTACTTTCAACAACTGTGTCAAATAAGGTTCAAATCGGTCCATAACCTGATATAGCTGCCATATAAACCGATCTGGGATCTTGACTTCTTGACCCCTAGAGATCGCAATTATTATCCGATATGCCTGAAATTTTGTTCGACGGATCCTCTCATGACCATCAACAAACGTGTTTATTATGGTCTGAATCGGTCTATAGCCCGATACAGATCCCATATAAATCGTTCTCTCTATTTTACTTCGTGAGCCCCAATGGGCGCAATTCTTATACGAATTGGCTGAAATTTTACACAGGTCTCCAACATATAATTTAATTGTGGTCCGAACCGGACCATATCTTGATATCGTTTTAATAGCAGAGCAACTCTTTTCTTATATCCTTTTTTGCCTAAGAAGAGATGCCGGGAAAAGAACTCGACAAATGCGATCCATGGTGGAGGGTATATAAGATTCGGCCCGGCCGAACTTAGCACGCTTTTACTTGTTATACCCTCCACCATAAGATGGGGGGTATACTAATTTCGTCATTCTGTTTGTAACTACTCGAAATATTCGTCTGAGACCCCATAAAGTATATATATTCTTGATCGTCGTGACATTTTATGTCGATCTAGCCATGTCCGTCCGTCTGTCCGTCCGTCCGTCCGTCCGTCTGTCCGTCCGTCCGTCCGTCCGTCCGTCCGTCCGTCCGTCCGTCCGTCCGTCCGTCCGTCCGTCCGTCCGTCCGTCCGTCCGTCCGTCCGTCCGTCCGTCTGTCTGTCGAAAGCACGCTAACTTCCGAAGGAGTAAAGCTAGCCGCTTGAAATTTTGCACAAATACTTCTTATTAGTGTAGGTCGGTTGGTATTGTAAATGGGCCATATCGGTCCATATTTTGATATAGCTGCCATATAAACCGATCTTGGGTCTTGACTTCTTGAGCCTCTAAAGTGCGCAATTCTTAACCGATTGGAATGAAATTTTGCACGACGTGTTTTGCTATGATATCCAACAACTGTGCTAAGTATTGTTCAAATCGGTCTATAACCTGATATAGCTGCCATATAAACCGATCTTGGGTCTTGAGTTCTTGGGCCTCTAGAGTGCGTAATTCTTATCCGATTGGGATGAAATTTTGCACGACGTGTTTTGTTATGATATGCAACAAGTGTGCCAAGTATGGTTTAAATCGGTCCATAACCTGATATAGCTACCATATAAACCGATCTTGGGTCTTGACTTCTTGACCCTCTAGAGGGCGCAATTCTTATCCGATTGGAATTAAATTTTGCACGACATGTTTTGTTATGATACCCAACAACTGTGCCAAGTATGGTTCAAATCGGTCCATAACCTGATATAGCTACCATATAAACCGATCTTGGGTCTTGACTTCTTGACCCTCTAGAGGGCACAATTCTTATCCGATTTGAATTAATTTTTGCACGAAGTATTTCGTTATGATATCCAACAACTGTGCCAAGTATGGTTCAAATCGGTTCATAACCTGATATAGCTGTCATATAAACAGATCTGGGGATTTGATTTCTTGAGCTTCTAGAGGGCGCAATTCCTTTCCGATTTGGCTGAAATTTTGCATGACGTATTTTATTTTTACTTTCAACAACTGTGTCAAATAAGGTTCAAATCGGTTCATAACCTGATATAGCTGCCATATAAACCGATCTGGGATCTTGAGTTCTTGGCCCCTAGAGGTCGCAATTATTATCCGATATGCCTGAAATTTTGTACGATGGATCCTCTCATGACCATCAACAAACGTTGTTTATTATGGTCTGAATCGGTCTATAGCCCGATACAGATCCCATATAAATCGTTCTCTCTATTTTACTTCGTGAGCCCCAATGGGCGCAATTCTTATACGAATTGGCTGAAATTTTACACAGGTCTCCAACATATAATTTAATTGTGGTCCGAACCGGACCATATCTTGATATCGTTTTAATAGCAGAGCAACTCGTTTCTTATATCCTTTTTTGCCTAAGAAGAGATGCCGGGAAAAGAACTCGACAAATGCGATCCATGGTGGAGGGTATATAAGATTCGGCCCGGCCGAACTTAGCACGTTTTTACTTGTTTTATGATAATAATTTCTATTTTGAAGACAACTATTTTAAAATTTAAAGAAATCGTATTTAATTTCTTATCCATTTAATCAAATTTCAAAATATCGTCGATGTAATCTAATTTTTGAACAGCGCACTGTATTTCACTGACATGCTAACCCAAGTTAAGATACTTATATGTTTGTTTTTATTTTTGTTGGGGTTTTGTCGACGCAATTTTTATGCGATATTTAAAACGCATTAAAAGAATTTTATGACTTGGCTTTGTTACAGCGAATGTGTTTTGTCAGTTCGTTTGTTTCATTTTTGTTGGGGTTTATTCCTTTTTGTCTCATCTGCTCCAAAGATTCTCGAAATTTTGCAGCCATCCTCCTCCAACAGAACCATACAAAAAGAATTGAAGATATTTTAATGACCTTTAGTCAGGGCTAATATCGTATTTGCCCAGAATAATTAAAATGAAGAAAGAGAAATGGGAAATGTCCATTAATTATTAAATTTTAATTTGCAGTTTATTCAATTGTTTTGTTGGCATTATTCTTATTCGAAAATAATTGGAAGGAAGTGCGTTGATATATCAGTAAGATTTTTATACCCTCCACCATAAGATGGGGGGTATACTAATTTCGTCATTCTGTTTGTAACTACTCGAAATATTCGTCTGAGACCCATAAAGTATATATATTCTTGATCGTCGTGACATTTTATGTCGATCTAGCCATGTCCGTCCGTCTGTCCGTCCGTCCGTCTGTCTGTCGAAAGCACGCTAACTTCCGAAGGAGTAAAGCTAGCCGCTTGAAATTTTGCACAAATACTTCTTATTAGTGTAGGTCGGTTGGTATTGTAAATGGGCCATATCGGTCCATGTTTTGATATAGCTGCCATATAAACCGATCTTGGGTCTTGACTTCTTGAGCCTCTAGAGGGCGCAATTCTTATCAGATTTGAATGAAATTTCGCACGACGTGTTTTGTTATGACATCCAACAACTGTGCCAAGTATGGTTCAAATCGGTTCATAACCTGATATAGCTGCCATATAAACCGATCTTGGGTCTTGACTTCTTGAGCCTCTAGCGTGTGCAATTCTTATCCGATCAGAATGAAATTTTGCACGACGTGTTTTGTTATTATATCCAATAACTGCGCCAAGTGTAGTTCAAATCGGTCCATAACCTGATATAGCTCCCATATAAACCGATCTTGGGTCTTGACTTCTTGAACCTCTAGCGTGCGCAATTCTTATCTGATCAGAATGAAATTTTGCACGACGTGTTTTGTTATTATATCCAACAACTGTGCCAAGTATGGTTCAAATCGGTCCATAACGTGATATAGCTGCCATATAAACCGATCTTGGGTCTTGACTTCTTGAGCCTCTAGAGTGCGCAATTCTTATCCGATTGGAATGAAATTTTGCACGACGTGTTTTGTTATGATATCTAACAACTGCGCCAAGTATAGTTCAAATCGGTGCATAACCTGATATAGCTGCCATATAAACTGATCTTGGGTCTTGACTTCTTGAGCCTCTAGAGGGCACAATTTTTATCCGATTTGAATAAATTTTTGCACGACGTGTTTCGTTATGATATCCAACAACTGTGCCAAGTATGGTTGAAATCGGTCCATAACCTGATATAGCTGCCATATAAACCGATCTTGGGTCTTGACTTCTTGAGCCTCTAGAGTGCGCAATTCTTATCCGATTGGAATGAAATTTTGCACGACGTGTTTTGTTATGATATCCAACAACTGCGCCAAGTATAGTTCAAATCGGTCAATAACCTGATACAGCTGCCATATAAACCGATCTTGGGTCTTGACTTCTTGAACCTCTAGCGTGCGCAATTCTTATCTGATCAGAATGAAATTTTGCACGACGTGTTTTGTTATTATATCCAACAACTGTGCCAAGAATGGTTCAAATCGGTCCATAACCTGATATAGCTGCCATATAAACCGATCTGGCATCTTGACTTCTTGACCCCTAGAGATCGCAATTATTATCCGATTTGCCTGAAATTTTGTACGACGGATCCTCTCATGACCATCAACAAACGTGTTTATTATGGTCTGAATCGGTCTATAGCCCGATACAGATCCCATATAAATCGTTCTCTCTATTTTACTTCGTGAGCCCCAATGGGCGCAATTCTTATACGAATTGCCTGAAATTTTACACAGGTCTCCAACATATAATTTAATTGTGGTCCGAACCGGACCATATCTTGATATCGTTTTAATAGCAGAGCAACTCTTTTCTTATATCCTTTTTTGCCTAAGAAGAGATGCCGGGAAAAGATCTCGACAAATGCGATCCATGGTGGAGGGTATATAAGATTCGGCCCGGCCGAACTTAGCACGCTTTTACTTGTTCTATTTTCTGAGTTCCTTTTAGGTGTCACAAATTTGATGTGTCAACTGCTTAGTTGAAACTGAAAAGTTAGAGGCAAACGGTTTATTCTATTTAATTTGAAATTTGGTGCACACATTTCAAACTCGGTTAGGTTAGGTTGAAAAGAGGGGCAGATTAATATCACTATGGACATACACCTAAGCCAGTAATCGGCTTGTTGCGAACTCTTATTACTTAAAGAGTAACCTCGAAAAAGAAAATCTAAACTCCATGCTTCTTACAAAATCCTTATTTGTTTTCCAAACTACGCCCCTAAGTAGGCTCACGTCTGGTAGTATGTCCCCACTTAAGTGCCGGTGCACAGTGGGCCAAATGGCAAAAAAATTGGAAATAAGTCTACAACTTTTTATCTGTTGATTTTAGCCATACAAAATGTTCTAGACATTTGTAGAGGAGGACATAGGCTTTCAGAAAAGTGCTGTTGTTGGTCCATATCTTTAATACAGGGTGAGCTACAGGGTGTCAAAGTTGACCACTTTTGACTTCTCCAAGCTTCTGGGGGCCATAACTTTTGATCTACTCAACCGATTTACATGATTTAGGACTCTAGAGAAAGAGCTTGACAAGATCTAAAAAACTTATGCATAAAGTACCATGCCATCGTGTACTGTTAAGGAGTTATGAATTGTTTAATTTTAAAATATGAAAATTTGGCCTTGGTTTTTTTCAGTGTTTTTTTAATAACTCCGTCAATTTTAAAGCTATAAACTTCATACTTCACACAAATTATGCCAGCATATGTGTGCATAAAATACAAAAGGAATCACGTGAATATCTTTGGCGGTTTAAAAATGGCATCGTTTTCAATATGAAAAATATTTTTTTTGTCAAAAAATTGCAAAATTTTTCAAAAAAGATACTCCCATTTCCTTTAAGTTTTCGCAAACTTTGGCCGTCAAAGCATTATCATTTCTTTCCATTTTCACAAAGTCGAGGTATTAAGAAAAGTTTTAAGTGCTAATTTGGCTAATTTCGATATCAAACAACACCGTTATCTTAAGACCAAAATGGCCAATTTTTTTACTAAACTTCAAAAGTTTCTCACTGGAAAAAAAGTTCCACGGGGATTTTTTCGCTTTTTTTGAACTTAAATGAAAGCTTAAAATGTTCCCAACATTTTAAGGTATGTCTCGCCATATCCTAGCCATAAATGAGATCGTAGCGATCAAAATACTGAAAAAAGTCAATTTTCAAGTAGTGCTATATTCATTGCTAAAAAACAAGTATTACGTCACATTTTATTGCAAAGATGTTAAATAAACTTTTATTTGGTAACACTTCTTCTACAAAACACAAAAAGAATCATGGAAATATCTCTATTCTATTCCATTTTATGGAACCGGCAATAAAAAAGTCAATTTTTCAAAAAAGTCGAATTTCCCAAATTTTGTTTTTGTTGTCCTAATTGCACATGACACACTATAGCCATATTTACGCAACATACCTTATCGTAAAGGAAATTTTCATACCTTTCCAACGATGTATAAAACATTTCTCAACTCGGATTCTATCTACTCTAAAATTCATTTACACTTCATTAAACTCTATATAAAAATGTCTATTTGTGAAATGGAACCTTATATGGGGCCTACACTAAAACATTGATAGATTTGCCCAGGGTTTACAATACAAATGTGTTAGAATAAAAAAAGGTCTCCTGCCAAAGTTTAAAAAAATTGGAATAAAAATATGTGTTTTAGAGCGAAAACACTTCGCATCGGCGTGCGTTTGTATAGTACCTACATCTATTTTTAATGTAAGCTGATGATTTTTGAATAAAAAGTAACCTAGAAATATACCTGCATATATATATATATTTGTGTTAAGATTTGATGCAGACAAATGTTACCTGTTTCGCTATGTCGAATTCCCAGGAAATCCACCGTATCAATGAATGTGAAAAAACCTACCCATAAAAAATTCATTGTCATTTTTTTTAACCAAATTCGAGTCCAGGTAAATAATTATAGAAGAGTAAGTAAAAAGAGGCACTTTGGACCCCTTTTTACGATTGCGTCTGATACCTGAAATGGGTCATTAATTGTGAATATATTGCATAAATATTTGAACAAAATCCAAATTTTCTTCATTATATTTTGTAGAGGCGTAAAGGACATTTATAAGTTATGGAAGTCATACTGAAGTATTCCACTCTTTCGAAAATTGTATGGGACATCAAAAATGATTCCAAATCATACACGGAGTCATTTAAGGAACTTGTTTACACTTTGGACCACATATATGGAATAAGGCTAAATAAAGACGCTTTAGACAAACTTGAAAAATTCTACAAATCATTTGAGAGAAGGTTGCCAGAATGTTCATTCGCAAAAATCAAGTTTTTCAAAATGTATGAGAAGTGGCTGAAATCGGATCTACTTATTGAAATTAAACCGCTGATTCCCGGCCGGCCTAGCAAAGCATACGACGAAGTTACGGAGAAAACCAAAAAGAAAAAACAAGAGGAACTATTGGCGGCACATCCGCCAAATTTAATAAAAGATACGTTCAAAACAGCATTGTTAAAAACACAACCAAAAAATGTTGGACGAATTGTCGATGTTTTACCATTAGCATCTCCGAAAAGGGTAAAGAGAATGGTAGAAAGTATTCCAACTCCAAAATCGACTACAGAATTCACGGAGGAAGATGCACTGGCCCTGATTTTGAACCTAGGCCTCTCAAGAAACAAATACTCAACAATGAGGAAGGCTCTTCGTGAAAAAGGATGGGGTTGTTTACCCTCAAAACATAAATTGTACAACACCAGGACGAAAATGGTGCCATCAAATATATACGTGGACGAATTAAAAGCAAGAGTGAAACTTGCTGATCTTGTTGAAAATACAGCTGTTAGAATTATTTCTAATTTTACTGAAGAACAGTTGAACACATGTAATAATTCCGAAGTGGTTTTGATCAGCAAATGGGGTTGTGATGGATCATCTGGATTTTCCGAATATAAGCAACAAACAGAAATAGATACCAACTTCGCATCAATTTTCATGGCATCATTAGTACCATTGAGAATGAGATTGTACAAGGACCAATCTTCATCATCGAAAGAAAATGCATTTCAAGATATATGGATAAATAGAACACCTGGGTCAAAATATTTATGTCGCCCAATTCGGTTTGAGTATACAAAGGAAGACCGGAACACAACACGATCTTTGGTGAACGAAATAAAGGAAGAAATTGCTGCATTACCCATGATTGTTATAAACCAATTGGGAAGAAATATAAAAGTTTCGTTTCAACTACAACTCACTATGATCGATGGAAAGGTGGCAAACGCATTAACTGGCGTTATGTCCAATTGGAGATGCAATATTTGTGGCAAGAAGAATGGGCAATTCGAGGACAAGTCTGATGAAAATTTAGTAAACGAAAATGCGCTCAATTTCGGTATTTCGCCCCTGCACTGTAGAATTCGATTCATGGAGTATTGTTTGCATTTATCGTATGACCTTAAATATCGGACTAGCCCTGGAAACCGCGATGTCTCTGCTAGAAACAACCAAGATCTTCACAAAATGAGGCAGGAAGAGAAGAATCGAATCCAGTTGGAGTTTAAACAAAAGGGACTTATAATAGATAAACCTCTTTACGGATACGGAAGCACAAATGATGGCAACTCGGCAAGGCGGTTTTTTGAGGACCCCGTATCGACATCTAAAATAACCGGTCTTGATGAACACTTGCTAAGACGATTCAAAGTGATTTTGGCTGTAATCAATAGCAAAAAGATGATAAATTCAACCAAATTTGAAGCTTATAGTAATGACACAAAAAACATTTTATCTGATTTATATTCGTGGAAAGCTTTAACACCGACAGTACATAAAGTCTTACATCATGGCAAGGAAATTGTGGAATACAACATACTTCCGTTAGGAGAACTTACAGAAGAAGCTCAGGAATCCCGTAATAGAGATGTTAAACAGTTCCGGCTTTTCAATACCCGAAAGAGCACCAAATTTAACCAAAATTATGATTTACTTCAATATTTATTGTTATCGTCTGATCCGGTACTATACAGCATCAGAACTAAATGGCTACCAAAAATATGTGACGATATAGATAAGGACGATCCCGATGCCATTCAAATTAAAGAGCTTTTAAATTTTGATACCTTAGATTATTTGGTAGAGAATAAAATCAAATAATACAAAACTAAAATGCTTTTTTATTTTGGGAGTAGCTAATATACATATAAACGCACGCCGATGCGAAGTGTTTTCGCTCTAAAACACATATTTTTATTCCAATTTTTTTAAACTTTGGCAGGAGACCTTTTTTTATTCTAACACATTTGTATTGTAAACCCTGGGCAAATCTATCAATGTTTTAGTGTAGGCCCCATATAAGGTTCCATTTCACAAATAGACATTTTTATATAGAGTTTAATGAAGTGTAAATGAATTTTAGAGTAGATAGAATCCGAGTTGAGAAATGTTTTATACATCGTTGGAAAGGTATGAAAATTTCCTTTACGATAAGGTATGTTGCGTAAATATGGCTATAGTGTGTCATGTGCAATTAGGACAACAAAAACAAAATTTGGGAAATTCGACTTTTTTGAAAAATTGACTTTTTTATTGCCGGTTCCATAAAATGGAATAGAATAGAGATATTTCCATGATTCTTTTTGTGTTTTGTAGAAGAAGTGTTACCAAATAAAAGTTTATTTAACATCTTTGCAATAAAATGTGACGTAATACTTGTTTTTTAGCAATGAATATAGCACTACTTGAAAATTGACTTTTTTCAGTATTTTGATCGCTACGATCTCATTTATGGCTAGGATATGGCGAGACATACCTTAAAATGTTGGGAACATTTTAAGCTTTCATTTAAGTTCAAAAAAAGCGAAAAAATCCCCGTGGAACTTTTTTTCCAGTGAGAAACTTTTGAAGTTTAGTAAAAAAATTGGCCATTTTGGTCTTAAGATAACGGTGTTGTTTGATATCGAAATTAGCCAAATTAGCACTTAAAACTTTTCTTAATACCTCGACTTTGTGAAAATGGAAAGAAATGATAATGCTTTGACGGCCAAAGTTTGCGAAAACTTAAAGGAAATGGGAGTATCTTTTTTGAAAAATTTTGCAATTTTTTGACAAAAAAAATATTTTTCATATTGAAAACGATGCCATTTTTAAACCGCCAAAGATATTCACGTGATTCCTTTTGTATTTTATGCACACATATGCTGGCATAATTTGTGTGAAGTATGAAGTTTATAGCTTTAAAATTGACGGAGTTATTAAAAAAACACTGAAAAAAACCAAGGCCAAATTTTCATATTTTAAAATTAAACAATTCATAACTCCTTAACAGTACACGATGGCATGGTACTTTATGCATAAGTTTTTTAGATCTTGTCAAGCTCTTTCTCTAGAGTCCTAAATCATGTAAATCGGTTGAGTAGATCAAAAGTTATGGCCCCCAGAAGCTTGGAGAAGTCAAAAGTGGTCAACTTTGACACCCTGTAGCTCACCCTGTATTAAAGATATGGACCAACAACAGCACTTTTCTGAAAGCCTATGTCCTCCTCTACAAATGTCTAGAACATTTTGTATGGCTAAAATCAACAGATAAAAAGTTGTAGACTTATTTCCAATTTTTTTGCCATTTGGCCCACTGTGCGGTGTCTTTTAGACGCGAAAGCCGGGCAATCACATAGGAAATGCTCCAGCATTTTGTGTAAGGAACAGACAGGTTTTTGGCCAGGACGTTCTTGTGCCGACCACATTAACTCCCTGCTCATAATCATTGAACAGTCTGCAGAACTTAATACATATCTATTCATTTTATTCATCGACTTCGAGCGTGCTTTTGACATAGTTTCGCAAAGTTCAATATGGAGCAAGCTGTTGAATAAGGGCATCCCTGAATAGATCGTGACACATATTTGGGAGCTGTATAGGAATGCTTAAGTCTCAGTCCGTTTCAATGGAAAAGAGAGCCGATCTTCCGGGATCGACAAAGGAGTGAAGCAGGGCTGCAACCTGTTTCTGACGCTATTTTTATACCCTCCACCATAAGATGGGGGGTATACTAATTTCGTCATTCTGATTGTAACTACTCGAAATATTCGTCTGAGACCCCATAAAGTATATATATTCTTGATCGTCGTGAAATTTTATGTCGATCTAGCCATGTCCGTGCGTCCGTCAGTCCGTCTGTCGAAAGCACAGCTGCCATATAAACCGATCTTGGGTCTTGACTTCTTGAGCCTCTAGAGTGCGCAATTCTTATCCGATTGGAATGAAATTTTGCACGACGTGTTTTGTTATGACATCCAACAACTGTGATAAGTATGGTTCAAATCGGTCTATAACCTGATACAGCTGCCATATAAACCGATCTTGGGTCTTGACTTCTTGAGCCTCTAGAGTGCGCAATTCTTATCCGATTGGAATGAAATTTTGCACGACGTGTTTTGTTATGACATCCAACAACTGTGCCAAGTATGGTTGAAATCGGTCCATAACCTGATACAGCTGCCATATAAACCGATCTTGGGTCTTGACTTCTTGAGCCTCTAGAGTGCGCAATTCTTATCCGATCAGAATGAAATTTTGCACGACGTGTTTTGTTACGATATCCAACAACTGTGCCAAGTATGGTTCAAATCGGTTCATAACCTGATATAGCTGTCATATAAACCGATCTTGGGTCTTGACTTCTTGAGCCTCTAGAGGGCGCAATTCTTATCCAATTTGAATGAATTTTGGCACGACGTGTTTTGTTACGATATCCAACAACTGTGCCAAATATGGTTCAAATCAGTTCATAACCTGATATAGCTGCCATATAAACCGATCTGGGATCTTGACTTCTTGAGCCTCTAGAGGTCGCAATTATTATCCGATTTGCCAGAAATTTTGTACGACGGATTCTCTCATGACCATTAACATACGTGTTTATTATGGTCTGAATCGGTTTATAGCCTGATATAGCTCCCATATAAATCGATCTCTCTATTTTACTTCTTGAGCCCACAAAGGGCGCAATTCTTATTCGAATTGGCTGACATTTTACACAGGTCTCCAACATATAATTTAATTGTGGTCCAAACCGGACCATATCTTGATATCGCTCTAATAGCAGAGCAAATCTTTTCTTATATCCTTTTTTTGCCTAAGAAGAGATGCCGGGAAAAGAACTCGACATATGCGATCCATGGTGGAGGGTATATAAGATTCGGCCCGGCCGAACTTAGCACGCTTTTACTTGTTTAACCTCTAGAGTGCGCAATTCTTATCCGATTGGAATAGAATTTTGCACGACGTGTTTTGTTACGATATCCAACAACTGTGCCAAGTATGGTTCAAATCGGTCCATAACCTTATATAGCTGTCATATAAACCGATCTTGGGTCTTGACTTCTTGAGCCTCTAGAGAGCGCAATTCTTATCCAATTTGAATGAATTTTGGCACGTAGTATTTTGTTATGATATCCAACAACTGTGCCAAATATGGTTCAAATCGGTTCATAACCTGATATAGCTGCCATATAAACCGATCTGGGATCTTGACTTCTTGAGCCTCTAAAGGTCGCAATTATTATCCGATTTGCTTAAAATTTTGTACGACGGATTCTCTCATGACCATTAACATCAATTAATGTCAGTAAAAACCAGTAAAAGCGTGATATCAAGGATCATCAAGGATTTCATTTAGAGTTTTCATCCAAAACATTTCTCTCTGCACCATTATGAGGGTTAATTAGTGCGGTAATATCTTTTTGTTGTGTATAAATGGCTTTCACTCGAGTTTCTTTCCAAATTAAGAGCACAATTTAAAGTAAGTCTGGCAATTTAAAACTATTTTTCAAGAAATAGTTTTATCGACTTGTTTTAAATGCGCATACCCCCAAACCTTCGCAGCATAAAACTGGACCGACCTGCATTCTGCCATATATAAATTCCATTCATGTTACAGAGAAATTCGATCCTATTCAGGAAGTTTTTCATGTCGCTTTGGTTGTTCGAGTCTGAATTTGCTTCAAGAACTTCATTTTAGGGGTAAGTACTGCCCCTAACTACTTATAGTCTGCTATCACGTCTAGTTGTTCTGAATAAAAGAACCATTTTTATACCCTCCACCATAAGATGGGGGGTATACTAATTTCGTCATTCTGATTGTAACTACTCGAAATATTCGTCTGAGACCGCATTAAGTATATATATTCTTGATCGTCGTGAAATTTTATGTCGATCTAGCCATGTCCGTCCATCTGTCCGTCCGTCTGTCTGTCGAAAGCACGCTAACTTCCGAAGGAGTAAAGCTAGCCGCTTGAAATTTTGCACAAATACTTCTTATTAGTGTAGGTCGGTTGGTATTGTAAATGGGCCATAGCGGTCCATGTTTTGATATAGCTGCCATATAAACCGATCTTGGGTCTTGACTTCTTGAGCCTCTAGAGTGCGCAATTCTTATCCGATTGGGATTAAATTTTGCACGACGTGTTTTCTTATGATATCCAACTACTGTGCCAAGTATGGTTGAAATCGGTTTATAACCTGATATAGCTGCCATATAAACCGATCTTGGGTCTTGACTTCTTGAGCCTGTATAGTGCGCAATTCTTATCCGATTGGAATGTAATTTCGCACGACGTGTTTTGTTGTGATATCCAACAACTGTGCCAAGTATGGTTCAAATCGGTCCATAACCTGATATAGCTGCCATATAAACCGATCTTGGGTCTTGAACTCTTGAGCCTCTAGAGTGCGCAATTCTTATCCGATTGGAATGAAATTTTGCACGACGTGTTTTGTTACGATATCCAACAACTGTGCCAAGTATGGTTCAAATCGGTTCATAACCTTATATAGCTGTCATATAAACCGATTTTGGGTCTTGACTTCTTGAGCCTCTAGAGGGCGCAATTTCTATCCGATTTGGCTGAAATTTCGCAAGACGTCTTTTATTGTTATTTTCAACAACTATGTCAAATAAAGTACAAGTCGGTTCATAACCTGATATAGCTGCCATATAAACCGATCTGGGATCTTGACTTCTTGAGCCTTTAGAGGTCGCAATTATTATCCGATTTGCCTGAAATTTTGTACGACGGATTCTCTCATGACCATTAACATACGTGTTTATTATGGTCTGAATCGGTCTATAGGCCGATACAGCTCTCCTATAAATCGATCTCTCTATTTTACTTCTTGAACCCCCAAAGGGCACAAATCTTATTCGAATTGGATGACATTTTACACAGGTCTCCAACATATAATTTAATTGTGGTCCAAACCGGACCATATCTTGATATCGCTCTAATAGCAGAGCAAATCTTTTCTTATATCCTTTTTTTTGCCTAAGAAGAGATGCCGGGAAAAGAACTCGACAAATGCGATCCATGGTGGAGGGTATATAAGATTCGGCCCGGCCGAACTTAGCACGCTTTTACTTGTTAATTTTATTAGACTCTCTATTAGAAGCAACTCGTGCTGAGGCACCCTATGGCATACGCTGGGGTACTAACGACTTCCTCGGAGACATCGATTATATGGATGAGGAGCGACGTCTCTCTGTGCGTGGCTTCGAGCACATAAAAACAAAACTAAATCGACTAAATAAAAATGCTGCCAAAGTAGATCTGAGGATAAACATAGCAAAGACCAAATTGATGAGGATAGGAACATCAAATCTGAAACCGCTCACTATAAACGACCATATCATTGAAGACGTTGACAACTTCTCTTATCTTGGCAGCAAAAGAACAAAGGGCGACGGATGGAGGCAGACATACGCGTACTTATCAAAAAGGCTAGAAGCGTCTTTTTTAAGCTCAATAAAGATTGGAGATGCAGTGACATCTCACATAATGCAAAAGTCAGGATCTTAACAGTAGTGTGAAATCTATTTTATTATATGGTTGTACAACTTGGCCACATTTCTTGATGAAAACACCCAAAATCCCCACACTGGGGAACGAAGTTTGCAAAATTGGCATTTTTTAGTAAAATGTCAGTAGAGACCTCAATTCTAGGATGGCGCAAACAATTTATTGCATGCACTCAGTCATTACTTAGGGCAATAACATAAGTTATAAAGTTGGGCGTCTCAGCTTTGCGTTTTGAGAACTCAAAAGGACCATAAATGCACTTTTGACAGCCCGAACAAAATTTTGTAGGGAAGATCAAATTTAAAGGCCCACCAATGGGCCTCTGGGTCTTCTAGGGCCCTGAAATTTTGGATATTTCATGAAGATTTTCCATCCATCGCACCGATTTTGCATAAGTGAGCTCGCAGTCCTATGTGTCCCGTTATGATACCCAACGCGTGTGGAGCTACTTGAAAGTATTAAGATCTTGGAAATCATCGATCTTAAATTTTTTACAAAAATATGATTAATTTAGATTTTTTCGGAAATTTTAAATTCTGAAGCGAATAACTTTTAAAAGGATCGGACAATTTGCACAAATTTGTTTTAACCTTTATATGTATATATATATATATATATATATATATATATATATATATATATATATATATATATATATATATATATGTATATGTATTTATATGTATATATATATATATATATATATATATATATATATATATATATATATATATATATATATATATATATATATATATATATATATATATATATATATATATATATATACATATAAATACATATACATATATATATATATATATATATATATATATATATATATATATATATATATATATATATATATATATATATATACATATAAAGGTTAAAACAAATTTGTGCAAATTGTCCGATCCTTTTAAAAGTTATTCGCTTCAGAATTTAAAATTTCCGAAAAAATCTAAATTAATCATATTTTTGTAAAAAATTTAAGATCGATGATTTCCAAGATCTTAATACTTTCAAGTAGCTCCACACGCGTTGGGTATCATAACGGGACACATAGGACTGCGAGCTCACTTATGCAAAATCGGTGCGATGGATGGAAAATCTTCATGAAATATCCAAAATTTCAGGGCCCTAGAAGACCCAGAGGCCCATTGGTGGGCCTTTAAATTTGATCTTCCCTACAAAATTTTGTTCGGGCTGTCAAAAGTGCATTTATGGTCCTTTTGAGTTCTCAAAACGCAAAGCTGAGACGCCCAACTTTATAACTTATGTTATTGCCCTAAGTAATGACTGAGTGCATGCAATAAATTGTTTGCGCCATCCTAGAATTGAGGTCTCTACTGACATTTTACTAAAAAATGCCAATTTTGCAAACTTCGTTCCCCAGTGTGGGGATTTTGGGTGTTTTCATCAAGAAATGTGGCCAAGTTGTACAACCATATAATAAAATAGATTTCACACTACTGTTAAGATCCTGACTTTTGCATTATGTGAGATGTCACTGCATCTCCAATCTTTATTGAGCTTAAAAAAGACGCTTCTAGCCTTTTTGATAAGTACGCGTATGTCTGCCTCCATCCGTCGCCCTTTGTTCTTTTGCTGCCAAGATAAGAGAAGTTGTCAACGTCTTCAATGATATGGTCGTTTATAGTGAGCGGTTTCAGATTTGATGTTCCTATCCTCATCAATTTGGTCTTTGCTATGTTTATCCTCAGATCTACTTTGGCAGCATTTTTATTTAGTCGATTTAGTTTTGTTTTTATGTGCTCGAAGCCACGCACAGAGAGACGTCGCTCCTCATCCATATAATCGATGTCTCCGAGGAAGTCGTTAGTACCCCAGCGTATGCCATAGGGTGCCTCAGCACGAGTTGCTTCTAATAGAGAGTCTAATAAAATTAACAAGTAAAAGCGTGCTAAGTTCGGCCGGGCCGAATCTTATATACCCTCCACCATGGATCGCATTTGTCGAGTTCTTTTCCCGGCATCTCTTCTTAGGCAAAAAAAAGGATATAAGAAAAGATTTGCTCTGCTATTAGAGCGATATCAAGATATGGTCCGGTTTGGACCACAATTAAATTATATGTTGGAGACCTGTGTAAAATGTCATCCAATTCGAATAAGATTTGTGCCCTTTGGGGGTTCAAGAAGTAAAATAGAGAGATCGATTTATAGGAGAGCTGTATCGGCCTATAGACCGATTCAGACCATAATAAACACGTATGTTAATGGTCATGAGAGAATCCGTCGTACAAAATTTCAGGCAAATCGGATAATAATTGCGACCTCTAAAGGCTCAAGAAGTCAAGATCCCAGATCGGTTTATATGGCAGCTATATCAGGTTATGAACCGACTTGTACTTTATTTGACATAGTTGTTGAAAATAACAATAAAAGACGTCTTGCGAAATTTCAGCCAAATCGGATAGAAATTGCGCCCTCTAGAGGCTCAAGAAGTCAAGACCCAAAATCGGTTTATATGACAGCTATATAAGGTTATGAACCGATTTGAACCATACTTGGCACAGTTGTTGGATATCGTAACAAAACACGTCGTGCAAAATTTCATTCCAATCGGATAAGAATTGCGCACTCTAGAGGCTCAAGAGTTCAAGACCCAAGATCGGTTTATATGGCAGCTATATCAGGTTATGGACCGATTTGAACCATACTTGGCACAGTTGTTGGATATCACAACAAAACACGTCGTGCGAAATTACATTCCAATCGGATAAGAATTGCGCACTATACAGGCTCAAGAAGTCAAGACCCAAGATCGGTTTATATGGCAGCTATATCAGGTTATAAACCGATTTCAACCATACTTGGCACAGTAGTTGGATATCATAAGAAAACACGTCGTGCAAAATTTAATCCCAATCGGATAAGAATTGCGCACTCTAGAGGCTCAAGAAGTCAAGACCCAAGATCGGTTTATATGGCAGCTATATCAAAACATGGACCGCTATGGCCCATTTACAATACCAACCGACCTACACTAATAATGGCCACATTTCTTGATGAAAACACCCAAAATCCCCACACTGGGGAACGAAGTTTGCAAAATTGGCATTTTTTAGTAAAATGTCAGTAGAGACCTCAATTCTAGGATGGCGCAAACAATTTATTGCATGCACTCAGTCATTACTTAGGGCAATAACATAAGTTATAAAGTTGGGCGTCTCAGCTTTGCGTTTTGAGAACTCAAAAGGACCATAAATGCACTTTTGACAGCCCGAACAAAATTTTGTAGGGAAGATCAAATTTAAAGGCCCACCAATGGGCCTCTGGGTCTTCTAGGGCCCTGAAATTTTGGATATTTCATGAAGATTTTCCATCCATCGCACCGATTTTGCATAAGTGAGCTCGCAGTCCTATGTGTCCCGTTATGATACCCAACGCGTGTGGAGCTACTTGAAAGTATTAAGATCTTGGAAATCATCGATCTTAAATTTTTTACAAAAATATGATTAATTTAGATTTTTTCGGAAATTTTAAATTCTGAAGCGAATAACTTTTAAAAGGATCGGACAATTTGCACAAATTTGTTTTAACCTTTATATGTATATATATATATATATATATATATATATATATATATATATATATATATATATATATATATATATATATATATATATATATATATATATATATATATATATATATATATATATATATATATATATATATATATATATATATATATATATATATATATATATATATATATATATATATATATATGTATATGTATTTATATGTATATATATATATATATATATATATATATATATATATATATATATATATATATATATATATACATATAAAGGTTAAAACAAATTTGTGCAAATTGTCCGATCCTTTTAAAAGTTATTCGCTTCAGAATTTAAAATTTCCGAAAAAAATCTAAATTAATCTTATTTTGTAAAAAATTTAAGATCGATGATTTCCAAGATCTTAATACTTTCAAGTAGCTCCACACGCGTTGGGTATCATAACGGGACACATAGGACTACGAGCTCACTTATGCAAAATCGGTGCGATGGATGGAAAATCTTCATGAAATATGCAAAATTTCAGGGCCCTAGAAGACCCAGAGGCCCATTGGTGGGCCTTTAAATTTGATCTTCCCTACAAAATTTTGTTCGGGCTGTCAAAAGTGCATTTATGGTCCTTTTGAGTTCTCAAAACGCAAAGCTGAGACGCCCAACTTTATAACTTATGTTATTGCCCTAAGTAATGACTGAGTGCATGCAATAAATTGTTTGCGCCATCCTAGAATTGAGGTCTCTACTGATATTTTACTAAAAAATGCCAATTTTGCAAACTTCGTTCCCCAGTGTGGGGATTTTGGGTGTTTTCATCAAGAAATGTGGCCAAAATGTGTACCTATTTCTTTAAAATGATTTTCATCTACAAATTTGTGAAATATTAAAACCATATCTTTTGTAGTTTTAGTTTTATGACATTTTCAATTTCTATCCGTTCCAAAATGGCAGACTTATTTCCACTTATTTTTTTTCCCATCCCACTGTACGTTGGAACATTTCCTGTGTCATTGCCCGGCTTTCGCGGCTAAAAAACACCGGTACTTAGGTGGGGACACAATACCAGTCATGAACCAACTTAGGGGAGTGGTATGGAAAACAATTGAAAATTTTGTAAGTATCACGGAATTCCTTACTTAAAATTTTCTTTTTCGAGATTATTTTTCAGTTTTAAGAGCGCACAACAAGGCGATTACTGGCTCAGGTGTATGTCCATAGTGGCATGGGGCGGATTAATATATGCACCCTCTTTTAAACCTAACTTAATCTATATATTAATGACAGATTTTCAACTAAATGACAGATTCAGATTGCTTGCAAAATTTACAACAATTTTGCTGTATCAAATTTTGAATTCCTATTCTTCAGTCAAAAGTTATGCAGGTTAGATATAAACCGATATCAATATCAACCGGCTGGACCGAATCTTATATTCCCTCCACCATGGATCACATTTGTTTACTTCTTTGATCGTTAACTGTTTATTGACAAACAAAAGATAATGAATAAGAATTGCAATGCTATTGGACCTATGTCAGGTTATAAACCAATTCGAGTCATACTTGGCTTGGATATTTAAGACAATAGCAAATCCCAAATCAGAGAAAAATTGCGCCCTAGAGGAACTTAAGAAATAAAATGGGGTTATGGATCGATTCGGACCATATTTGGCACGTTGTTAAAGGTCATAGATAGATAGAAGGCATAGAAAAGTCACAGTCAGTTAAATCGGATAAGAATTACGCCTTTTAGCGGCTCAAGAAGTAAAATCGAGAGATCGGCTTATATCGGAGCTACATTCGAACCATATTTGGTACATCTATTAAATGTCACTGAATATGTCATAGTACAAAATTTTAGCCAAACCGGGTAAGGTTTATATGGGAGCTAGATCTGGTTATAGACCAAATCAGACCATATTTGGCACGTTGTTAAAGGTCATAGATATAGTTACTGTGTCAAATTTCAGCAAAATCGGATAAGAATTACGCCCAAGGTGTAAAATCTGGAGATCAGTGTATATGGGAGCTATATATAAATATGAACCGATATGGCCCATTTACAATCCCAACTGACCTACACTAATAGGAAGTATTTGTGCAAAATTTCAAGCGCCTAGCTTTACTCCTTTGAAAGTTAGCGTGCTTTCCACAGACAGACTCAAAATGTCAAGACGATCACGAATATATATACTTTATGGGGTCTTGGATCAATTTTTTGAGGTGTTACAAACAGAATAGCGAAGTTTGGATATACCCATCCTATGGTATAGAGTATAAAAATTAAAAAAAAACAACAACAACAAACATGTACCGCACAACTCTAGTTTTTTATACCCACCATTATTGTTATTGATCTAAGACCCCATAAAGTATATATATTCTTGTTTGTCTCGACATTCTGTGTCGAACTAGCTATGTCCGTCCGTCTGTCCAAATTACGATAGCGTAAAGCTATCCGCTTCAAATTTTGCACAGATACATAATATTGATATAGGTCATTGGGGATGGCAAATGGTCGGTTCAGATTTGGATATAGTTCCCATATAAACCGATCGCCCGATTTGGTTTTCTTGTTCTGTTATGACTTCCAACAATAGTGCCAACTACGGTCTGAATCGGTCTATAACCTGATATAACTCCCATATAAACCGATCTCCCGATTTGACACCCTTAGCCCTTGGAAGTCACAACTTTTTCCGTTTTAGCTAAAATTTTTCACATTGTGTTCTGTTATGACTTCCAACAACTGTGTCAAGTGTAGCTTCCTTATAAGCCGGACTCTCGATTATCCTTGTTCGGTTCCTAGAAGCTTTAATTTTTGCTGGTTTGACAGAAGTTTGGTATATAGAATAAAATTATGCCCTTCAAATTAATTTGTTTTGTATAAATTTTCTGCATTATACACGGTGGTGGGTCCCCAAGATTCTACCCGGCTGAACTTAGCATTCTTCTACTTGTTAATATTTATAACTTTTGCTTGAAGAATTAGATTTTAAAATGTGATGCTTCAAAATTACTGTAAATTCGGTCAACAAATGCCTTTGTAAATCAAAAAATACGAGGTCAGCCTACAAGATTTTTTGTCACATTTGGAGGGATTTGGAGGGGGAGAACGTTATACCTTTTATACGTGTATCATACATATTTTGAAAGATATTTCAGAAGACCATTGCAACAAATCAGTTTAACTGAATAATTCCGAAAATTAACAAGTAAAAGCGTGCTAAGTACGGCCGGGCCGAATCTTATATAGGCAAAAAAGGATATAAGAAAAGAGTTGCTCTGCTATTAAAACGATATCAAGATATGGTCCGGTTCGGACCACAATTAAATTATATGTTGGAGACCTGTGTAAAATTTCAGCCAATTCGTATAAGAATTGCGCCCATTGGGGCTCACGAAGTAAAATAGAGAGAACGATTTATATGGGATCTGTATCGGGCTATAGACCGATTCAGACCATAATAAACACGTTTGTTGATGGTCATGAGAGGATCCGTCGTACAAAATTTCAGGCAAATCGGATAATAATTGCGACCTCTAGGGGTCAAGAAGTCAAGATCCCAGATCGGTTTATATGGCAGCTATATCAGGTTATGAACCGATTTGAACCTTATTTGACACAGTTGTTGAAAGTAAAAATAAAATACGTCATGCAAAATTTCAGCCAAATCGGATAGGAATTGCGCCCTCCAAAAGCTCAAGAAGTCAAATCCCCAGATCTGTTTATATGACAGCTATATAAGTTTTTGACCGATTTGAACCATACTTGGCACAGTTGTTGGATATCATAACGAAATACTTCGTGCAAAAATTTATTCAAATCGGATAAGAATTGTGCCCTCTAGAGGCTCAAGAAGTCAAGACCCAAGATCGGTTTATATGGCAGCTATATCAGGTTATGGGCCGATTTAAACCATTCTTGGCACAGTTGTTGGATATAATAACAAAACACGTCGTGCAAAATTTCATTCTGATCAGATAAGAATTGCGCACGCTAGAGGTTCAAGAAGTCAAGACCCAAGATCGGTTTATATGGCAGCTATATCAGGTTATGGACCGATTTAAACTATACTTGGCGCAGTTGTTGGATATCATAACAAAACACGTCGTGCAAAATTTCATTCCAATCGGATAAGAATTGCGCACTTTAGAGGCTCAAGAAGTCAAGACCCAAGATCGGTTTATATGGCAGCTATATCAGGTTATGGGCCGATTTGAACCATACTTGGCACAGTTGTTGGATATCATAACAAAACACGTCGTGCAAAATTTCATTCTGATCGGATAAGAATTGTGCTAGAGGCTCATGAAATCAAGACCCAAGATCGGTTTATATGGCAGCTATATCAATACATGGACCGATATGGCCCATTTACAATACCAACCGACCTACACTAATAAGAAGTATTTGTGCAAAATTTCAAGCGGCTAGCTTTACTCCTTCGGAAGTTAGCGTGCTTTCGACAGACAGACGGACGGACGGACGGACGGACGGACGGACGGACGGACGGACGGACGGACAGACGGACGGACATGGCTAGATCGACATAAAATGTCACGACGATCAAGAATATATATACTTTATGGGGTCTCAGACGAATATTTCGAGTAGTTACAAACAGAATGACGAAATTAGTATACCCCCCATCTTATGGTGGAGGGTATAAAAACAAGTAAAAGCGTGCAAAGTTCGGCCGGGCCGAATCTTATATACCATTCACCATGTCTCGCATTTGTCGAGTTCTTTTCCCGTCATCTCTTCTTAGGCAAAAAAGAATATAATATGCTATTTGAACGATATCAAGATATGGTCCGGTTTGGACCACAATTTAATTATGTGTTGGAGACCTGACATTTTACAGCCAATTCGAATAAGAATTGCGCCCTTTGGGGGCTCAAGAAGTAAAATAGAGGGAACGATTTATATGGGAGCTGTATCAGGCTATAGACCGATACAGACCATAAAAAACACGTATGTTGATGGTCATGAGAGGATCCGCCGTACAAAATTTCACTCCATTCGGGTAAGAATTGCGCACTCTAGAGGCCCAAGAAGTCAATACCCAAGATCGGTTTATATGACAGATATATCAAAACATGGACCGATTTAAACCATACTTGGCACAGTTGTTGAAAATCACAACAAAACAGGTCGTGCAAAATTTCATACGAATCGGATAAGAATTGCGCACTCTAGAGGCTCAAGAAGACAAGACCCAAGATAGGTTTATATGGCAGCTATGTCAGGTTATGGACCGATTTGAACCATACGTGACAAAGTGGTTAGATATCATAACAAAACACGTCATGCAAAATTTCATTCCTATCGGATAAGAATTGCGCACTCTTGAGGCTCAAGAAGTCAAGACCCAAGACATGAACCGATATGGCCCATTTACAATACCAACCGATCTACACTAATAAGAAGTACTTGTGGAAAATTTGAAGCGGCTAGCTTTACTCCTTCGGAAGTTAGCGTGCTTTCGACAGACAGACGGACGGACGGACATGGCTAGATCGACATAAAATGTCGCAACGATCAAGAATATATATACTTCATGGAGTCTCAGATGAATTTTTCGAGTAGTTACAAATAGAATGACGAAATTAGTATACCCCCCATCCTATATATATATATATATATATATATATATATATATATATATATATATATATATATATATATAGGATGGGGGGTATACTAATTTCGTCATTCTATTTGTAACTACTATATATATATATATATATATATATATATATATATATATATATATATATATATATATATATATATATATATATATATATATATAGCGTATAAAGCGTTAAAGCGTTCCCTAATGCCCCTCCACGAAGTGGTGCGACACACAGTGCGATGGCAAAATTCGTATGTTAGTAGAAATAAGTCTAAAATTTTTGTACGGATAAAGATATTACAAAATTTTAGTGTTAAAAATTTGATGTGCTAAATTTTAGGTCCATAGAAGGCCCGAGGCCCATTGGTGGGCCTTCTAAGTTGGTCACCTCGGCCCTGCGAAATTTGGTTCAGGTTGCCAAAAGAGCATTTATGGTCTGATTTTAAAATTTATTTGCTGGAATGTGCTCAATAAACCCTACAGAAGACATGCTTTCTACAAAATTCGACAAACATTTTTTTTTGGAAATTTACGCAGAGGCTGGTCTCTTATTTTGAACCTTGTGAAGGCATTTCTCAACCAATTTTAATTTTTTTTGACTGATTTAAAAAGGTGGTAATTACAAAATACTAGGTCAGCCTCGGTCAAGTAATCAAAAAAATAAGCTTGTAAGTCTAATATCTCCACAACAAAAAGAGAAATTTGGATTAAAAAATAATGAGTTTTATAGTGTTTAATAAGCACTTTCCAACAAGTAAAGAAATTTTGGAAATAGGAATAGAAAATAGGAGAGGATGAAACAGGCCAAATGAGGATTTCGCAGCGCAAACAAAAATTGTTAGGGGATGACTTAAGCAGAGGGCACATGCATAGGGCTCAGGCTTTCTCGGGCCCTGAAATTTTGCATATTGTCTAACAAATACCCCTGCTCTATACATTTCAAAGATTTAAAGATATGGCAATTCATTCAAAAATGACGGACTGATTTTCACATCTTTTAAGTCTTCCGAATAAGCGATGTGGCGAAAATGTAAAGGAAAAGAACCAAACTGGGTAGACATTTTTGCCTATATTTTAAAATATTTTGTACGTAAAACATATATTTTTGGAAAGGTCAGGACTTGATTTATTAGAATCTTGTAGACGAATATCTCCACAAAAAATTATAAATTTTGACCTCGTTTCTTGATGCAAATACCCTAAATCCTCATACTGGGCAAATATGTTTGCAAAATTGGCGTTTTTTAGTAAAATGGCCGTAGAGACCTTAATCCTTGGTTGTCCCAAAATTTTTTGCATGTAGTTAGGGCCCCCTTGGGGTAACAAAAATATATTATCAAAGTGCGAGTTTCAGCTTTGCGTTTTGAGAACTCGAAGGGTTTTTCCAGTTTTTCGTAAAAAATGCCAGTATTGTACTCCTTATAGCTACTACTAGAGTCAACACAATTTATAAAAATTGCATTTAAAACTCATCTACATTAAGTCCTCTTTCTGAGAGGACTTAATGAAGATTTATAAAAATTATTACATTTCCTTTGTCATTGCCCGGCTTTCGTGTCTAACAGATACCGGCACTTAGGTGGGGACACAATACCAGACACGAACCAACTTAGGGGAGTGCTATTGAAAACAATTAAGGATTTTGTAAGTAGCAAGGAATTCTTAACGTAAAATTTTCTTTTTAGAGGTTACTTTATAGTTTTTAGAGCGCACAACAAGCTGCATACTGGCTTAGGTGTAATCCATAGTGGCTTGGGGCGAATTAATATCTGCACCCTCTTTTCAACCTAACCTTACCTAACCTAAGTCCTCATTACAGTACAATAAGCCAAATTGAAAGTGTTAGGTCAAATTTTCTTTGTAGAGACGAAAGTATTAAATTACGCTTTTTGATGAAAAAAGTCCCAAAATTGACTTTTTCATATTTGTTTAATGGTAACTCACATGACTTTTGACTGAAGCATCGCAGTTTAGCATGTTTCGTGGCAAAAATTTCAAATATTTATCACCTTTTTAAATTAGACAAATAATTTAAAATTGTTTGAGAAATACTTTTACATGAAACAAAATAAGAGTCCCTTCCCACCGTGCGTCTCTCCAACTGATGGCGTGACACCATTATCAACGCTGACTTCGGAGATATAGGGTCGGAAGGCGGGCGACAGGGCGAACGGCTCTGGAAGGTGTGTTCGCTCCTATACTCTTTTCCATCTCAACAGTGATTGTCTGAGAATGATTGCAATGCTGTCTATCTGGATGCGGTTGGCAGACTGAAGACGGTTTCAGACTACCTGTTACCGAGAACGATTCGAGAAAGTTTTGCTTTCCCGCGAGGGAGGGGTGGGAAGATAATGATGCCTCTGACTTCCCAAATGGCTCCAAGATAGACCCAGGTACTGGATTGGGGTTATACACCGACACATACAAGATCGGTATGTCGGTGAGACTGCCGGAAGAGTGTACGTTCTTTCAGGCAGAGGTTTGTGCCATAACGATATTTGCAAAGAATTTATGGGAGATGATTTTCAAAACCCAGGATTTAAGTGAACAATATGGTGGCCATCAAGGCCTTGGGTTCGTGGGCAGTGAAGTCGACTCAGTTTTCACGACATAGTGCTACCTTGGGTTAGCGGATACGATGGCGTCGGGCAGGCGCTTTCTCCCTACTCTCTTCTTGTATTTTAACACATTTCACACTTTTTCTTTTCCCATGCAACTACACTTCTTTTTCCACACAAAAGGTCAGATTAACCACCGAATGAACAAACGTTTTCATTTTGAGTTTCCCATTCAACCTAAACTATTTAAAATAAAATTTAACAAGTAAATAGGCGTTAATTTCGGCCGGGCCGAACTTTGGATACCCACCACCTCGGGTATATATGTGAACCACCTTTCGTCAAAATCCAGTGAAAAATGCATACCTTATGCCCCATAGCAGCTATATAAACAATAGCAGCGATTTAGACCAAATGCTTATAAGTACAAGTCATTTTTCAACCAAGAGATCGGTCTATATGGCAGATATATCCAAATCTGAACCGATCTGAGGCAAACTGAAGACAAATATCGAAGGGCCCAACACAACTGACTGTCCCAAATTTCGGCGACATCGGACAAAAATGGGCTTTTTATGGGCCCAAAACCTTAAATCGAGAGATCGGTCTGTATGGCAGCTATATCCAAATCTGAACCGCTCAGGGCCAAATAAAAGAAGGATGTCGAAGGGCCGACCGCAACTCACTGTCCAAAATTTCAGCAAAATCGGATAATAAATGTGGCATTTATGGCCCTAAGACCCTAAATCGGAAGATTGGTCTATATGGCAGCTATATCCAAATTTGGACCGATCTCGGCCAAATTAACGATGGATGTCGAAGGGCTCAACGCAACTTACTGTCCCAAATTTCAGCTAAATCGGATAATAAATGTGGCTTTTATGGGCCTAAGACCATAAATCAGAGGATCGGTCTATATGGCAGCTATATCCAAATCTAGACCGATCTGGGCCAAATTAACGAAGAATGTCGAAGGGCCTAACATAACTCACTGTCTCAAATTTCAGCAAAATCGAATAATAAATATGGCTTTTATGGGCCTAAGACCCTAAATCGGAGGATCGGTCTATATGGCAGCTATATCCAAATCTGGACCTACTGAGCCAAATTGAAGAAGGATGTTAGGGGGCTTAACACAACTCACTGTCTCAAATTTCAGCAAAATCGGATAATAAATGTGGCTTTTATTGGCCTAAGACCCATAATCGGTCTATATGGGGGCTATATCAAGATATAGTCCGATATAGCCCATCTTCGAACTTAACCTGCTTATGGACAAAAAAAGAGTCTGTGCAAAATTTCAGCTCAATATCTCTATTTTTAAAGACTGTAGCGTGATTTCAACAGACAGACAGACAGACGGACGGACATGACTAGATCGTCTTAGATTTTTACGCTGATCAAGAATATATATACTTTATAGGGTCGGAAATGGATATTTCGATGTGTTGCAAACGGAACGACAAATTTAATATACCCCCATTCTTCGGTGGTGGGTATAAAAATTGCATTGGGAAGTCGTAGAATTGCACTTTTCCTAATGTACATTCTTCGTTTTGAAGAATATAGTCCGATATAGCCCATCTTCGAACTTAACCTGCTTATGGACAAAAAAAGAGTCTGTGCAAAATTTCAGCTCAATATCTCTATTTTTAAAGACTGTAGCGTGATTTCAACAGACAGACGGACGGACATGACTAGATCGTCTTAGATTTTTACGCTGATCAAGAATATATATACTTTATAGGGTCGGAAATGGATATTTCGATGTGTTGCAAACGGAACGACAAAATTAATATACCCCCATTCTTCGGTGGTGGGTATAAAAATTGCATTGGGAAGTCGTAGAATTGCACTTTTCCTAATGTACATTCTTCGTTTTGAAATTAGGATTTGAGCAATTTTGCTTGGAGTCGGAGTCGAGATAATTTTCTCGACTCCGACAAAGTTATGAAAAATGTTTCAACAAAAAATTAAATAAAAATGTGTTTTCAATAAAAAATATAATGTTGTTATTTTTATAGTACATAGAAAAAAATAACTCTTAGAAAAAACCAATTACCAAATTTGTATTCGAAACTTTAAATTCTCAACAAATGTTAGCATTGACCGAGACATTGTTTGATAAAGTACGTAAGTAAGTCTCTACAAGATTGAGAAATTTTGTGGACTTTTAACAAATTCTTTAGTTGAGGTAGTTGTTTAAATGGGCGTACTACTAGCGCACAAAACTCCCATGCTATCCATGACTTGTAAACACAGGTTCGAGTCCCCCGGTCGGTCAAAACAAATTTTATTTTTTTTATACCCTCCACCATAAGATGGGGGGTATACTAATTTCGTCATTCTGTTTGTAAGTACTCGAAATATTCGTCTGAGACTCATAAAGTATATATATTCTTGATCGTCGTGACATTTTATGTCGATCTAGCCATGTCCGTCCGTCTGTCCGTCCGTCCGTCCGTCTGTCCGTCCGTCTGTCTGTCGAAAGAACGCTAACTTCCGAAGGAGTAAAGCTAGCCGCTTGAAATTTTGCACAAATACTTCTTATTAGTGTAGGTCGGTTAGTATTGTAAATGGGCCATATCGGTCCATGTTTTGATATAGCTGCCATATAAACCGATCTTGGGTCTTGACTTCTTGAGCCTCTAGAGGGCGCAATTCTTATCCGATTTGAATGAATTTTGCACTACGTGTTTTGTTATGATATCCAACAGCAGTGAACAGTATGGTTCAAATCGGTCCATAACCTGATATAGCTGCCTATAAACCGATCTTGGGTCTTGACTTCTAGAGCCTCTAGAGTGCTCAATTCTTATCCGATTGGAATGAAATTTTGCACGACATGTTTCGATATCCAACAACTGTGCTGAGTATGGTTCAAATCGGTCCATTACCTGATGTAGCTGTCATATAAACCGATCTTGGGCCTTGACTTCTTGAGCCTCTAGAGGGCGCAATTCTAATCCGATTTGAATGAATTTTTGCACGATGTGTTTTGTTAATATAACATTTTGTTATAACAACTGTGCCAAGTATGGTTGAAATCGGTTCATAACCTGATATAGCTGTCATATAAACTGATCTGGGATATTGACTTCTTGAGCCTGTAGAGGTCGCAATTATTATCCGATTTGCCCGAAATTTTGTACGACGGATTCTCTCATGACCATCAACATACGTATTTATTATGGTCTGAATCGGTCTATAGCCCGATACAGCTCCCATATAAATCGATCTCTCTTTTTTACTTCTTGAGCCCCCAAAGGGCGCAATTCTTATTCGAATTGGCTGACATTTTACACATGTCTCCAACATATAATTTAATTGTGGTCCAAACCGGACCATATCTTGATATCGCTCTAATAGCAGAGTAAATCTTTTCTAATATCCTGTTTGCCTAAGAAGAGATGCCGGAAAAGAACTCGACAAATGCGATCCATGATGTAGGGTATACAAGATTCGGCCCGGCCGAACTTAGCACGCTTTTACTTGTTTTTAGTTTAATTAATTGAGACACTGTGCAGCAGTACTTATTGAGTTATTTCATAATAAAGAAGATGATGTCAATTGGCTAGTGGATGCGTGCAAGACTACCAAACATGAGATGGTGAGTTCATTCCTCTGCGGCACCAAAAATTAATAAAAATTGTTTTTAAGGGTAATAGTAAAAAGAGTGACAGAGAAAACCCTTTAGAGCAGCAGTAAAACTGCTCTTGTCTTGCTTATGGATATATTGTTGTTGTTGTTATATGTTGGCTTGTAAAGAGTTCCTTTCAACAAGATATTTGTGTTTTGGGTCCTTGCGATTCAAAATAAATTGTTGCAGGAAAATTAACAACTTCAGTAGTTGTTTTTGAAGCAAAATTGTTGTTTTTCAAAATTATTTTTATCTGTGTAGATTGTTGTATTCAATTTTGCGGTTTTTAAATTCAAGCTAGAGGTATTTTTGTTTTTTATTTAAATTACTAACTGAACCGGGCACGCTCCGCTGCACCTTCTTTTACAGTATATGGAACAAATTTATCATTTGAATATATATATTAGAGAGCTTTTAGTGAAATACCATTAACCGAAAGTGGGTTGTATGTATCGCTTGACTTAGAGTATAACAACATAAATGCCTTTATGTGAATACCATATGACCTCTATTGGGCTATGAATTCGCTCGGAGGGTTAAGGGTCATTTAATTTTGGATGTTAGATCTACTCCATTTTTAAAACACTTTATTAGAGCCCGATATTCACATGGGGATTTTGGAAGCGGGAAGGGCCCATGGTGGTGGTTGGTGAAGGAATGGTTTGGACCCCCAGAAACGTGGTCTCGAAAGTGGGTATTAATTTCGTGCTCTACCCGCAATACCTTTCATTTGAACCCCATCTTGCCATGGTCGATATATATGTGCGATTTGGGGGTGTTTTGTGGAGTGGGGTCATCTCCCAAACACTTAGGATCAGCATCGTGATCCTTTCAAATATCATTTATTTGAACCCCATTTTGCCATTGGTTTAAGCGAACCAAACACTTGGTCCAAAAATTAGATATCAAATTCGCTTTCTAATCGCAAATACCTTTCATTTGATCCCTTATTACAATAGTCAGCAAATATGACCGGATTGGGGGGTGGGTCCTAAAAACTATCAACATCGAGCTTCATTATCTTTGAGCAATACGTCCTATTTCGTGACCAAATACTTCCTATTTGGGGGTTCTTATGAGACAGTTGGTACCGAATGTTGATTTCAGACTCGTGCTATATTCCCAAATATCTTTCATTTGAGCCACATTTTTCCGTAGTCGGCAAACATGTCCTGCTACGGGGGTGTTTATGGGGTATAAACGATGGGATGGGACGGCCACTGAGTGACTTGTATTTTACTTTTAAATTGATTCTTGTTTGAACCATTGAGTGGAGCGGACGTTTTGTTATTTCACTTCGCAAGAATTTTTCTGTAACTCGTAATAGGTCATTATTTTTCGAAGAAAAATTTAAGTCACTCAATGATAGCTGCGATTGGGGTATCCATTAGGCGGTTGATAATCTGCGTCTGTTTCCAGTGGAGCGGCAGATCTAGAACCCGGGAGCAGGCTTAGAATGGACTCCAAAGACCCATCAGCTGCGGGGGTGGTATCAGGCCGTAGCATGTTGTCCGCTACTGAAACCTTGACTGGTGGAGCGGCTGCTCCAGGCTCCACTAGCAGACAGACGACTGGTCAGCAGGGGCTTTTGACGAAGACACCTGGTTCGAGTCTTAAGGACAAGGCCGAACCTATTCTTTCTTCGCATGCCTATAATTTGCCTAGGCCATCGACCTTCCCCGGTTGGTTGGAATAAAAGAAGGCGCATCGCTCTCAGGTTTATTGAGAGGCTTGGTGCGTATGATCCAAAGACTCTCAATAATAGGAAGAGATACTCACCAAATTGGGCTCGGAAATTTGCTGCACAGTTTACCCCAAAGACTGCACGTTTAGATTCGGAAACTGCAATTCAGTCAGCCAAAAAGCTGGGGTCATCTGGAGGGTATCCCATGCCTAAAAGAACTGGGGCAAGCAATAGTAAGAAGGGTCCAAGAACCTTTGCTAATGTCGTTAGGGACGGTTTGGTGATGGAAGTTGTCGACAAGGCAGAAGAACAGGGCTGCATACCTAGAAATAATTGGAGTGGGATAGTCAATGGACTGTCATCAGTATACTCCGTTGTCTTTGCGGAATTTCCTGGGTCTCCTCCAGTTTGTGGCGACGCAGGCTGGTATCGGGGCCGATACAGACTAACTGCCTTCGGGAATCAACGCTCAATTGAAATGTATCGTTGTGCCCTAAAAAAGATTGGTAAGATCTGGCCAGGTGCAGCACTAGATTTAGTCAAGAATGAAGATATTCCCTCTCGACCAATGGCGCATGCATGGATACCAAGGATTTTCTCAGATCCTGAATCAATACTATGAATCAATGAAGGAGTTGGAGTTTCGAGGCATTAACTCTACCGTAAGAAAGTTTATTAATAACTTACTTACTAAAAGATGTACTCCGGCAGGCTTGAGATCTGTGGAACTAAAAAGATTAGTCGGCAAAGGAACTCCTCAAGGAGGTGTACTGTCTCCTCTATTTTGGAATATAGCCATTAACTATATACAATATTATTGTTTCTGGAAGAAAAAGGTGTAAAAGTGGTCGCGTATGCTGATGACGTGACAATTGCGGTTAGAGGAAAGCTTCCCAGCACTCTAAGAGATATACTTAAGGAAGCTTTACGAGCAACAGTGAAGTGGGTTTAGGTATAAATCCGTGCAAGACAGAGGTATTTCTTTTAAACAGGAGATACAAATTGCCTACAGTGGAACCTGTCTCCTTGGGAGTAGAGAATATTCCATGTACAGAAAGCACAAAATACCTGGGAGTTTTGCGGGACAGGAATTTAAGCTTCGAATCCAACATTTTGGAAAGGGCAAGAAAGGCAACTCTTGTCCTATACATCTGCAAGAGAGCCATTGGCAAAAGTTTGGGTTTAGACCGCGTGTTATGTATTGGGTTTATACTGCAGTTGTTTGATAAAAAGTACTGTACCACTATTCCTGATGGAACCGATTGGAACTACGATAACCCTAGTAACAGAAGCTACATACACTTCTATACGGATGGTCCCAAACTAAACGACAGGCAGCCATTAAATCTCTGGAGAGCGTATTTCTGAACACAAAAACCTCCCTCGACTGTCGCAGATCTCTCAACGAGATGGCTGAACAGTTCAAAATTCACCTGTTCTGGGAGCCGGGTCACAGAGATATCCCAGCGAATTGTAAAGCGGTCGAGCTTGCGAGACTAGGAACAACTCTACACATTCCAGGGATACTGGAATCTGTGGGTATGTCTCTAGCGACATGTATGCTAAGTTTTCAGGCCAGGCCCGAAAGAAAACAAATGATAGATGGTCAAAAAGAGGGGTCTGTGAGCATTCCTAAACTATGTGGCCTAATCTAGACTTGAAGAGGTCTACTGCTTTGCTGTAATTGGATAGGGCAGACATCTCAGTCATTGTGTCCGTCATGACAGGTCACTGTCTAATCGGAAGACATGCAGACAAACTGAAGTATGCCAACAACAACTTTTCCAGAAGCTGTGGGAACATCGAAGAAGAAGAGACTATAGAACACCATATGTGTGTGTGTTCCGCACTAGCAGTTAGAAGGAGTTACACTTTAGATTCCCATTTCCTTGAGAACCTGTCTGATTTAGGGGAAGTGAATATTCGCAAGTTATTGGGCTTTTTAAAGCGATCTGGATGGTTAAACGGTAGGAACTAGAAGGCATCTTCCTTCTTCTGTTCATGTGGTATCACAATGGACGAAAACGTATAAGTGAATCTGATGGCAGACCGCCACTTAACCTAACCTACTCTAAAATACCTTTTATTTGAGCCCCATATTGCAATGGTCTGCGAACACGTCCAGGGGGATGAACCCACAGACTTTTTTTACAGAATGTTGATATCAGATTAGTGCTCTATTCCAAAAAACCTTTCAATTGAGCCTATATTGCTATGGTCGGAAAATTTGTCCTCTTTTAGGGGGCGGCGCCCAAACACTTCGTCCTACATTTGGATATCAGATTCGTATTCTTCTCTCAAATACCTTTTATTTGAGACCCATATTGCCATAGTCGATAAATATATTCGATTTAGGGGAAATTTGGGTACTAAAATTCGCGCTACCCATCTCCAAGATCGGGCGTTTTGGAAAATTATGGTAAGGGGGGTAAGGTACCCTATTTTCACCACGGGATCGTTTTCCGCCATCCGTAAAAATTTAAAGAAAATCAGTTGAGTCATTTTTGAGTCTATACGGAACAGACAAACAAACCAACAAACAAACACGAAAAAAATAATTTTTATAAAGGGTGATTTTTTAAGAACTATAGGAAAGTTTTTCAAAAAAAAAAAAAAAGTACAATTCTGAAAAATGCATGAAATCTTTTTTTGGATCGATAGAACGATCTATATAATTTTATGTTTGGAGATTATTTCATGCAAATGTTGACAAGTGTTTTCAGTTACTGACCATAGGCAACACGAATTTGGGACGCTTTGTTTGCACAGCGTACATTTAATCATAAATGTTTTAGCAGTGCATTTAATTGCAGTTTTGGTGATTCCTTTTTGGAAGAATGGTGGTACATGTGAAATTGTATTATTATACCCACCACCATAGGATAGGGTTATACTAATGTAGTTACACCGCTTGTAACACTTCGAAATATTGATCTAGGGCCCAATAAAGTATATGTATTTTTGATCGTCTCGAAATTCTGATTCGAACTAGCCATGCCCGTCTGTCGAAATCACGATGGCGGTCGAACGTGAGAAGCTAGCCTGTTGAAATTTTGCAGAGATAATTAATATTGATGTGGGTCGAGGGGGATTATAAATAGGCTATATCGGTTTAGATTTGGATGTAGCTCCCATATAAACCGATCCATATACGCCGATGATTTCTTGAGCCCCTGGGAGCCTCAATTTTTGTCCGATTTGGCTGAAATTTTGCACAATTTTTGTGCGGTTTGTTTGAAGTTTGGCCATCTATTATGATTTCCAATAACTGTGCCATGTACGGTTCAAATAGGTCTATAACCTGATAAAGCTCCCATATTTTAGCAGAATCCATGGTGGTGGATTTCCAAGATTCGGCCGTGCCGAACTTAGCACGCTTTAACTTATTCTGGATGAATTGGTAGCTCCTGTAATGCTTCTGGCTGATCTTCACTCAAAAATCCACAATTTTGCTTATTTACGCATTCATTGAGCCAAAAATGAGCTTTGCCGCTAAACACAATTTTTCGATAAAAAAGTGGATGTTCGGTCAACTTTTCACAAGCCCATCCATCAAAAATTCTGGATTGCGGTAGCTTCAATTCTTGCACCAGCTGTATTTTGAAAGGCTTCACAACTAAATCCTTCCGCAAAATTGTCCACGTTGTTAAGTAACAGACACTATTGCTGCGAACAGCGACGAATCGATAATTCATGGTCATCATAAACACTGGCCGATACAGCTGCCATATTTTCTTCAGTTCGCACTTTACGTGTGTAGGTGGATTAATCTCCAACAATGAAAATTTGGTGCGAAATTTAGTCACAATAGCCCGAATTCCCGCTTCAGTGGGTCGATTAAACTGACCTTAAAATGGTAAATTTTGGTGCCGAAATTGGTACCATTTGCTAGATATATTAAAATTGGCACGTAGGTACAATTAGGAAAAATATGATGGGTTTTTAGAAGTGGAAGGAAACGCACTTATTGTGGTATAATTGAACTCTTGAAAGTACATTTTGAGCGACTAGAAGATTTTTTTGAAATTCGTACATTTAGGTACCAAAACGTAAAAAATGGCACTTTAAGTGTAAATACTAGGCGACTAGAAAAAATTTTTGAAATTCGTACGTTAAGTTACTAAAGCGTACAACATGGTACTTTCTGTGTAAATTGAACTAGTGCTCTGAAATTGAAAATACAGGTACACATTGACGACTAGAAGAATTTTTTGGAAATTCGTACGTTCGGTACTAAAATGTACAAAATAGTACTATCTGTACAGATTGAGCTAGAGCTTTAACATTTGGGTTGCAGGTGTACCTTACAAATATATATTAGGCGACTAAAAGTATTTTTTTAAATTTTCACATTTAGGTAAAACCGAAATGGTACTTTGCTTAGGGATTGAGCTAAATTTTTGAATGTAAGTAAAGGGTTTTCCAACAAGAGGGAGGAATCACACTGTATTTCTGTAGCTGTCGCTTTTGAAGCTTTTATTCTTTGACATTTGATAAATAGAAACTGCGACATTATTAACAAGTGCAAAGGCATTAAGTTCGGCCAGGTCGAACTTTGGATATCCACTACCTCGGGTATATATGTAAAACCACTCGTCATAATTCGGTGAAGAATGCATTATTTATGCGCCTACAAGGAGAGTAACACCTTCTCTGAGGATGTCACGATCCGCATTGTTTGGGTGCAGGTCCAAAGCGGAGTAACTGGGAAGTACTCTTATTTAAACTCTTATTTTTTACATTTTTTCCATATTAGTGCTACATTTACCTTTTGCCGCCAGTGGGGTTTGAACATGGGATCTCCCGTTTGTTAGTCAGATATGGTACCAACTCAGCCAACCACTTGTTTATAATGTGCGCGCTAAAGGTAAACATAAACAATTGGCTATTTTAAGAACAAACAGCATCGAATTTTGCTTCCGTCGACAGTCATTACATTATGCCTTATCTTGGAAAGTAGTTATGAATTTATATTTACTCTTACTCCGTGTGTTTGGTTTGCACTCACACCCAACATATCCTTCATGTGTAGAATAAAATAAAAAGAGCATCATAGACCCATCGCCCGCGTTTATTTATGAACTTGAATATTGGCATAACACAAAAAAAAATTTCGCAGAAAACGCATTTTAAGATTTCATTTCACTTTACTTAAAAAAAAACAAATATTAATAAACTTAACCTTTACTTGAAAAATTATTTTGTTATTATGTCAAACCAAAAAGGTTAGTGAGTTTGCTTCTAAAAACAGATGTTATTTCTGCTCAATTCAAGGAAGGCATTTATATTTTTTGTATTTTTAAGAAGAATCTTAAGATCATTGCTTCTGGATGGCGATCTTATTTTTTTTTTGCTACAAAATGAAGTCGTACTCGAACAACGCACGTGCTAAGTTCGGCCGGGCCGAATCTTATATACCCTCCACCATGGATCGCATTTGTCGAGTTCTTTTCCCGGCATCTCTTCTTAGGCAAAAAAGAGATATAAGAAAAGATTTGCTCTGCTTTTAGAGCGATATCAAGATATGGTCCGGTTTGGACCACAATTAAATTATATGTTGGAGACCTGTGTAAAATTTCAGCCAATTCGATTAAGAATGCGCCCTTTGGGGGCTCAAGAAGTAAAATAGAGAGATCGATTAATAGGGGAGCTGTATCGGGCTATAGACCGATTCAGACCATAATAAACACGTATGTTGATGGTCATCAGAGGATCCGTCGTACAAAATTTCAGGCAAATCAAACAGTAATTGCGACCTCAAGAGGCTCAAGAAGTCAAGATCCCAGATTGGTTTATTTGGCAGCTATACCAGGTTATGAACCGATTTGAACCTTATTTGACACAGTTGTTGAAAGTAAGAATAAAATACGTCATGCTAAATTTCAGCCAAATCGGATAGAAATTGCGCCCTCTAGAAGCTCAAGAAATCCCCAGATCTGTTTATATGACAGCTATATCAGGTTATGAACAGATTTGAACCATACTTGGCACAGTTGTTGGATATCATAACGAAACACGACGTGCAAAATTGCATTCCAATCGGATAAGAATTGCGCACTCTAGAGGCTCAATATGTCAAGACTCGAGATCGGTTTATATGACAGCTATATCAGGTTATGAACCGATTTGAACCATACTTGGCACAGTTGTTGGATATCATAACAAACATGTCGTGCAAAATTTCATCCCAATCGGATAAGAATTGCGCACTCTAAAGGGTCAAGAAATCAAGACCCAAGATCGGTTTATATGGCAGCTATATCAAAACATGGACCGATATGGCCCATTTACAATACCAACCGACCTACACTAATAAGAAGTATTTGTGCAAAATTTCAAGCGGCTAGCTTTACTCCTTCGGACTAGCTTTACGGACGGACGGACATGGCTAGATCGACATAAAATGTCACGACGATCAATAATATATATACTTTACGGGATCTCAGACTAATATTTCGAGTAGTTACAAACAGAATGACGAAGTTAGTATACCCCCATCATATGGTGGAGGGTATAAAAATGGCGTTTGAGAACAGGTAGAATTAAATTTTATAACACAACTCACTATCTCAAATTTCAGCAAAAGCGGATAATAAATGTGGCTTTTATGGGCTTAAGACCTTAGATCAACAGATCGGTCTTTAAGGGGATATATCAAGATATAGTCTGAAATAGCCCATCTTTGAACTTAACCTGTCTATGGACAAAGAAAGAACCTGTGCAAAGTTTCAGCACAATATCTTAATTTTTAAAGAGCGTAGCTTGATTTCAGCTGACAGACGGGCGGACATGGGTAGATCGTCTTAGATTTTTACGACGATCCAGAATATATGTACTATATAGGGTCGGAAATTAATATTTCGATGTTTTGCAAATGGAATGGCAAAATTAATATGCCCTCATTCTTCGCTGTTGGATGTAAAAATGGAACGATAAGCGCTTCAAAAACGCATTTCAATTATTAAAATTCACCACAAAAATGGTGAAAAACTTGCAGTCACAGTTCTCAAAACTAAAGGATTTTTTGGTCTCGTAAAGCACTATATCGAACCGCAATGCAGCAAAATTGTTGCATCTGGGACTCGAAGAGCTTTTGTTGGGAAGCCTCTGCATCCTCAACGTGTGACTGTTTGGTGGTCTTTTACATTTTAATTTTTGGTCTTTTACATTTTAATTCATTTAAAGCAATTAATTTGGAGCTCATAGTGATTAAGGGACGGCAATTCTGGTTTAAATTTGTTACTTCTGTTGGCTTTGACCGTGCCGCAGTGCAATACCTCTTTGGAGAGAAGTTTTACATGGCATAGTACCTCACAAATGTTGCCAGCATTAGGAGGAGAAAACTACCGCTGACAATTTTTTTTGATGGTCTGGCCAGGATTCGAACCCAGGCGTTCAGCTTCGTAGGCGGACATGCTAACCTCTACGCAACGGTGGTCTCCTAGTTCCGTTAACTTTTCTTATTTTATCTCCAACAAATTAGGAAAGCTTTAGAGCTTTTAAATACACGATGGAATTTATAAGCATATACGACATTAGATGGGTGCAATTTTTACCGGGCATCTTTCTCATAGAAACCCGATTTTTCAAATGTCACTGACGATGGGTCAGTTCCTGAACGCACCACAATTAAAAAAAAAATAAAAATTGTGGTTTCTCTACCAATTTTACAGTAACAGAAGAATTTGGCAATTTTCGATTTTGAAAAATCCTGGCTACGTCCCTGGTGATGTTGGTGGTAAATCTGGCCGATGTTCTTTTTTATACCCTCCACCATAAGATGGGGGGTATACTAATTTCGCCATTCTGTTTGTAACTACTCGAAATATTCGTCTGAGACCCCATAAAGTATATATATTCTTGATCGTCGTGACATTTTATGTCGATCTAGCCATGTCCTTCCGTCTGTCCGTCCGTCCGTCTGTCTGTCGAAAGCACGCTAACTTCCGAAGGAGTAAAGCTAGCCGCTTGAAATTTTGCACAAATACTTCTTCTTCTTCTTCTACTTCTTCTTAGGTCTTGACTTCTTGAGCCTCTACAGTGCGCAATTCTTATCCGATTGGAGTGAAATTTTGCACGGCGTATTTTGTTATTATATCCAACAACTGTGCCAAGTATGGTTCAAATCGGTCCATAACCTGATATAGCTGCCATATAAACCGATCTTGGGTCTTGACTTCTTGAGCCTATAGAGTGCGCAATTCTTATCCGATTTATCTGAAATTTTGCACGACGTGTTTTGTTATGATATCCAACAACTGCGCCAAGTATAGTTCAAATCGGTCCATAACCTGATATATCTGCCATATAAACCGATCTTGGGTCTTGACTTCTTGAACCTCTAGCGTGCGCAATTCTTATCTGATCAGAATGAAATTTTGCACGACGTGTTTTGTTATTATATCCAACAACTGTGCCTAGTATGGTTCAAATCGGTCCATAACCTGATATAGCTGCGATATAAACCGATCTTGGGTCTTGACTTCTTGAGCCTCTAAAGTGCGCAATTCTTATCCGATTGGAATGAAATTTTGCACGACGTGTTTTGTTATTATATCCAACAACTGCGCCAAGTATAGTTCAAATCGGTCCATAACCTGATATAGCTGCCATATAAACCGATCTTGGGTCTTGACTTCTTGTGCCTCTAGCGTGCGCAATTCTTATCCGATCAGAATGAAATTGTGCACGAAGTATTTCGTTATGATATCCAACAACTGTGCCAAGTATGGTTGAAATCGGTCAATAACCTGATATAGCTGTCATATAAACAGATCTGGGGATTTGACTTCTTGAGCTTTTAGACGGCGCAATTCCTATCTGATTTGGCTGAAATTTTGCATGACATATTTTATTTTTACTTTCAACAACTGTGTCAAATAAGGTTCAAATCGGTTCATAACCTGATATGGCTGCCATATAAACCGATCTGGGATCTTGACTTCTTGACCCCTAGAGGTCCGATATGCCTGAAATTTTGTACGACGGATCCTCTCATGACCATCAACAAACGTGTTTATTATGGTCTGAATCGGTCTATAGCCCGATACAGATCCCATATAAATCGTTCTCTCTATTTTACTTCGTGAGCCCCAATGGGCGCAATTCTTATACGAATTGGCTGAAATTTTACACAGGTCTCCAACATATAATTTAATTGTGGTCCGAACCGGACCATATCTTGATATCGTTTTAATAGCAGAGCAACTCTTTTCTTATATCCTTTTTTGCCTAAGAAGAGATGCCGGGAAAAGAACTCGACAAATGCGATCCATGGTGGAGGGTATATAAGATTCGGCCCGGCCGAACTTAGCACGCTTTTACTTGTTATTATTAACGCACACCTTCCCATCTTTTATGAATTAAGCATCCGAAACTTTGTCTCAACAAATTACATTTTTCTTTGAATACCAAAATAACACCTCTTATTGGAAACCCCTTTAAGGTTCTACTATCACTGTGAAGATATTTTACTTCAATATTTCTACGTGATTTTTTCAACTTTTAAAGTATGTCGAAGAGATACAAGGATATTTTTCAAGAGTGAACAAGTGTGGAGTGGGAGGTCGTCGCTAGCGGTGGTGGCTGCGAACTTTGGGTTTCCTGACTAAGATGACCAATAAACGTTCACACATCCAAAACCCCATCATACACTTGAGATAACCTTTCCCATTCAGATGGAGAGGGAAACATTAACGGTACGTGAACACGTACAATATTGGTTTACAGGACTTTGATGATGTCGAATGGATGGATGACCGAATGGTTGGTCATACGGCTGAATGCTTCGACTGGATGTGCCCGAGTTTGCGTTCAGTTGGCGGCTGGTGTTTGATTGAGGGTGCTTCGATTCATTCTGTCCCTTTGATGTTGTTTGATTTCCCACCCTTCAAGCAACAGCAAAAGTGAATGAATTCCCTACATTGCAAATCGCTCCGAGTGTAATACGCATCACAAATTGTCCATGCTATTTAAAAGCTTTGTTCACCTGCAACACATTATCGGAGAACTTGCCGGATTGTTTGATGGTACTTGACGTTGTATGGTGTTCATTGTTTTCAGGTCCTGGCTTCGGTAGGATTTTGGTTATTTGGGTCGACAACATTCTAAAACTATTCATATTCTCTTTTATAAGATTATTTACGAAAGGTTGAATATTACACTTTTTCGAATATTGGAGGGAAGGTTGTGTTTTAGCAACTTATCGCTCTGATTGATTTGAATGAAATTATGCTGAAAAACCATCGAGGCCACCGTGGCCACCGTAAGGTTAGGATGTCTGTCTATGACGCCGATCACCTGGGTGCTTACTTATTCTGGGTACATCATGTAACATATGACTGCCTAACCCAAAATCGATGGCAATCATAGCGCAGTGGTTTACATGTCAGCCTATGACGCTGAACTCCTGGGGTTGAGTCCTTGCGGAGACATCAGAAAAAAGATGTTTCGCACTACGGAACGCTGTTTAGACTCAGTTATAAAAAATAGGCCCCTTACCATAGAGCTTTAAGGTTGAATCGAACATCACTCATTATTATATTTATGTGAGAAATTTGCTCCTGTTCCTTAATGAAATGTTCATGGGCATATTTTTGTCGAACCCAACATTTTATACTGATTTGTGAGTAGACATTCAGTGAGGACGACAAACTCATTTTCAGCCAAATCGGATGAGAATTGCGCTCTATTGGCTCAAGAAGTCAAGATCCAAGATCGGTTTATACGCCAGCTATATCAAAACATGAACCGATTAAAACAATACCTAGCGTAGAGGTTGGAAGTCCTACCAAAACATTACGTGCAAAATTTCAGTTAAATCGGACAAGAATTGCGCCCTCTAGAGGCTCAAGAAGTCAAGACCCAAGTTCGGTTTATATGGCAGCTATATCAAACCATGGACCGATTTAAACCATACTTAGCGTAGTTATTGGAAGTGCTACCAAAACACTACGTGCATTTCAATAAAATCGGATAAGAATTGCGCCTTCTAGAGGCTCAAGAAGTCATGAGCCAAGATCGGTTTATATGGCAGCTATATCAAAACATGGACCGATTTGGCCCATTTACAATACCAACCGACCTATACTAATAAAAAGTATTTGTGCAAAATTTCAAGCGGCTAGCTTTACTCCTTCGAAGATTAGCGTGCTTTCGAAAGACAGACGGACGGACATAGCTAGATCGACTCAAAATGACATGACGATCAAGAATATATATACTTTATGGGGTCTTAGACGCATATTTCGAGGTGTTACAAACAGAATGACGAAATTAGTATACCCCCATCCCATGGTGGAGGGTATAAAAATGAATCGAACCATAAATGCCTTCGTAAATTCGACACGGCCACCCACGTCGGAGCTGCAACGGCTGGTGAGGAAAGTAAAACAGACAGGAAACGAGGTACTAATAGGGTGCGACGCGAACTCTCCCCACATTTCGTGGGGTAGTACAACACTAATATACGGGGCCAAGCCCTGGCAGAGTTCTTGAATACTAACGACATAATAACACTTAGTATTGGTAACACCGCAACCTTTCTTAATAGGATTAGGAAGAAGGTATTAGATGTGACGATATGTTCGGAAAATCTAATCGATGAGGTTCAAGATTGGAGGGTCTCCATGGAACACTCTTTCTCTGACCATCGCTACATTAGGTTTAACACGCCCAGCGCCGAATCCGATAAGCTTCCGGAACAAGTTGAAAACCAACTGAACATAATTCGAAAGTTTACTCAGAAGAAGACTTGGGCAAGATAATTTAGATTGTCCAAGCATAAAAGAGATTGACGAAAATGTTAACAGGATTACGACCGTCCGCAGACTTTGTGACTTAGCACGTCTTAAAACACCTGAAGTTGATTGGGATGTGTATTATACACGGCTTAATCACTACAATAAGATTATCAGAGCGGCAAAACATGACTCCTGGAAGCTTTTCTGCGAACAGGTCGTTAGCGTTAATGACGCCGCCAAGATAAAAAAGTTTCTCTCATGTCCAAACAGAAACTTTAGTAGACGACATAGGAGTTAGAGCAGAGACAACGGAAGACATGTTGAGGCTTTTGATGAAAACCCATTTTCCACAGAATACGAAGGGACTCACGGAGACACCGAAATCTTGATATAATGACTTTGATCGAAGGTTTATAATTACGGAATTTATGGTGAAGGAATCCTTGATGAGCTTCAAACCATTTAAGTCACCCGGACCTGATGGAATATTTCCGGCGTTACTACAGAAAGAGGCAGATAATCTGGACCCTCGTCTGCTCAAAATTTTCACAGCGTGCCAAGGGCTTTCATATACTCCGAAAGCCTTGCAGGAGGCAAGGGTGGCGTTTATACCCATGCCCGGCAAGGCAAGTTATGCGACACCAAAGGCCTACAGACCCATAAGCCTTAGGTCCCTTCTGCTCAAAACCATGGAACGTATTGTGGGCGCCATGATGAAGAGTAGGACATCCAGCGATCTGTTCAAATACAAACAGCATGCCTATGTCAAGGGAAGGTCGGTGGAGTCTGCCCTGCACGAGGTTGTGCATAAAATAGAAGAATCCTTCGATGCCAAAACGTACACATCGAGGGGGCTTTTAACAATGTGCGGACCGACACTCTGATCCAATCCTTTGACAAGTACAGGGTGGACTGAGTGTCTCATGACATAAATACAAGGGAGAAAGTGCACAGGGCACGCCACTGGGGGCATTCTACTACGCAGACGATGTTTTAATACTTCTTAGGGGTTAGGACCCGCACGAGCTATGCAGAATGGCCAAAAGGGTCTTGCATATGATATATGACTGGGCTAGACCCAGAGGTCTCAATGTTAACCCAGAGAAGACTGAAATATGGCTGTACACGAGGAAGACAAGGGTGGGTCAATTTAACGCACCACGTTTCTTCAATAAGTCGATTTCGATATCTGACAAGGTAAAATACTTAGGTGTGATTTTGAACAGGAAACTGAATTGGAAGTGTCACATTCAGGAGCATACTGAGAAGGCTCACAGATGTTGGGCACTATGTAGACGGGCCGTAGGCTCGAAATGAGGTCTGATAGTTCACTGGCTCTACAGGAGCGTGATTATACCAATACTTACTTACGCCTCTGTAGTTTGGTGGACTGCTATGGAGAAAAAGTGCAACGTACATACAACAGGTTCAGAGAACATGTTGTCTTGGCATAGGCGGAGCGATGAGGAGCATGCCCACTAGGTCACTGGAGACTATTCTATATATCCGACCCAATGACATACAGATTAAGTGTGAGGCAGCCACTGTGGCTATGAAACTTAAGGCTATGAGAGAATGGATTGAGGATGGGAGCAGCTCATAACATCGCGGTATAATCGAGGCGACGATAGGAAACCTGGAAGGAAGGTAAAAGGATTCCGAGATTAACGCCTTCTCTGAGGATGAAAAATCAGCATCGTTTGGATGCCGGGCCATAACGGAGTAAGGGAAATGAAAGGGCAGACGATTTGGCGGTGAAGGACAGAGGACTGCCCTCAATAAACTTGGTTAACCCGAAGCCTATCGGGCCGACGCAGTCCGAGTTAAGGGAGTGGGCGACGAATGGGTATGCAACATTGTGGAACAGCGAAACGGTCGGTAGGACGGCGAAAATCCTATTGGGGAATCCAGATCGTGAGAAGGCGAGGCTATTACTGAATGGGAGCAAGAAGGAGGTCAGTATAGCTATTGGTATCATAACGGGACACATAAGACTATGAGCTCACTTATGTAAAATCGGTGCGGCAAGTGATAGCATGTGTAAGGTATGCGGGGAAGATGATGAGACTATGAGGCATTTCCTTTGTCATTACCCGGCTTTCGCGTACAGGAGATACCGGTACTTAGGTGGAGACACAATATCAGGCATGAACAAACTAAGGGGAGTGGCATTGAAAACAATTAAGGATTTTGTAAGAAACAAGGAATTCCTAACTTAAAATTTTCTTTTTAGAGTTTACTTTACAGTTTTTAGAGCGCACAACAAGCCGATTACTGGCTTAGGTGTATGTCCATAGTGGCTTGGGACTGATCAATATCTGCACCCTCTTTCAACCTAACCTAAATTTCGTAAATCAAAAAATACGAAGCATAAATCGGTCAAAATTTCAAAAAAAAAACAAGTAAAAGCGTGCTAAGTTCGGCCGGGCCGAATCTTATATACCCTCCACCATGGATCGCATTTGTCGAGATCTTTTCCCGGCATCTCTTCTTAGGCAAAAAAGGATATAAGAAAAGAGTTGCTCTGCTATTAAAACGATATCAAGATATGGTCCGGTTCGGACCACAATTAAATTATATGTTGGAGACCTGTATAAAATTTCAGCCAATTCGTATAAGAATTGCGCCCATTGGGGCTCACGAAGTAAAATAGAGAGAACGATTTATATGGGATCTGTATCGGGCTATAGACCGATTCAGACCATAATAAACACGTTTGTTGATGGTCATGAGAGGATCCGTCGTACAAAATTTCAGGCATATCGGATAATAATTGCGACCTCTAGGGGTCAAGAAGTCAAGATCCCAGATCGGTTTATATGGCAGCTATATCAGGTTGTGAACCGATTTGAACCTTATTTGACACAGTAGTTGAAAGTAAAAATAAAATACGTCATGCAAAATTTCAGCCAAATCGGATAGGAATTGCGCCCTCTAAAAGCTCAAGAAGTCAAATCCCCAGATCTGTTTATATGACAGCTATATCAGGTTATTGACCGATTTAAACCATACTTGGCACAGTTGTTGGATATCATACTTCGTGCAAAAATTTATTCAAATCGGATAAGAATTGTGCCCTCTAGAGGCTCAAGAAGTCAAGACCCAAAATCGGTTTATATGGCAGCTATATCAGGTTATGGGCCGATTTAAACCATAATTGGCACAGTTGTTGGATATAATAACAAAACACGTCGTGCACAATTTCATTCTGATCGGATAAGAATTGCGCACGCTAGAGGCTCAAGAAGTCAAGACCCAAGATCGGTTTATATGGCAGCTATATCAGGTTATGGACCGATTTGAACCATACACGGCACAGTTGTTGGATATCATAACAAAACACGTCGTGCAAAATTTCATTCCAATCGGATAAGAATTGCGCACTCTAGAGGCTCAAGAAGTCAAGACCCAAGATCGGTTTATATGGCAGCTATATCAGGTTATGGACCGATTTGAACTATACTTGGCGCAGTTGTTGGATATAAACACAAAACACGTCGTGCAAAATTTCATTCTAATCGGATAAGAATTGCGCACTCTAGAGGCTCAAGAAGTCAAGACCCAAGATCGGTTTATATGGCAGCTATATCAGGTTATGGACCGATTTGAACCATACTTGGCACAGTTGTTGGATATCATAACAAAACACGTCGTGCAAAATTTCATTCCAATCGGATAAGAATTGCGCATTCTAGAGGCTCAAGAAGTCAAGACGCAAGATCGGTTTATATGGCAGCTATATCAGGTTATGGACCGATTTGAACCATACTTGGCACAGTTGTTGGATATAAAAGAATTTCATTCTGATCGGATAAGAGGCTCAAGAGGCTAGCTTTACTCCTTCGGAAGTTAGCGTGCTTTCGACAGACAGACGGACGGACGGACAGACGGACGGACATGGCTAGATGGATATAAAATATCACGACGATCAAGAATATATATACTTTATGGGGTCTCAGACGAATATTTCGAGTAGTTACAATCAGAATGACGAAATTAGTATACCCCCCATCTTATGGTGGAGGGTATAAAAATAAAAAAACATTTACAACAAGAAAAGCGTGCTAAGTTCGGCCGGGCCGAATCTTATATACCCTCCACCATGGATCGCATTTGTCGAGTTCTTTTCCCGGCATCTATTCTTAGACAAAAAAGGATATAAGAAAAGAGTTGCTCTGCTATTAAAACGATATCAAGATATGGTCCGGTTCGGACCACAATTAAATTATATGTTGGAGACCTGTGTAAAATGTCAGCCAATTCGTATAAGAATTGCGCCCATTGGGGCTCACGAAGTAAAATAGAGAGAACGATTTATATGGGATCTGTATCGGGCTATAGACCGATTCAGACCATAATAAACACGTTTGTTGATGGTCATGAGAGGATCCATCGTACAAAATTTCAGGCATATCGGATAATAATTGCGACCTCTAGGGGTCAAGAAGTCAAGATCCCAGATCGATTTATATGGTAACTATATCAGGTTATGAACCGATTTGAACCTTATTTGACACAGTTGTTGAAAGTAAAAATAAAATACGTCATGCAAAATTTTAGCCAAATCGGATTGGAATTGCGCCTTCTAGAAGCTCAAGAAGTTAAATCCCCAGATCTGTTTATATGAGAGCTATATCATGTTATGCACCGATTTGAACTATACTTGGCACAGTTGTTAGATATAATAACAAAACACGTCGTGCAAAATTTCATTCTGATCGGATGAGAATTGCGCACGCTAGAGGCTCAAGAAGTCAAGACCCAAGATCGGTTTATATTGCAGCTATATTAGGTTATGGACCGATTTAAACCATACTTGGCACAGTTGTTGGGTATCATAACAAAACACGTCGTGCGAAATTCCATTCCATTCGAATAAGAATTGCGCCCTCTACAGCCTCAAGAAGTCAAGACCCAAGATCGGTTTATATCGCAGCTATATCAGGTTATGGACCGATTTGAACCATACTTGGCACAGTTGTTGGATATAATAACAAAATACGTCGTGCAAAATTTCATTATTAAGAGTCATTCCATGATACGGTCGCGTTTTTTGTCTGCTGCAGAAATACAAACCAATCCTCCTAATCTAGGCGCTTTTTGGATGCTGGTAGGGTGTTGGGTAGGAGATATCTTCATCCGGAACATCTTGCCATAGGAAAAAAAAAACGTCTCGGACTCTGAGTGAGTTTTAAAATCGATTAAATTAAATTGAATTTTTCAACAAACTCCATCGAAACAATAATTTTTGACTGGAATAAACGACAGAGACAGCTTGTTTGTGTGTTGTTAAATCACTTTTTACAAATTTAACAACACCAGCTGGTCGTTTCTGCCAAATAGTGATTGTGGGTTGCCTACTACCTTTACATAGCTTGGTCGCATAAAAAAGTAGTCTGACGATATCAGCTGTTGGTAATGTCGCGCGTATATGGCGTGTTTACACAAAGCGCATATACTGCATTATCGACACTAAATACCCACTGATAGCCGTTAACTATGAATATGAGCGAGGACATAACCCCAAGAAACAGTATTGGTTCGCTGAGAGTAAGCAAGCTCCAGCAATTAGAAAAGGCAAACGCCGAGCTGTCAGCGAGAAGCCAAAAATATGAAAGATTGTGCTTTCAACTTCAAAAAGATGTCGAAACCCTGAAAGGGCAAATTAATCAAAACCAATGTTCTGAGTCGTTTCAAACAGACGAAGAAGAACTTGCAAATGAAGTTGGCCGTTTTGAGAACCACCAACAAAATATTGCCGAAAGCATTGTAACAACCCCAAATCCAACAGGTGAATGGCAAACAGTCCAAAAGAATAAACGACATAGAGAAAGTCCAAACCAATCTAATGCCAACAAAAAGCAAGCTACAGTAAACGAATACTGGCTTGGAAAAAGTAATCCAGCTTCTGAAAATCAATTTGCAATTCTGGATAGCCAGGCAATGAGTTCAAATTTACAAACTGATGCTAATTCAAATTTACTTGAACATTCCAAACCACCACCAATCTTTGTGGATAAGGTTGGAAATATTCAGCCATTGATGTCGCTTCTTTCCCAATGCGTACCAAATCAATACGAAATCAAGTCTCTTCGTAATGATCAGATAAAAATAATGTCAAAGACCCATGAAACATACAAAGTAATTGTTGAAGAACTTCAAAAAAAGGATACAGAATTCCATACCTACAAACCGAAAAATGAAAGAGGGTTCAAAGTGATTCTCAAAAATATTCATCCAACTGTAGATGTGGAAGAACTGAAGGATGAGCTTCTGAAAGAAGGTCACGAAGCCACCAATGTATGGAATATTAAGAATAGATATTCTAAAAAACCACTACCATTATTCGAAATAACGTTATCCACGAAACCAAACAATAAAAATATTTTTTCTGTCACAAGACTTATGAATACTATTGTTAAATTTGAAGCACCTCGTCCAAAGAAAACCATACCACAATGCGCAAACTGTCAACAATATGGCCATACTAAAACTTATTGCAGAAAAAAATCTGTTTGTATCAAATGTGCTGGTAGTCATGACTCAAAGTCTTGTGTACGTAAAAATTGGGCTAGCGAAGTGAAATGTGCCCTATGTGAAGGAAACCACCCAGCAAACTATAAAGGTTGCAACATTTATAAACAACTTTTTCAAAAACACTTTCCAACTCAAAGAACAAATAGAGAAAGACAAGCCATAACTTCCCAAGCAATCACAGAACAATCAAATCTAACAGCTCCAGCTTCATACTCCAATGCTGTCACCAACTCCACAAACGTCCAAAATATTATAAACCAGAACCCTACTCTTCAATCTCACTCCCAACACCCACAAAGCCAGCCAACACTACAACAACAACCTATATGTAACCCTAATGTCTCCAACATTAAGGAAATGCTTACCAGCCTCAATGCTCTAATGCAGCAAATGACCAGCCTTATTTTGAATGTTACTGCTCAACTTTCACAGATTACCATATGAGTCAACTCAACATAGTTTTCTGGAATGCAAATGGCTTGTCAAACCATATATTAGAAGTAAAGGAATTCCTAAGAACAAGGCAGATAGATGTAATGCTAATTTGTGAGACACACTTTACACAAAAATCTCATCTTTTAATTCCACAATATGATTTTTATCATGTAAATCACCCTGACAGCAAAGCAAGAGGAGGATCGGGGATCCTAATAAGAAAAACCATAAAACATCACCAAGGAACACATTATTGCGCGCAAGAGATACAAGCAACTAACATTATAGTAGAAGACTGGCTTGGACCATTAACCATCTCCTCAATTTACTGCCCACCGAAACATAACATTAAAAAAGATTTATACATTAGTTTCTTCAGATCACTTGGAAACAAATTCTTAGCTTGTGGTGACTACAATGCTAAACATCCTCTATGGGGCTCCCGACTTACATCTCCAAAGGGAAAACAACTGTTTTACGCCATCAAAGAACTGAACTTGAACGTTAAATCCTCTGGTACCCCAACATATTGGCCCACTGATGTAAATAAAACCCCAGATCTAATTGATTTTTGTGTCTCAAAGGGTATCCCCGAAGGATCACAAAATTGCACATCGATCTGTGAACTCTCTTCCGACCATTCACCGGTTCTCCTTACCGTGCATTGCAAATATATAATACAGGACCAAAAATGTACATTACACAATAAGAAAACCAATTGGCACTATTTTCGGTATCTTTTAAGTACGAATCTAAGTGAGAACATTCCTCTTAAAACAGACGAAGATTTAGTAGATGCAGTGGAACATCTAGTCCGCAATATTCAACTAGCGTCATGGAATGCAACACCTCAGAAAAGTTTCTCCATAAATCACACTACTCCAACAAACGTCTTGAAAAAACTTTTCATTAAACGGAAAGCGAAGAAAACGTGGCAAAGAACGCGATCTCCTGATGATAAGAGGAAACTAAACAAAGCAACAGCCGAACTCAAACTTCTTCTACAGAATATACAAAATGAAAATTTTGAAAAAAATATTCAGGGTCTTGGTCCAAACAAGTCTACAGATTATTCCCTGTGGAAAGTGACCAAATCTATCAAGAGATACCCAAAAATAAATCACCCAATAAGAAAACCCGATAGTTCTTGGACAAAGAGTAACTTAGAAAAAGCAACTACATTTGCAAACCACTTATTTGATGTATTTACCCCAAATACAAATGAAGTTGTACCAGAAAATATTAAAAAAATCCTAGACGAAACCCACCAACTTGATCTGCCCATTAAAAAATTTTCGAAGGCTGAAGTTATTAAAGTTATCAACACCCTTAAAGCAAATAAAGCACCTGGTTATGATTTGATTACACCAACTATCTTAAAAGAACTTCCTGCAAATGCTTTAAATTTATTGACCTACATATACAACGCATGCTTGACTCGATGCTTTGTACCCCCGCAATGGAAGGTTGCGCAAATAACAATGATTCAAAAACCTGGCAAACCCACAGACCAAGTAAAGTCTTATCGTCCAATTAGTCTGCTGTCTGTACTTTCCAAAGTTCTTGAAATTCTATTTTTAAAGCGATTAACGCCAATTGTAAATCAAAAAGAACTTATCCCTGACCATCAATTTGGGTTCAGGAAAAATCACGGCACAATAGAACAAATCCATCGTCTGGTTGAAACAATACACAACGCGTTTGAATCCAAAGAATTTTGTACAGCTGCATTCCTGGATATATCGCAAGCATTTGATAAGGTATGGCACGAGGGCTTACTTTACAAAATAAAAAAGCTGTTACCAATCAATTTTTATCTGTTTATTAAATCGTATATTAACGATCGGCATTTTTATGTTCAAGAAGCCGGTGAAGCAAGTACCATCAAGAATATTCGTGCCGGTGTACCACAAGGTAGTGTACTTGGTCCACTGCTATATCTCTTATTTACAGCTGACCTTCCACGATCACAGAATGCTGTGATCGGGACTTTCGCTGATGATACAGCGGTATTAGCTGTCAGTAAAGATGCACAAAAAGCGAGTAATGCCCTCCAAAAGTACTTAAACACGTTATCGGTATGGCTACGTGAATGGCGTATAAAAGCCAATGAGTCAAAATCTACCCAAGTTACATATACATTGAAACATGCCACATGTCCCCCTGTTCAATTGAACCAAATTGAGATCCCACAGAAAGATGAAGCCCTATATCTTGGAATTTATCTAGATAGAAAACTTAAATGGAAGAAACACATCCAAACTAAAAGAAAGGCTCTCGATATTCAACTGAGAAAAATGAAATACCTAATTGGATACCGCTCGAAACTCTCTTTGGAAAACAAAATCCTCATATACAAATGCATATTAAAACCAATCTGGACATATGGCATCCAATTATGGGGGACCGCCTCAAATACCAATATAAAATTACTGCAACAGTTTCAATCTAAAGTACTAAGAATAATTACAAATGCCACAACATACGTTACCAACGAACGCCTACATAAGGATCTAAACATAAAAACAGTAAAGGAAGAGATTTCATCGCAATTAATGTCATATAAATTAAGAATTGACGACCATCCAAACCCCCTAGCGGCCAACTTAATGTCAAATCGGGAAACTTTTACAAGGCTAAAACGAAAAGCACCACAAGATCTAATCGCATAAATAAAATCTTTGTATAAATATTGTTCCTCAAACTGAAATTTATGTATGTATATGTTAAATGGATTGACCACTGGGTTAATACCATCTAAAAGAAATTTAAAACACCAGAATAATGTTAAATATCAATGTTAGATAGATCGCATTAATAAAAATTACAAAAAAAAAAAAAAAAAAAAAAATTTCATTTCAATCGGATAAGAATTGCGCACTCTAGAGGCTCAAGAAGTCAAGACCCAAGATCGGTTTATATGGCAGCTATATCAGGTTATGGACCGATTTGAACTATACTTGGCACAGTTGTTGGATATCATAACAAAACACGTCGTGCAAAATTTCATTCTGATCGGATGAGAATTGCACACGCTAGAGGCTCAAGAAGTCAAGACCCAAGATCGGTTTATATTGCAGCTATATCAGGTTATGGACCGATTTGAACTATACTTGGCACAGTTGTTGGATATCATAGCAAAACACGTCGTGCGAAATTTCATTCCAATCGGATAAGAATTGCGCACTCTAGAGGCTCACGAAGTCAAGACCCAAGATCGGTTTATATGGCAGCTATATCAAAACATGGACCGATATGGCCCATTTACAATACCAGCCGACCTACATTAATAAGAAGTATTTGTGCAAAATTTCAAGCGGCTAGCTCTATTCCTTCGGAAGTTAGCGTGCTTTCGACAGACAGACGGACGGACGGACGGACAGACGGACAGACATGGCTAGATCGACATAAAATGTCGCGACGATCAAGAATATATATACTTTATGGAGTCTCAGACGAATATTTCGAGTAGTTACAAACAGAATGACGAAATTAGTATACCCCCCATCTTATGGTGGAGGGTATAAAAAAAACTTTCTCAGATATTTTTCGATATTTTCCATAGAATTGGAACTCAGATATGCTAACCTCATAGATAAATTATATTGGGTTGCCCAAAAAGTAATTGCGGATTTTTTAAAAGAAAGTAAATGCATTTTTAATAAAACTTAGAATGAACTTTAATCAAATTTACTTTTTTTACACTTTTTTCTAAAGCAAGCTAAAAGTAACAGCTGATAACTGACAGAAGAAAGAATGCAATTAAAGAGTCACAAGCTGTGAAAAAATTTGTCAACGCCGACTATATGAAAAATCCGCAATTACTTTTTGGGCAACCCAATATATAGATTAAGAATTTGAACATTGCACATATACTGGTTGGAGGCGCTTGTGAGTATAGATAAATGAGAATTATTTAAAAACATACCGCAAGCAGAATTCTGCTTTCAATGGCATGCAGTTTGCGTCGGTTGCATTTTCTAAATATGCATTATTTTTTTCCCGTGAAGGAAACTAGGGCGTATTTTATCTTTTCGGCAGAGCTGTTTGTTTTGAAGAAAAGTAAAATAATTACCGACATACCGTATTTATAAAGGTGGGCTCATCGACGAATTGCTACAACAAAGCATCTTTTTTGAGAAAACGAGAAAACAAAATTTGTAAATGTTTAAAGTTTCTACCAAGACGGCAGTTTTAAATATTTTTTACTAGGTTTTTGTAGCGGTGAAATAGCTACCAAGTAAATGCCCTTAGCCTTCCGCGGTAGACCCGGGTAGTTGTGGCTCAATTCCAATTGGATTGAGATTAATTCCAACATCATAGACGTGTGTCTCGATTATAACCAGGGGCCACACAACACATGTGTGAAATGCATGACACTCTGGTGGACATGAGGATTCCTCCTGAATTGAGTTCATACGATGTTGATGGACAGGATTATAAGCTTTCCACGAGCAAAGGGCTCAAATAGGATTATTGTGACTAGAGCTCAATCACCACAAGAACGGGGTTTGTTCCCATTTTTAAGGCTCTTGGATATTTGTGGAATTTTCAGGTCATTTGAAAGGAAGGAATTAACGTTTGTTGGCTACGAGGATGGCATTTTCACCCTGGTGTGTGGCTGTCAGCTTGCTATTCACCAATATGAGGTAACTTGGTGCATTGGTGTTCAGGGGACCTTTCCCAGATGAGGTGGAACTACCGCTCTCACTGCTGAAAAGGGTCCTGGCAACCAATATAATGCTAGGACTATGACGTCGCGCTGGATACATGGAGGACTTACGCATTATAGACGGTTCGCCACCTATTGTGGCGCTGCCTAAATTTGCGGGGGTAGGCTGTGGGCCCCATTATTGTCATGCATGTTGGCTCCTTAACTTCTTCATTCTAATGTCTGTAATATATGTCATCGTACTGCCGTAAATTTAGTCGGTGTTCTTCACCGCTTTTTTAATCTTTTTCGGGGGCTACACAATCAACCTAAGTTTCCTGAGTGAAGCTGATAGCAATTGAAGGTGTTAGACGCATGTTAACAGCAGAGAACACAAAAATTAATTTATAAAACAAGTAAAAGCGTGCTAAGTTCGGCCGAATCTTATATACCCTCCACCATGGAGGGTATATAAGTCGAGTTCTTTTCCCGGCATCTCTTCTTAGGCAAAAAAGGATATAACAAAAGATTTGCTCTGCTATTAGAGCGATATCAAGATATGGTCCGGTTTGGACCACAATTAAATTATATGTTGGCGACCTGTGTAAAATGTCAGCCAATTCAAATTAGAAGTCAAGACCCAAGAACGGTTTATATGGCAGCTATATCAAAACATGGACCGATATGGCCCATTTACAATACCAACCGACCTACACTAATAAGAAGTATTTGTGAAAAATTTCAAGTGGCTAGCTTTACTCCTTCGGAAGTTAGCGTGCTTTCGACGGACAGACGGACCGATCTTGGGTCATGACTTCTTGAGCCTCTAGAATGCGCAATTCTTATCCGATTGGAATGAAATTTTGCACAACGTGTTTTGTTATGATATCCAACAACTGTGCCAAGTATGGTTCAAATCGGTCCATAACGTGATATAGCTGCCATATAAACCGATCTGGGGTCTTGACTTCTTGAGCCTCTAGAGTGCGCAATTCTTATCCGATTGAAATTAAATTTTGCACGACGTGTTTTGTTGTGATATCCAACAACTGTGCCAAGTATGGTTCAAATCGGTCCATAACCTTATATAGCTGCCATATAAACCGATCTTGGGTCTTGACTTCTTGAGCCTCTAGAGGTCGCAATTATTATCCGATTTGCCTGAAACTTTGTACGACGGATTCTTTCATGACCATCAACATACGTGTTTATTATTGTCTGAATCGGTCCATAGCCCGATACAGCTCCCATATAAATCAATCTCTCTATTTTACTTTTTGAGCTCACAAAGAGCGCAATTCTCATTCTGATTGTAACTACTCGAAATATTCGTCTGAGACCCCATAAAGTATACATATTCTTGATCGTCGTGAAATTTAATGTCGATCTAGTCATGTCAGTCCGTCCGTCAGTCCGTCAGTCCGTCAACCCGTCCGTCCGTCCGTCCATCCGTCCGTCCGTCCGTCCGTCCGTCTGTTCGTCTGTCGGTCGAAAGCACGCTAACTTCCGAAGGAGTACAGCTAGCCGCTTGAAATTTTGCACAAATACTTCTTATTAGTGTAGGTCGGTTGGTATTGTAAATGGGCCATATCGGTCCATGTTTTGATATAGCTGCCATATAAACCGATCTTGGGTCTTGACTTCTTGAGCCTCTAGAGTGCGCAATTCTTATCCGATTGGGATGAAATTTAGCACGACGTGTTTTGTTATGATATACAACAACTGTGCCAAGTATGGTTCAAATTGGTTCATAACCTGATATAGCTGCCATATAAACCGATCTTGGGTCTTGACTTCTTGAGCCTCTAGAGAGCGCAATTCTTATCCGATTTGAATGAATTTTTGCACATAGTATTTTGTTATGATACCTTTAACATTTGTGCCAACTATGGTTCAAATCGGTTAATAACCTGATATAGCTGCCATATAAACCGATCTTGGGTCTTGACTTCTTGAGCCTCTAGAAGGCGCAATTCTTATCCGATTTTAATGAAATTTTGCACGACGCGTTTTGTTATTATATCCAACAACTGTGCCAAGTTTGGTTTAAATCGGTTCATAACCTGATATAGCTGCCATATAAACCGATCTGGGGTCTTGACTTCTTGAGCGTCTAGAGTGCGCAATTCTTATCCGATTGGAATGAAATTTTGAACGACGTGTTTTGTTACGATATCTAACAACTGTGCTAAGTATGGTTTAAATCGGTGCATAACCTGATATAGCTGTCATATAAACAGATCTGGTGACTTGACTTCTTGAGCTTCTAGAGGGCGCAATTCCTATCCGATTTGGCTGAAATTTCGCAAGACGTTTTTTATTGTTACTTTCAACCACTATGTCAAATAAAAAACAAGTCGGTTCATAACCTGATATAGCTGCCATATAAACCGATCTGGGATCTTGACTTCTTGAGCCTCTAGTGGTCGCAATTATTATCCGATTGGCCTGAAATTTTGTACGACGGTATCTTTCATGACCATCAACATACGTGTTTATTATGGTCTGAGTCGGTCTATAGCCCGATACAGCTCCCATATAAATCGATCTCTCTATTTTGCTTTTTGAGCTCACAAAGAGCGCAATTCTTATTCGAATTGGCTGACATTTTACACAGGTCTCCAACATATAATTTAATTGTGGTCCCAACCGGAGCATATCTTGATATCGCTATAAAAGCAGAGCAAATCTTTTCTTATACAAAGAACTCGACAAATGCGATCCATGGTGGAGGGTATATAAGATTCGGCCCGGCCTAACTTTGCACGCTTTTACTTGTTATACCTACCACCGAAGGATGGGGGTATATTCATTTTGTCATTCCGTTTGCAACACATCGAAATATCCATTTCCGACCCTATAAAGTATATATATTCTTGATCAGCGTAAAAATCTAAGACGATCTAGCCATGTCCGTCCGTCTGTCCGTCTGTCTGTTGAAATCACGCTACAGTCTTTAAAAATAGAGATATTGAGCTGAAATTTTGCACAGATTCTTTTTTTGTCCATAAGCAGGTTAAGTTCGAAGATGGGCTATATCGGACTATATCTTGATATAGCCCCCATATAGACCGATCCGCCGATTTAGGGTCTTAGGCCCATAAAAGCCACATTTATTTTCCGATTTTGTTGAAATTTGGGACAGTGAGTTGTGTTAGGCCCTTCGAGATCCTTTGTCAATTTGGCTCAGATCGGTGCAGATTTGGATATAGCTGCCATATAGACCGATTCTCCGATTTAGGGTCTAAGGCCCATAAAAGCCACATTTATTATCCGATTTCGCCGAAATTTGGGACAGTGAGTTGTGTTAGACCCTTCGACATCCTTCTTCAATTTGACACAGATCGGTCCAGATTTGGATATAGCTGCCATATAGACCGATCCTCCGATTTAGTGTCTAAGGCCCATAAAAGCCACATTTATGGTCCGATTTTGCTGAAATTTGGGAAAGTGAGTTGTCTTAGGCCCTTTGACATGTTTCTTTAATTTGGTCCAGATCGGTTCAGATTTGGATATAGCTGCCATATAGACCGATCCTCCGGTTAAGGGTCTTAGGCACACAAAAGCCACATTTATTGCCCGATTTTGATGAAATTCGGGGCAGTGAATTGTGTAAGGCCCATCGACATCCTTCTTCAATTTGGCTCAGATCGGTCCAGATTTGGATTTAGCTGCCATATAGATCGATCCTCCGATTTATGGTGTAAGGCCCATAATAGCCACATTCATTGTCCGATTTTGCTGAAATTTGGGGCAGTGAGATGTGTTAGGCCCTTTGACATATTTCTTCAATTTGGTTCAGATCGGTTCAAATTTGGATATAGCTGCCATATAGACCGATTTCTTGATTTATGGTTTTGGGCCCATAAAATGCTCATTTATTGCCCGATGTCACCGAAATTTGGAAAAGTGAGTTAAGTTAAGCCCCTTGACATACTTCTGCAATATCGCACAGGTCGGTCCAGATTTGGATATAGCTGCCATATAGACCGATATCTAGGTTTTAGGTTTTGGGGCCATAAAAGACGCATTTATTGTCCGATGTCGCTGAAATTTGAGACAGTGAGTTTGGTTAGGCTCTTCGACGTCCTTCTTCAATTTTGCCCAGATCAGTCCAGATTTGAATATAGCTGCCATATAGACCGATCTCTGGATTTAAGGTTTAGGGCCCATAAAAGAGGCATTTATTGTCCGATTTCGCCGAAATTTGGGACAGTGCTTAATGTTAGGCTCTTCGACATGTTAATGCAACTTGGCCCAAATCGGTCCAGATTTGGATACAGCTGCCATGTAGACCGATATCTCGATTTAAAGTCTTGGCCCCATAAAAGGCGCATTTATAATCCGGTTTCACTGAAATTTGACACAGTGACTTATGTTCGGCTTTTCGACATCCGTGTCGTATATAGTTCAGATCGGTATGAGGTATATGAGTATAAGGTATGAATTTTTCACTGAATTTTTATGAAAGGTGGTTTACATATATACCCGAGGTGGTGGGTATCCAAAGTTCGGCCCGGCCGAACTTAACACCGTTTTACTTGTTTTTCTTTGAAAAATATTTAATTTTATGAAGCCGTTAATAAATATTGTCCACTCACTTGATGTTTTTTGCCAAATTAATTTACGACCAGACACGCCAATTATTGACTTCTCTTGAAATACATCAGGAACGCACAAAATGAAAAATATTTGGCCCGTTTGCACTTCAACTCGCAATGCATGTGTTTGAAAGAGAACAGAATACCATCTTGTTTTTTTTTTTTTAACAGATACATTACGTTTATGCTAATAGAGATGCCATCACACTGCATGAGCCTTGAATAACAATTTTAATTCGTGCAATTAAAAATTTGTTAAACATCATCATTGGAAAATTGTATTTCAATGTAAAAAATTGTCAAAGCATTTAATCATTTTGTTGAAAAAGGTTTTATAAATCAATACCATGCTTAGCTCGCAAAATTTAAGTCAATATATATTCTTTGTATGTACATATATGTTGTACTCCATATTATCATACCTCTTAATTTGTCATTAAACTTTTTAAAGTCAATGAATATTTCATTTCATATCGCAGAATATCGTTATTTTTAAGCTACATTCAATAGGAAACAAAATAGATCAAATGGGTATCACAGTGAAGTATGCGTGTATGTCAAATAAATACGTAACCTTAGAAACTTCTATACTTTTTGACTTTTACCCATTTGCATAATATTCGGGAAACAGACTGTAACGATTACAACGGTTAATGAGAACCCCAATTGCGAATAGAGCATGAGGATATGGGGGTGTATGCTTGGATGAGATTGACTGCCAACAATGCACGCCCATATAAATGGAGTAAACATCGTCACACCAAAGTCATATTCCTGTGCACTGCTATAAGAAAAAACTTTGGGAGCAACACTTTTCTCTAGTTCGATATTCCTCGGTTGTGTATGTAATCTGCACCATAAAATGTTTTGTCGGAGATTTTCTTTTTGTTTGGCATTTAAACGAGATGCAATATCCGTTGCTGGATTCATCAGCGTCTATGTGTGGTGTCCCCCTTGGACTTTTTGATTTTGGACGTGGGGAGATGCTGCACAGTGAAGAATTGTGCTGCTTGAAAGTGCTTCATAGTGATTTGGGGTTGAAGGTAAAACCAGAAAATTTAACTGCATAGACTGCCTTGGGTTTCTACATTTTTCAAAGGCGGAGTTTCCGAGGCCACATATATGGTTGGGGTTTACTAATGCTGCCGCCATTGTATGATGCAACACATGAACAAATTTATATTCCCATGTAGGAGAGATCTTATTTTTATCATTGTAATATTCAAACAAGTTTGAGCCTGCTAAGTTCGGCCGGGCCGAATCTTATACACCCACCTGCATGGATCGCATTTGTCGAGTTTTATGCGCAGTATCTCTTTTTAGGCAAACAAAGAGTTTTGAATAAGAATATGCTAATGTGTAATATTTCAGTTCATTCGGATAAGAATTGCGCCTTGTAGGGGCTCAAGAGGCAAAATCGGGAGATCGGTTTATAAGGGAGCTCTATCAAGCTATAGATCGATTCAGACGTGTATGTTGAAGGTCATGAGAGAAGCCGTTGTACAAAATTTCTTCCAAATCGGATGAGAATTGCGCCCTCTAGAGGCTCAAGAAGCCAAAATCCCAGATCGGTTCAAATGACAGCTATATCAGGTTATGTACCGATCTGCGCCATACTTAGCACAGTTATAGGAAGTTATAGCAAAACACCTAATACAAAATTTCAGTCATATCGGACGAGAATTGCGCGCTCTATTGGCTCAAGAAGTCAAGATCCAAGATCGGTTCATATGACAGCTATGTCAGATTATGAAGCGATTTGGATCATACTTAACACAGTTATTGGAAAAGATACCAAAACATTATGTGCTAAATCGAATTCAATCGAATGGGACAAAAATTGTGCCCTCTAAAGGCTCAAAAAGTCAAGACCCAAGATCGGTTTATATGGCAGCTTTATCAAAACATGAACCGATTTGAACCATACGTATCTCAGTTGTTGGAAGTGATACCAAAACACCACGTGCAAAATTTCAGTCCAATCGGACAAGAATTGCGGCCTCTAGAGGCTCAAGAAGCCAAGACCCAAGATCTGTTTATATGGCAGCTACATCAAAACATGGACCGATTTGGCCCATTTACAATCCCAACCGACCTACACCAATAAAAAGTATTTGTGTAAAATTTCAAGCGGCTTGCTGAACTCCTTCGGAAGTTAGTGTGCTTTCGACAGACAGACGTACGGACATGGCTAGATCGACTTGAAATGACATGACGATCAAGAGTATATATACTTTATGGGGTCTCAGACAGCAGCATATTTCGAGGTGTTACAAACAGAATGACGAAATTAGTATATCCCATCCTATGGTGGAGGGTATAATAAATGGTAAAAAATTGAGCTTCAATATCGGTCATAGGTAGTCACTTTTTTGAGCTGTGTTCGAAGTAAAACGGTCTTTCGATTTTAATTCTATATTACTATTATATATTACTATCTCACTCTATCTTACTTGACTTGTACTTGCTCTCTCTATTCAAATCTCAACTTGATTTTGACTTTACGTACTCTTGTGCTCAAAATCTCGATTGTAATAAATCGCGACTTGTGATTTTTCAGAACATTGATTTGTTTTCATTCCAGATGACTGAATAGATTTTGTTAAAGTCTTAGGGCTGTTTCATTAAGCTCACTTATCAGAGCAGTTGGCACAATATGTCAAAAACAAGCATAAGCTTGCTAAGTTTGGCCGGGCCGAATCTTGGGAACCCACCACCATGGATTCTGCTAAAAATTTATACAAAATAAATTAAAAACTTCAAACTTCTGTCAAACCATCAAAAATTAAAGCTTCTAGGCTGATTTGGACCGTACTTAGCGCAGTTGTTAGAAGTCATAACCGAACACTACATGCTAAATTTCAGCCCAATCGGACAAAATTGCGACTTCCAGGGACTCAAGAAGTCAAATCGGGAGAACGGTTTATATGGAAGCTATATCTTAATCTGAACCGATATGGCCCATTTGCAGTTGCCAATAGTAAGTATTTACCGCTATCGCGATTTCGACAGATAGACAGACGGATATTGCTAGATCGAATCAGAACCTCGAGAAGATGAAGAATAGATATACCTTATGGGGTCTTAGTATACCCCATCCTATGGTGGTGGAAAAAAAACACCGAATTTTATATACCTCTACCATGGATCGCATTTGTCAAGTTCCTTGAATGACTTATCCAAATATAAATGAGCTATATCAAGTGACCGATTGACCGTGCTGTTAAAGTCATAGAAAAATACCACCTCCTAAATTTCAGGCATATTGAGCAATAATTGCGCCCTCCAGAAGATCAGAAAGTCAAATTGGGAGGTCCGTTTATATGGGAGCTATATCAGGTTAGAGACTGATTAGGACCGTACATGGCACAGTTGTTGTAAGTTATAACGGAACATCACATGAAAATTTCATCCAAATCAATTTGGGAGATTGGTTTTGATGGGAGCTATATCATGTAATTCATTAAATATTAAGTATACCAAAGGGACATATGCAAAATTTCAACCAATTTGGATGCGAACTGCGCTCTCTAGAAGCTCAAGAAGTCTTTTCGGGAGATTGGTTTATATGGCAGCTATATCAGGTTATGAACCGATTTTAACCATACATAACACAATTTCTGAAAGCAATTGTCATCAAGACACAAAATCGGTTGATATGGAAGCTATATCAAAACATTTATCGATTTGGCCCAATTACAATCCCGTCCAAAATAATCTAATGAGAAGTAAATGTGCAAAATTTTAAGCGCCTAGCTTTCCTCCTTTCGATAGACATACGGACGGACCTGGTTAGATCGACTTAAAATGTCATGACAATCGGGAATTCTTTACTAGCCGAATCGGGTTCTAATATCTTTTTAGGGTTGGGACACATTACCTTGAATGTGTATATCGAATCCGTGCCATTGTAGCCTATGTTCCTATAACGATGAACGCCTTCGTTCAAATCCTGGCGATAACATCGGACAAGATTTAAAGCGGTGGTGACACTTTAATATTGGCGACACTTGCCAGGCATGGTCATGTAAAAAATTCTCCCCAAAGAGATGTCGCACTGCAGCACGCCATTCGGACTCCGCTATTAAAAAGTCCCTTATCATTTCTAGACTTATTGATTTGCAAGAAGTGTGCCCCTTCTCAGTTCCTGGGTAAATTTTTACTCCACTCCCAAATACCTTTATTTTGAGTCCCATATTATCGTTTTGGTAAATATTTCAGGTTTAGAGAGACACTTGGCCTTTAATGCAATGGCCCCATAAACCTTTCATTTGAGTCCCATATAGACATGGTCGGCTAATATGTCCATTTAGGGGTATTTGAGGGTGGGGCGACCTCCCATTACTTGGACCTAATTTTTTATGGCATATTTGTAAGCTACTGTCGAATACTTTTCATTTGAGGCACATATTGACATGAACGTCGAATATATCTGTTTGGAGGAGTTTTTGGGTTGGGGAAGCATGCTGGGTACTTGCATCCAAATATTAATACGATATTCGTTTTCTAGTCTCCAATTCCTTTCGTTTGATACCGATATTGTGCCTATCAGTCCACTTTTGGTTTTGGGTGGCGTTTTTGGGGTAGGGGGGAGGGACCGCTCCCATCCGATATCTAAAAATTATAAAGCCTATATTTTCTTCCAAACAAACTGACACAATCTGTGACAATTTTAAGAAAATCGGTTTAGCCATTTTTGGTTCTACGGTACAAACACAAAAACCGAGTCCCATATAGTGATAATGGGTCGTATGCCCATTTTTGGCGTTTTTGGGTGGTAAGATTCGTAATCTACTCCCGAATACCTTTCATTTGAGGACCATATTGACATGAACGCCCAATATATCTGTTTGGGGGAATTTTAGGGTTGGGCCGGCATAAGCGTCGCGTCGCGTCGCGGCATGAGCGTCGCGACATTTTATGTCGATCTAGCCATGTCCGTCCGTCCGTCCGTCGGTCTGTCTGTCGAAAGCATGCTAACTTCCGAAGGAGTAAAGCTAGCCGCTTGAAAATTTGCACAAATACTTCTTATTAGTGTAGGTCGGTCGGTTGGTATTGTAAATGGGCCATATTGTCCATGTTTTGATATAGCTGCCATATAAACCGGTCTTGGCTCTTGACTTCTTGAGCCTCTAGAGTGCGCAATTCTTATCCGATTGGGATGAAATTTTGCACGACGCGATTTGTTATAATATCCAACAACTGTGCCAAGAATTGTACAAATCGGTTCATAACCTGATATAGCTGCCATATAAACCGATCTTGGGTCTTGACTTCATGAGCCTCGAGATTGCACAATTCTTATCCCATTGGAATGAAATTTTGCACGTAGTATTTTGTCATGATATCCAACAACTGTGCCAAGTATGGTTCGGTTCATAACCTGATATAGCTGCCATATAAACCGATCTTGGGTCTTGACTTCTTGAGCCTCTAGAGAGCGCAATTCTTATCCGATTTTGCTGAAACTTTGCACGTAGTGTTCTGGTAGCACTTCCAACAACTACGCTAAGTATGGTTTAAATCGGTCCATGTTTTCATATAGCTGAGGGCGCTCTAGAGGGCGCAATTACCAGCCGATTTAACTGAAAATTTTCACGTAGTGTTTTGGTAGCTTTTCCAAAAACTACGCTTAGTATGGTTTAAATCGGTCAATGTTTTGATATAGCTGCCATATAAACCGATCTTGGGTCTTGACGTCTTGACTTTGCAAAAGTCCAATAACTATGACTTTTGACTTCTTGAGCCTCTAAAGGGTGGAATTCCCACCCGATTTGGCAGAAATTTTGTACAAGGGCTTATCTCATGGCTTTCAACATCTTATATATATATATATATATATATATATATATATATATATATATATATATATATATATATATATATATATATATATATATATATATATATATATATATATATATATATATATATATATATATATATATATATATATATATATATATATATATATATATATATATATATATATATATATATATATATATATATATATATATATATATATATATATATATATATATATATATATATATATATATATATATATATATATATATATATACGTATAAACTTATCTCTCGATTTTGCTTCTTGAGCCCCTTCAAGGCGCAATTCTTTCTATATTTGGCTGAAATTTTACACAATGACTTCTACTATGGTCTCCAATATTTAGTTCAATTATGGTCCGAAATGAACCATAACTTGATATTGTTCCAATAACATAGCAATTCTTTTCATTTATCCTTTGTTTGCTAAAAAGAGATACCTTGGCAAGAGCTCGACAAATGCGATCCATGGTGGAGGGTATATAAGATTCGGCCCGGCCGAACTTAGCACGCTTTTACTTGTTTAGGTTAAGGTAGACGCTGTTGATATATACAATAGATAAGCTCCCAATAAGTGTTGCAAATTTCATCAAAATATGCTCAGATTTTATTATATCTTTAGCTCACGGAAGCAAAAATGCAAGTGAGTTTATTTGACACTTGTCTTCTTGTAATTTACGCTTAAACACCCATAGTGAAACCTGATTACGAAGCAAATTGCTTACGTCTTCTTTCGCATTGCACTCACCCGATTAGTAGTTTTTCTGCTTCTTATTGGGACGCAAATTAGCTGTTTGTCAGAACCTTTCAGATCCCTTTAAAAAGCCCAATAACTTGTGAATGTAAAAATGCAAATTTAGCCCATGAAATGTGAGAATATCAAAATTTGCTGTCCGATTCAATTTTAAGCTCAATGATAAGGGAATTCCTTTTTATAGCCACGTCTGAACGGCGTGCCGTAGGGCGGCACCTCTTTGTGGGGATATTTTTTTACTCTTCCTGATTGCTAGTTCGGGACAAACACACAGCAGATGTTCTAAAGTATTTTCTTCCTTGACGTCCTCATATCTGCTGCAAAAGTCGCTACTAGAACCTTCAGTCTGTCAGTATGTTTTCCGCGACAGTGATCTGTTACGACGGACACATGACTGAGACATCTGCTATAGTCAGCGACAGTAAAGCCGTGGATCTCTTAAAGTCTAGATTTGACCACATAATTTTGGAGTGTTCAAAACCCTCACTTTGTGACCATCTGTCATTCGTTGCCTTTCGAGCCATATTATCTTACATGTCTCTAGAGACATAGCCACAAATTCCAGATCACCTGGAATTTGTAAGGTAGTTCCTATTCTCGCAACTGATCTGCTCTAAAATTCCCTGGGATATCTCTGTAGCCCAGCATTCAGAACGGGTGAAATTTGAACTGTTTAGCCATTTCGTTGAGAGATCTGCGACAGTCTTGGGCGGTTTTTGAATTCACAATTATGTTAATGGCTGCCTGGCTGTATGGAAGTCGGTGTCATTTCTATTACCAGGAATATCGTTGTTCTATCGGGAATTGCGGAACAGTACTTTTTGTAAAAAAGCGGCTCAGACAGTGGGTAATACACACTGTCTAGAACATCAGACATTGTATCAAGGATAATACAGTGTCCATAGCATCCACATAACCATAGAGAAAACTCCCTTAGCCTTACATTAGTAGTCGCAGCAGTTTGTATGGCCCCAATATCAAGAGGCAATAGGCGCAGCATTGAATTCGGGCAATCAGATAGTATCGTCCTCAGTGCTGCAATCAATCCTTTCTACCCTTCTTAGTATTGAACATTAGGTGGACTTTTGAAGCGCCGTTCACCAGACTACCACACTATATAGCATTATAGGTTTGACAACTGCAGTTTACAACCAGTACATGACACGTGTTTTAAACCGCAGACTTTTGCCAAAGGCTCTCTTTCAGGTGTTTAGGGCCGGAGGTGCATTTTTTGCACTTTCCAAAACGTTCGATTTGAAGTTCAAAATTAAGTTCTTTCCTCTCAAGGAGACATATGCCTCTGTGATCTGCAGATCCCAAGCCTGCCGTAATAAGTAAGTTATTAATAAACTTTCTTACTGCAGAGTTGATACCCAGAAACTCTAGCTCTCTCATGATTGACGTCTGTTTTATATTATTGAAAGCACCTTTAATGTGAAGAAATGCTACCATTGTATATTCTTTGACAGCGAGAGAACCCTTTATATAACCGACTAGGTTGTGAAGGACTATTTCAGTGGACTTACCCTTACTATATGCATGCTGTTGCCGAGACAGGCGATCTCCAGGAATCTTTAAACTATGATATGTTTCTATCAACCCATCTAGAATCTACAGCATAAAGAAGGACATACTAATTGAACGAAAATCTTTCGCCTTCGTGTAGTACGGTCTAGGGGTAGAGTCGTGCAGAATGTATGCCGAAACCTATCGTAATCCACCTTTTTTCTGTTTAGGGAGGGATCACGAATGCAGTATTTTCCCAAAAGCTGAAGCTAATTTAACGATGATCGGAGTAGATGTGGTCATTCAACACTTCCCGGTCACATATCCTACCGCATCTGACATCCTCTGATACAAAGGTAACATCTTGTACCTCCTGCCTTATCTTGGTTATTATACCCACCACCGAAGGATGGGGGTATATTCATTTTGTCATTCCGTTTGCAACACATCGAAATATCCATTTCCGAACCTATAAAGTATATATATTCTTGATCAGCGTAAAAATCTAAGGCGATCTAGACATGTCCGTCCGTCTGTCTGTTGAAATCACACTACAGTCTTTAAAAATAGAGATATTGAGCTGAAATTTTGAACAGATTCTTTTTTTGTCCATAAGCAGGTTAATTTCGAAAATGGGCTATATCGGACTATATCATGATATAGCCCCCATATAGACCGATCCGCCAATTTAGGGTCTTAGGCCCATAAAAGCCACATTTATTATCCGATTTTTTTGAAATTTGGGGCAGTGAGTTGTGTTAGGCCCTTCGACATCTTTCGTCAATTTGGCTCAGATCGGTCTAGATTTGGAAATAGCTGCCATATAGACCGATCCTCCGATTTAGGGTCTAAGGCCCATAAAAGCCACATTTATTATCCGATTTCACCGAAATTTGGGACAGTGAGTTGTCTTAGGCCCTTCGACTTCCTTCCTTTCCCAAATCAGATCGGTTTAGATTTGGATATAGCTGCCGTATAGACCGATCCTCCGGTTAAGGGTCTTAGGCCCACAAAAGCCACATTTATTATCCGATTTTGATGAAATTCGGGACAGTGAATTGTGTAAGGCCCATCGACATCCTTCCCTAATTTGGCTCAGATCGGTCCAGATTTGGATATAGCTGCTATATAGATCGATCCTCCGATTTATGGTGTAAGGCCCATAAAAGCCACATTCATTATCCGATTTTGCTGAAATTTGGGACAGTAAGTTGTGTTAGGCCCTTTGACATATTTCTTCAATTTGGTCCAGATCGGTTCAGATTTAGATATAGCTGCCATATAGACCGATTTCTTGATTTATGGTTTTGGGCCCATAAAATGCTCATTTACTGTCCGATGTCGCCGAAATTTGGAACAGTGAGTTAAGTTAAGCTCCTTGACATACTTCTGCAATATCGCACAGATCGGTCCAGATTTGGATATAGCTGCCATATGTTGGGTTGCCCAAAAAGTAATTGCGGATTTTTTAAAAGAAAGAAAATGAATTTTTAAAAAAACTTAGAATGAACTTGAATCAAATATATATTTGCAATTTTGTTCGATAACCTTTTCCCATCTTCCTGGCAAATTTAGTATTCCACGCTCATAGAACTTCTGGCCTTTATCTGCAAAAAATTGAACCAAGTGCGATTTTATAGCTTCATCATTGCCGAAAGTTTTACCATTTAAGGAGTTCTGCAAAGATCGAAATAAATGGTAGTATGATGGTGGAAGGTCAGGGCTACATGGTGGATGCATCAAAAGTTCCCAGCCAAGCTCACTCAGTTTTTGGCGAGTGACCAAAGATGTGTGCGGTCTAGTGTTGTTCTGGTGGAATATGACACCTTTTCGATTGATTAATTCTGGTCGCTTCTCCTTGATGGCTGTATCCAATTTGTCCAACTGTTGACAGTAAACATCCGAATAAATCGTTTGGTTCCTTGGAAGCAGCTCAAAATATACCACACCCTTCCAATCCCACCAAACAGACAGCATAACCTTCTTTTGGTGGATATCAGCCTTTGAAGTGGTTTGAGCTGGTTCACCATGCATGGACCATGATCGATTAACGTTGTTGTAAACAATCCACTTTTCATCTCCAGTTATGATTCGTTTAAAAAACGGATCGAATTCATTGCGTTTAAGGTGCATATCACAAGCGTTGATCCGGTTTGTTAAATGAATTTCTTTCAATACATGTGGTACCCATATTAAAATTGACGCCAAACAAACAAATGTAAATAAAATTTCGCGCACTTTTTTTCTAAAGCAAGCTAAAAGTAACAGCTGATAACTGACAAAAGAAAGAATGCAATTACAGAGTTACAAGCCGTTGAAAAAATTTGTCCAAGCCGACTATATTACTACTATATTACCAACAATTACTTTTTGGGCAACCCAATAGACCGATATCTAGGTTTTGGGGCCATAAAAGACGCATTTATTGTCCGATGTCACTGAAATTTGACACAGTAACTTCCATATAGACCGATCTCTCGATTTAAGGTTTAGGGCCCATGAAAGAGGCATTTATTGTCCGATTTCGCCGAAATTTGTGTTAGGCTTTTCGACATGTTTGTGCAACTTGGCCCAAATCGGTCCAGATTTGGATATAGCTGCCATGTAGACCGATATCTCGATTTAAAGTCTTGGCCCCATAAAAGGCTCATTTATAATCCGATTTCGCTGAAATTTGTCACAGTGACTTATGTTCGGCTTTTCGACATCCGTGTCGTATATAGATCAGATCGGTATGAGGTATATGAGTATAAGGTATGAAATTTTCACCGAATTTTGATGAAAGGTGGTTTACATATATACCCGAGGTGTTGGGTATCCAAAGTTCGGCCCGGCCGAACTTAACGCCTTTTTACTTGTTTTTTTTTTTTTTTTTGTAGCAGTGTGTTGTACACTGAGGTTGAAGCCCTAACCGATGAAGGACTCCATAGGGTTAATCCGGTACTTACTGGCTGCATGCCTGTTCCAGACAATAAGAGTCGGTTTATTTCATTTATTACAAATCGCCAGGTTGCAACTTATAATATATTTGGTAAGCAATATTCAATAATAATAATATAAGCAATTCGTTGATACCTGATACCCAATATTTTATGATGTGCATTATTATCACTTCCTACAATTGGGCTCTTATTGTCTGATAGCAACTTGCTTCAACAAGCAACTTAAAGCTTGAAGGCTACATCTCCGATTCGTGCGCCATGTATAAGGAAGCCAGCCAGCTTATTAATTTCAAGACTGGCTTCTACTGAGTCTTTAGTGCTTGGCAACGGAAGAAGAAAAATATTTAGACTACTCTTTGCAAGAATACAGGCTCTGTGTCTCCCATTCCTCGTACACTGATTGGTTTTAATCCCTGAATTATTAGTTAACGAACCATTCCTCCACATTCCCATGGTTCCTGAATAAGAACCACGTCAAATCCTCAGCCTTAAGAACGAACGTTAGGGCCACCGAAGCGGCTTTACAATAAAGGAAATTAATCTTCATTTAGAATTTCCACCACTGCGGCGTTAGCCTCGTCATGAATCCTCCAGGAGTTCATCTTCACAAGATTCGTTCGATTTTGTAATGTTGCTTACGCATCCACAAGAAGTTGAGAAAGCATTGGAAACGCTTTTCTTCAGGACACCTAGATGATGTTTCGCTGGCTGCAGCTGTCGAAGTACCTTTTGAGTTCCACTTTTCCCCTCCATGTCTCCAGTCGCCATCAGCCAAATCCAATCTACTTATCGTCCAGACGGTGGTTGAAAGATTGGGATTATAGTCCCATAGTCTTCCAAGTGTATCCAAGCGAATGCCTTTAGTCGAGAAGGAATATCTTCCCTCTAGATTGTACGTACCAAGCCTCTCAATAAACCTGAGAGCGATTAGCCTTATGTTCTTCTAATATCATAAAGAGCGTGTTGTTTTGCGAGAGAAGACCGATGGCCGAGGCAAATTATACAAAATTCGATTCAATTTAAAAAATTTTTGAATCCGATATCTCCTTATAGGCAAACAAAGGATAATGGATAAAATCAGCCAAGCCATTAAATTTATACCAGATTATGGACCGATCCGGCCATACTTGTGACAGTCCATAGTGAAAGTCTTTGAGCAAAATTTCATCCAAATCGGTTAAAAAATCGGCCCTTTAGGTGCTCAACAAGTAAAATCGGGGGATCGGTTTATATGGGAGCTATATCAGGTTATGGACCGATTCAGACCAGATTTGGCAACTATGTTAAAGGACGTAATAGACGTCATTGTACAAAATTTCAGTCTAATCGTATCAGAATTGGCGTTTATATGGGATCTGTATCAGTTTATAAACCGATTAAGAACGTACATGACATAGTTCATGCAAAATTTCGGCTACATTCGATATAATTGAGCACTATACACTCATAAAAAAGTTTGCTGAAAATAGCAAACACTTTCTGCTGAATATTAGTACCTAATTTTGCTGCTATTGTAGCAGTATTTTGCTATTACAGCAGTAGTACTGCAATTTCAGAGCAGCGGGCTTTCTGTTGAAAAGTCTGTTGTTTGCTGAGAATGACTGAATCAGTATCTTAACAAAATACGTCGTGCAAAATTTCATTCCAATCGGATAAGAATTGCGCTCTCTAGAGGCTCAAGAAGTCAAGACCCAAGATCGGTTTATATGACAGCTATACCAGGTTATTGACCGATTTGAACCATACTTAGCACAGTTGTTAAAACACCATGTGCAAAATTTCAGTCAAATCGGATAAGAATTGAGCCCTCTAGAGACTCAAGAAGTCAAGACACAAGATCGGTTTATATGGCAGCTATATCAGGTTATGGACCGATTTAAGTCATACTTGGCACAGTTGTTGTATATTATAACAAAACACGTCGTGCAAAATTTCATTCCAATCAGATAAGAATTGCGCACTCTAGAGGCTCAAGACATCAAGATACAAGATCGGTTTATATGGCAGCTATATCAGGTTGTGGGCCGATTTGAATCATACTTGACACAGTTGTTAGATATCAAAACAAAACATGGACCGATATGGCCCATTCACAATACCAACCGACCTACACTAATAAGAAGTATTTGTGCAAAATTTCAAGCGGCTAGCTTTACTCCTTCGGAAGTTAGCGTGCTTTCGACAGACAGACGGACGGAAGGACGGACGAACATGGCTAGATCGACATAAAATGTCACGACGATCAAGAATATATATACTTTATGAGGTCTTAGACGAATATTTCGAGTAGTTACAAACAGAATGACGAAATTAGTATACCTCCCATCCTATGTGGAGGGTATAAAAAAATGTAAATGTGTGTCTCAATGGATGCCTATAGTCACCACTGAATATATAATTTCCATAACCTCTTTTCTTTAAATTTAGATACAAAAGGCCATGCCGGTCATGTTCACATTAGCAGAGCAATAACAACAAGTAAAAGCGTGCTAAGTTCGGTTCGGCTGAGTTCAGTTCAAGAAAAACTTGTCCAATTAATCACTTTAGAAACGCACTTAGTATGAAACTATTTTTAAGTACGAAGTTAACTTTTTTGTATAAATTAAAATCAAACTACCCAATATTGGACAGCAAACGACCCACAAACAGTTTATAGGGTGCACCCTCTAGTTCTGAGCCCGGGAACGAGATTCTGAAGTCCGTTTCTTGGGCAAAGGCCCCTCGATCCCCTAGCGACCCAAAATGCCTCCTCCAGTGGCATTGTCGTTGGCGCTATCCAAGGATTGCCGCGTGGATGTGGCAATCACGTTTGAATACCCCCAGGAATATATTAATTGTGAGCTTTCGTTACACCTACGACGTGATGTCTTTATACTCATCATCACTCTTCTCCTCCTCTTAATCGTAAATTTTAGATAAAAATGAAAATTGGAAAAAGCGCCGTAGTTTACTCCTTTATACGTTTCATTTGGTACCCATAATGCCTAGGGTTAAAGGGGTCCAAAATTCTCAAGATCCCGTAGGTCCTTCCCAGGTCCATTTTTTGTTTTTACATATTCGTACCCTACTCGGAGTTTGTCGGAGTCGGAGTCGAGCAACTTGCCGTCAATCAATGTCGAAGTCTAGTCGAAATTGCTCAACTCCGCAGGCCTTGTACTGTTAGGGTACAGCTGTTTTTTGTTTAAGAAAATTTCGGATATTGCTTCATTTTATTAAAGAAGAAATTAATATACATAAAATTAGGTGGAAATAAGCTAACTTGAAGATTACACCATTGCCGCTCAAATCTGGTTAATCTGGTTAAAAACTGCGCTGTCTAGGGGTTCATGAAGCCAATTTGTGAGACTGAAATACTCTCCGAGGAAAAACTTCGTGACAGAAATGAAATCTTACGTTATATCAATGAAATTTGTCATGGATTTTGAGCTAACGTAGGGCTTCTTGCATAAATGAGTTTCATTAACGTGAAATAAATGAAATATGTTCATTATTGCAGTGATATACAATATTTTCATTGATACAATGTAAAATGTTCATTTATGTTATGAACACTTTTCTTTGGAGTAATGAAATCATTTTATTTATGCAATGAAAAAGTTTCATTCTCAAAAACCCACCACCTATGATGGTTGGTATGTTTTTTATTTTCGTTGTTCGGCGCGCACTTTATTTTCTTTGTTCGTTTTATACCTTTGCTCTCTAATTTTTTTCTGCCATTCCTTCTACTTATTACTAGTCTACTCAACAAATTAATCATGTTTGGTAGTCTTCCACGCATCCTCTAGTCTACCTACATCACTTTCTGAATGATGAAATAACTCTATAAGCATTACTGGACAGCAAAAAGTTGCTCAATTAAATTAAATTAAGAAAACGTGTAGAGACTACATTAAAAAAAATTAATAAGAAATAAATTTTTTTCCACGACGAATTTTCTTAAATAAATTTGAGGAAAAAATAAAAAAAAAATTGCTGAGCGGTACGATTTGAACCTGGGCCTGCAAATGTGTCAGTGGTATGCAATATGTTGCTGCACAGCAATAAGTTTCTCAAATGAATTTAAAGAAGTGCAGAAACCATATTCTAAAAATTTTAAGAAATATGAATGCGCCGAATTTTGTTAAAAAATTAAAAAAAAAGAAAAACAAGTAAAGTTAAGTTCGACTGGGCCGAACTTTGGATACCCACCACCTCGGGTATATATGTAAACCACCTTTCATCAAAATTCGGTGAAAATTTCATACCTTATACTCATATACCTCATACCGATCTGAACTATATACGACACGGATGTCGAAAAGCCTAACATAAGTCACTGTCCCAAATTTCAGTGAAATCGGATTATAAATGCGCCTTTTATGGGGCCAAGACTTTAAATCGAGATATCGGTTTATTTGGCAGCTATATCCAAATCTGGACCGATTTGAGCCAAGTTGCATAAACATGTCGAAAAGCCTAACACAAAGCACTGTCCCAAATTTCGGCGAAATCGGACAATAAATGCCTCTTTTATGGGCCCAAAACCTTAAATCGAGAGATCGGTCTATATGGCAGCTTTATTCAAATCTGAACCGATCTGGGCAAAATTGAAGAAGGACGTCGAAGAGCCTAACCAAACTCACTGTCTCAAATTTCATCGACATCGGACAATAAATGCGTCTTTTATGGCCCCAAAACCTAAAACCTAGATATCGGTCTATATGGCAGCTATATCCAAATCTGGACCGATCTGTGCGATACTACAGAAGTATGTCAAGGGGCTTAACTTAACTCACTGTTCCAAATTTCGGTGACATCGGACAATAAATGAGCATTTTATGGGCCCAAAACCATAAATCAAGTAATAGGTCTATATGGCAGCTATATCTAAATCTGAACCGATCTGGACCAAATTGAAGAAATATGTCAAAGGGCCTAACACAACTTACTGTCCCAAATTTCAGCAAAATCGGATAATGAATGTGGCTTTTATGGGCCTTACACCATAAATCGGAGGATCGATCTATATAGCAGTTATATCAAAATCTGGACCGATCTGAAGGATGTGGATGAGCCTTACACAATTCACTGTCCCGAATTTCATCAAAATCGGATAATAAATGTGGCTTTTGTGGGCCTAAGACCCTTAACCGGAGGATCGGTCTATATGGCAGCTATATCCAAATTTGAACCGATCTGATTTGGGGAAGGAAGGAAGTCGAAGGGCCTAAGACAACTCACTGTCTAAAATTTCAGCGAAATCGGATAATAAATGTGGCTTTTATGGGCCTTAACCCTAAATCGGAGGATCGGTCTATATGGCAACTACATCCAAATCTAAACCGATCTGAGCCAAATTGACGAAGAATGTCGAAGGGCCTAACACAACTCACTGCCCCAAATTTCAACAAAATCGGATAATAAATGTGGCTTTTATGGGCCTAAGACCCTAAATCGGCGGATCGGTCTATATGGGGGCTATATCAAGATATAGTCCGATATAGCCCATCTTCGAACTTAACCTGTCGTCCGGTTTGGACCACAATTAAATTATATGTTGGAGACCTGTGTAAAATTTCAGCCAATTCGAAAAAGAATTGCGCCCATGGGGGGCTCAAGAACTAAAATAGAGAGAACGATTTATATGGGAGCTGTATCGGGCAATAGACCGATTCAGACCATAATAAACACGTTTGTTGATGGTCATAAGAGGATCCGTCGTACAAAATTTCGGGCATATCGGATAATAATTGCGACCTCTAGGGATCAAGAAGTCAAGATCCCAGATCGGTTTATATGGCAGCTATATCGGGTTATTAACCGATTTGAACGTTATTTGACACAGTTGTTGAAAGTAAGAATAAAAAACGTCATGCAAAATTTCAGCCAAATCGGATAGGAATTGGGCCCTCTAGAAGCTCAAGAAGTCAAATCCCCAGAACTGTTTATATGACAGCTATATCAGGTTATGGACCGATTTGAACCATACTTGGCACAATTATTGGATGTCATAACGAAATACTTCGTGCAAAAATTCATTCAAATCGGATAAGAATTGTGCCCTCTAGAGGCTCAAGAAGTCAAGACCCAAGATCGGTTTATATGGCAGCTATATCAGGTTATGAACCGATTTGAACCATACATGGCGCAGTTGTTGGGTATCATAACAAAACACGTCGTGCAAAATTCCATTCCAATCGGATAAGAATTGCGCACTCTAAAGGCTCAAGAAGTCAAGACCCAAGATCGGTTTATATGGCAGCTATATCAAAACATGAACCGATATGGCCCATTTGCAATACCAACCGACCTACACTAATAAGAAGTATTTGTGCAAAATTTCAAGCGGCTAGCTTTACTCCTTCGGAAGTTAGCTTGCTTTCGACAGACGGACGGACGGACGGACAGACGGATATAAAATGTCGCGACGATCAAGAATATATATACTTTATGGGGTCTCAGACGAATATTTCGAGTAGTTACAAACAGAATGACGAAATTAGTATACCCCCCATCTTATGGTGGAGGGTATAAAAATGGCTGGCGGGGGACTCAAACCTGGGTTTCCAAATTTTCGTTAAGTAAATGTAATGCAAATTTCGTTAACTAAATGAAACGTTCATGAAACTAATTTCATTAACTCTGGAAGCAAATATTAAATGTTACAAATCTTATAATTTTCCGTCAAATTTTACATTCATTTGTTGCGTAACAGTTTAAAATGCCTAGTACTACTTACAATTACTTTAATTTTCTGATTTTAACGTTGTTTTTTTTATAAATATTCGTTTAATGAAGCCAAAAATCTTTTACTTTTAAATAACGTAAGTTTTCATTGCATGTATGGAACATTTCATTACGTCAATGCATCTATTTATTGCATCAATGAAACCCGTTCACTGAGGCAATGAAGCGTTTTTCTTTCAGCCAGGAGGGAGCAGGGGCCCAAATATTATTTTCATAGGCAACAGATTAATAAATATCCTGTCAACAGAAAATTTCAGTAAAATATTCTCTAGAGGCAAAATTTGACCCTGGCCCGGTACTCTCTAAATTATATTTCTATATACAAAACTTCAAAGACATTTTTTCTAAAGGAATTTTTTGAGATTTTTGAAATTTTTTCTTAAGACAAAATTATAACTTTCTAATGAATATTGATACTTAATTTTGATGCCATTGTAGCAGTAGTTCTACTTTTACAGCAGTAGATTTGCTGCTTAATATATACAAATGCAAATGTGTGTCTCAGTGGATGTTCATAATTACCACTTAATGTATACTTTCCATAATCTTTTTTCTTTAAATTTTTATACAAAAGACAATGCCACTCATGCACAATGTTGCCGTTTTTGGTAGGTCACTACCAAAATTGGTAGGTTTATATTCTCTTGGTAGGTTGGTAGACTGACCTCAATTTTTTGTAGGTTTTTCCAATATATAAATAAGTCAAAATTATTCCACTTTCCGTGGTTTCTGTGTAGTCGTTAAGAGTGCAGAATAAAACCATGGATGTCGAGGTCAAATACTGTTACAACGGGTCTCACAGCTTCAAATTTCAGGAAATATATCGTAATTTCTGATATTGACTGTAACTGGTACGAATGTTAAGGGATGTTTTCAAAATTTCGTAAATTCTGAATAAGAAATTAGGGTTTTCTGCGTTCAATGCCTTCAATTGGATAGCAGGGCTATATGGCAACAGCATTCAGATCTGGTCCATACTCAGATGTGAAAGTGTATTTCCGAGCTCAAACTATTGAATCGCGATATCGTTGTATTCACACTCGGCAGGATTCTTTATGGAATTCAAGGGAACAATAAGACTTTTATGAATTCAAAATTTCTTATCGGGAAATACGGATCCAAGATTAGGCCATCTTTAAGCTTTAGGCTGTAGAGTGATTTCAAGAAATTTGTAGGGTCGAGAACGTATAATTTGATGTGTTGCAAATGGAATAGCGAACCCTTCGGTGGTGGGCAAAAAACATATACCGCATTTTTAGCTTGTAGAACATTTGGTAGGCTTTGGTCGGGTTTGGTAGGATTTTTTTGGTAGGAAATAATTTTCTTAAGTGGTAACACTGCTAATGTACATATTAGTAGGGCAAAAACATAAAGTGCGAGCGAGCTCAATACACTCGATCAAATTTGTTATTTAAAGTAGCAAAAATGTTTGCTAACACAGCAGTTTTTGTCTGTTGAAAATGGAAAAGCAGACATTACTGCTGTTTCAGCTGTTTCGGTCAGCTAAATCAGCAAACAAAATCAGCTGTTTCAGTACAAAAATCTGCTGAAAAAAACTTGTTATGCTATATTTTATATTTCTCTGTTACTTGTTTTGGGTACTTTGGGTTTTTTCTTAGAAATTATGTTGGCAGAAATGATTTTAGTTTGGGGAATGCTACTGTAAAAAAGCTACTTGGTCCATCCATTGTTATAAATTTCAAAATGTGGCTCAGCTCGATCAAATTTTTATTATTGCTGATTGACGTGGCCTTTTGTTTCTAAATTTAAAGAAAAAAGGTTATGGCAAGTATACATTCAGTGGTTATTATAAACATCCACTGAGACACACATTTACATTAGTATTTTATTTTTATACCCTCCACCATAAGATGGGGGGTATACTAATTTCGTCATTCTGTTTGTAACTACTCGAAATATTCGTCTGAGACCACATAAAGTATATATATTCTTGATCGTCGTGACATTTTATGTCGATCTAGCCATGTCCGTCCGTCTGTCCGTCCGTCCGTCCGTCTGTCCGTCCGTCCGCCCGTCCGTCCGTCTGTCTGTCGAAAGCACGCTAACTTCCGAAGGAGAAAAGCTAGCCGCTTGAAATTTTGCACAAATACTTCTTATTAGTGTAGGTCGGATGGTATTGTAAATGGGCCATATCGGTCCATGTTTTGATATAGCTGCCATATAAACCGATCTTGGGTCTTGACTTCTTGAGCCTCTAGAGTGCGCAATTCTTATCCGATTGGAATGAAATTTTGCACGACGTGTTTTGTTATAACATCCAACAACTGTGAAAAGTATGGTTCAAATCGGTCCATAACCTGATATAGCTGCCATATAAACCGATCTTGGGTCTTGACTTCTTGAGCCTCTAGCGAGCGCAATTCTTATCCGATTGGAATGACATTTTGCACGACGTGTTTTGTTATTATATCCAACAACTGTGCCAAGTATGGTTTAAATCGGTCCATAACCTGATATAGCTGCCATATAAACCGATCTTGGGTCTTGACTTCTTGAGCCTCTTGAGTGCGCAATTCTTATGCGATTGAAATGAAATTTTGCACGACGTGTTTTGTTATGATATCCAACAACTGCGCCAAGTATAGTTCAAATCGGTTCATAACCTGATATAGCTGCCATATAAACCGATCTTGGGTCTTGACTTCTTGAGCCTTTTTACTTTCAACAACTGTGTCAAATAAGGTTCAAATCGGTTCATAACCTGATATAGCTGCCATATAAACCGATCTGGGATCTTGACTTCTTGACCCCTAGAGGTCCGATATGCCTGAAATTTTGTACGACGGATCCTCTCATGACCATCAACAAACGTGTTTATTATGGTCTGAATCGGTCTATAGCCCGATACAGATCCCATATAAATCGTTCTCTCTATTTTACTTCGTGAGCCCCAATGGGCGCAATTCTTATACGAATTGGCTGAAATGTTACACAGGTCTCCAACATATAATTTAATTGTGGTCCGAACCGGACCATATCTTGATATCGTTTTAATAGCAGAGCAACTCTTTTCTTATATCCTTTTTTGCCTAAGAAGAGATGCCGGGAAAAGAACTCGACAAATGCGATCCATGGTGGAGGGTATATAAGATTCGGCCCGGCCGAACTTAGCACGCTTTTACTTGTTTCTTCTAACATCCGATTCACAACTAAGCAGCAGTCATTTTCAGCTAACGACAGACTTTTCAGCAGTCAGCCAGCTGCACTACTGCTGTTATACCAAAATTACTGCTATAATAGCAGCAAAATTAACTACTAATATTCAGCAGACAGTGTTTGCTATTTTCAGCAAATTTTTTTATGGGTGTAGCTGCTTTACGGTAATATTCCACAAATTAAAATCATCTAGTAATCAAAACAAGTAACAGGCCAACAACAATAAATAGCATAAAATTTGTTTCGGCAGTTTTTTGTACTGAAAACAGCAGATTTGTTTGTTGATTTAGCTGACCGAAATGTTTGCTAATGCAGCAGCCCGATGTTTGCTGAAACAGCAGTAATCTGCTTTCCCATTTTCAGCAGACAAAAACCGTTGTTTTAACAAACATTTTTGTTGCTTTAAATAACAAATTTGGTTGAGTGAGGAGACATAAATTCGATGAAATTTTTGCTAAAATTAAAAAGAATTTTTTTGTGTATACACAGTTTCAATAAATTTTCTTCCAAATGAAAAATAAATTTATATGCTCAGGCCTGGACTTAATAATTTTTTATAACGCCAAAATTTTAATTTTTTTTGTTACGACAAAATTTTGATGAAATTTTTTAAAAAATTGTTTTTTTTTGAACACAGAATGAAAGTAGATTTTGCCTAAAAGTGTAGTACGCTTTTAGCGAAATTCTTACATGATAATTTTTTAGGTGATTTAGGTAATAGGACATTTTCTCATTATTTAGGAATAAAATTTATAAAAGTTTTATGTTTTCATAGTGTTTCAAAGAAGTAACCGTGAAAAACATGTGTTTTCACCTGTGGCAAACGAATATAGTACCAGTCTAAGGACAAAATTTTGTTGAAATTATTTCTACAATTATTTCGACAAAATTTGAATGAAATTTTCTCTAGAGACAAAATTTAAGTGCAAAAATTCTCTAAAAGCAAAATGTGGCCTATGCCCGGGCTGCCTTGCATTATTTTTTTTTTTTCAAAAGACAACATTTTAATGAAATTTTCTGTAAGGACAAAATTTCAATGAAATTTCTTCCAAAGAAAATATTCTTATGCAATTCGCTCTAAAGACAAAATTTCAATGAAATTTTTTCTAAAAGGCTAAGACTATGTTCGTTTTTTACCGTTGAAAACCCAGGTTTTTCGGGTTTTTTTTTTGAAGCACTACAAGAGAGTTGATGATAGGAAAACAATTTTATAAAAGTTTTTTCCACAAGTATTGACAGAATGTTTTACTGAATGACATCATGAAGTTTTTATGCTTTAAAATTTATTATCTTAAAAATATTCCAAAAAGCGAACATAATACCAAATGTCAGCTAAAATTTCTCCAAAGAAAAGAAAGAAAAAAGTTTTCCAAAGACAAAATTTCAAAAAAAAAATACTCAAGGCAAAATTTTTTAAAAGGCGAACTTTCAATTAGATGTTTAAATTTCAATAAAATTTTTTAAAGATAAACTCTCAATAAATTTTTTTCTAAGGACAATATTTTTATAACACATTTTTAAAAACAAAATTTCAAATAAATTCACAAAAAATAAAATTTCAATAACATTTTTCTAAACACAAATTTCTAAAACAAAATTTGTAAAAAAATCACTGAAAGCAAAGTATTTTTAAAGACAAAATTTAAATAAAATTTCTTGCGAAGACAAAAGTCTAAAGACCAGGCGCTACCCTCGAAATTATTTTTTTAAGATAATGAAATGTTGTAAAGATAACATTTTAATGAAATTTGAATGACCTATTTTCTAAAAACGGAATTTAAGCAAATTTTGTGGAAAAACAAAATCTCAATGTAAACACACATACAGCGGTCAAAAAAGTATTCATCATTAGCAAAATTGATAATAAATTCACTTATTTTGGGTAATTGAAGAAAATTTAAAGTAAACAAATAATGCAGTTTTATGCAATAGTTTATTTTTCGTAATATGTTTTAAAATAAATTCAAAAAATAAATTTAATTAGCGCAAAAAATGCAATTTTATATAATAACACCAAAAACAGAACAAAAAAAGTATTCATCATTGATGTGCTATCATCAAAGTCAAATTCAAATATTATTTGGGAATCCCCCTTTTCTGTTTTATTTAGTAAAGGAGGCTTTGCCCTTGACAGCAAATATTTAATTTCATTGAAAATATAGTTTTTGTCAAAATGGGTCGTAAGCAAAACGAGGTTTCTGATGAGGTAAAAGTTTTGATAATAAAACACCACATAACTTCAATTAACTTTTTTTAAAGACAAAATTGTACTTAGCACAGTTGTTGGAAGTCATAATAGACCATATGCAATATTTCAGCCAAAACCGACAAAAGTTCAGGCTTCCAGGGGCTCAAGAAGTCAAATCGGGAGATCGGTTTATATGGGAGCTATATCGAAATCTGAACCAATATGGCCCATTTACAATCCTCAACGATCTACATTAATATAAAGTATCTGTGCATAATTTCAAGCGGCTATCTCTACGCGTTCGACCGCTATCGTGATTTCGACAGACGATCGGACGTGGCTAGTTCGAATCAGAATTTCGAAACGATCAAGAATATATATACTTTATGGGGTCCTAGATCAATGTTTTGAGGTATTGCAAACAGAGTGACTATATTAGTATACCCCCATCCTGTGGTGGTGGATATACAAATGGAAAAAGTAAACGCGTTTTAATTAACTAACGGCACATTAGATGCATTGCTAGAAAGTTCTTCATCCGGAGACAAGGAGGTGATGTTTACTGTATTATTTGGTCGAAATGACAACAAATGGACATATGGACATGTTCGATTGAAAATGCGAAAAGTGTAACACTATGAGAGGGTTGGGGAGACATTTGCAAAATGTTGTCTCGTATAAGTGTAAAATTTTTTTCAGAATAGAAATCACCATAAGATATCTGCACAAAAATATCCAATCGGCAAGCAATACAAAGGTTAGCTCTTATATTACGACCAAACATCGCCGCCAATGAGTCTCTCCCAGGACTCATTAGTGACTAAAATAGTCCATAAGAAAATTTGGAATATTAAATCGAAACACAGTGAGATGCCCATTTACAGTTCCAATCGACCTACATCAATGAGAAGTATCTGTTCGTTAAGGAGTTAGCGTGTTTTTGGATGACAGATTTTCCTAAGTGGAAGGTATAAAAATACTGTACCCTAACAGCCATGGTGTTGCCATGAGGCAACGCTCAGTTTAATTGACACAAAAAGGCCATAAAATCGGATTTTTTTCAGAAAACATTTATACAGCAATTGAAAACAACTTCAAATCTTTCTAAAAATCATACATTTTACATAAGTTGTCTTCTCGAATCAAAGTGCAATTTTCCAACTATTTTATATTAGAACCAATCTCACGACCTAGACAGGTGCCCACTTCTTAGAAAGACTATTTCTAATTTCCCATCTTTCAGAAACGTGCAACTTTTCCCAATAACATGAACTTTTGCGTTGCCATATTGCAACACCAGGGCCAATCGCGTTAAACGACCTTCTAAGATATGCTGTGTCTATGTGTGTTAATCTTTTTCTCTCTCGTTAGAACGGAAATGCCTCAAGTATGCTTTCTTTCGCTCAAATAGGAACGAACTGAGGAAGCGGAAATTGTGTTGTGCTAGTAATGTTTTTGTTTGTTTTTATTTTTAGATAAATATGTAATAAAAATTATTTCTCGCTCCCCTTACGCCTTTTACTTTTGCGTTTTTCTTTACCAGACACAAAATCTGGAAAATGTAGCAGAAAATAAGTAGAATAAGTTTAAAATTCATTTGAAATAAAACACAAACAATGCGAAGGAAATGCCCTGAGTACATTTTTATACCCAACTCCATAAGAGGGTATATTATTTTTGTCATTCTGTTTGAACACATACAAAAAATCATCTCTGACCCTTAAAGTATATTTATTCTTAATCGTAAAATTCTAAGATGATTGAGCCATGTTCGTGCGTCTATTCGTCAGTCTAATTACGCTTTATTACTTAATCACATAATTGGTTATCACAGCTTAGCTACCTCAGAATTGATTTCCAAGCACCTCAATCTTCTGCATTTCTCTCCGATTCTAACACCTACAGCCGTAAAAAAAAGTCTGCTGATAATAGCAGACACTGTCTGCTGACTGTAAATAGTAATTTATCTGTTATTGCAGCAGTCATTCGGTTGTCCAGGCAAAATGTTTGCAGTTTCGCACCAGCTGCCTGCTAAACCGTCTGATGTTTGAACATCTGAAACGGTCTATTGCTCAGTTTATGAAGGGGTTGTTAGGAGAAGAGTAAAATAAAATCGAATAAACTAAAATCAATAAGTGAAACATACACTTAATCTAATTTGTTACTCAAAACAGCAAAAATGTTTGCTAAAACAGCAGTTTTGTCTGCCGAAAATGGGAAAGCAGACATTACTGGTGTTTCAGCAAGCGTTGGGCTGCTGTATTAACAAACATTTCTTTCTGCTATTGCAACTATCAAAATCTGCCGCTACGGGATGACTATGAGCACCACACAGGCTGGAACTTTGAGCTCCGACTTGTGTGGTGCCCATCGTTATCATGGGAAGCTTAGCTGAAAACTACCGGGCGCGTCCACAGGTTGCGGATGGTGGAAAGCTCCGTTTTTATGCGGAGTAGCTGCAAATGCGGCCGCGGGCAGTCAGCGATTTTCGAGAGGAGAGTCTCAGTGAGGAGTCAGGTGACACTGGCTCTTTATTAAATACTGAGTGCCAATGATTCTCGAGATGAAAAGGCGAGTTATTGGCGCCTTCAAATAACCAATGGCCAACATTAGCGTCTGTTCCCAGGTTAGGGGCGGTGAGCGTCGGATCTTGGAGCAAGCGGCTCGCCACAACGAGGGATACATGCAATCCCACAAACCCATGCGGTTGGGGCGCTGGGCTAGTAACCCGCCCCCGGAAAACATAGAACTACTATGAAAAACAAAGGAATAGTAAAAACGGACCCCCCCAACGTTGCGGATCTGCACCTGGAATGTCCGCACTCTTTACAGAGAAGGTGCAGTATACGCGCTGGCGGATGTATTAGAGAAGTACAAGGCAGATATAACCGCCTTACAGGAAGTGCGATGGACTGGGAATGGCGTCACTACAACACCAAACGGTGACGAACTATACTATAGCTGCCATAACACGAGGCATGAATTTGGCTGCGGATTTTTGGTTAGTCGGAGACTGAAACATCTAGTCTCCAGCTTTACTCCGGTGGATGAGAGACTAGCCACAATCCGCATAAAAGCCAAATTCTTCAACATCAGCCTTATTTGTGCCCATGCCCCGACGGAAGACAAAAATGAGCAGACCAAGGATATTTTCTACGAGCGCCTAGAGAGAGAATATGACCGCTGCCCCGCCCATGATATTAAAATCGTTCTGGGAGATTTTAATGCGAAAATAGGGAAGGAAGACATTTTTGGTCCAACAGTCGGAAAGTTTAGCCTCCACGAGATAACGTCCAGTAATGGGTTGAGGCTGATAGATTTTGCCGCGGCAAAAAACATGGTAGTTAGTAGCACCAGATTTCAACATAAAAATATCCACAAAGCCACATGGCTGTCACCCGATCAAAACACGAGAAACTAAATTGATCATGTTGTGATAGATGGAAGGCATTCATCCAGCGTGTTAAATGTACGATCGATCCGTGGAGCGAATATAGATTCGGATCATTACCTTGTTGCAGCAAAGGTTCGCACCCGTTTGAACATGGCGAGGAAAGTACGATCTGACACTGCACGGAAGCTGGACATTGAAAAGCTGCAGACACAACAAATGGCAGCGGCATACTCCACTCGACTGACCCAACTGCTTGATGAAAGCACTCCTTGTTCCGATGATATAATGGCGCAGAGGCAAACAATTGCCCACTCCATGGAAAATGCCGCGAAATCCGTACTTGGGTACCGGAAGCCTCCTCCAAAAAACCCATGGTACGACCAAGAGTGTCGATATGCTACTGAAGCCAAGAATGCGGCATATAGAGCAACCCTGCAATAAGTAGCAACGCGCCAGATGAAGGAGAGGTATCGGGAGAAAAGGAGAGAGGAGAAACGTCTATTCCGCAGAAAGAAAAAAGAAATGGAAAGACGTGAGTGCGAGCGAATTGAGATGTACAGGAGTCAGAATGAAGTCCGGAAATTCTACCAAAGAATTAAACACCAAACCGATGGCTTTGGTGCAGGCACATCCTCCTGCAGAGACAAAGAAGGAAATCTGGTAACTGACACAGACAGCATGCTGAGGATATGGAAAGAACATTTTACCCAACTGCTAGTGTCCGATGTTGGCGGCGAAGAGATACCGCAGAACCAATCCCTGATGATGGTATAGAATGTTTACCTCCTAGTCAGAATGAGGTCCAAGTAGTAGTAACCCGACTAAAGAACAACAAGGCAGCAGAAGCCGACGGGTTACCCGCTGAACTATTTAAGACCGGAGGCGACACGCTGATAAGGCGTATGCATCAGCTTATCTGCGCAATCTGGCTAGAAGAACGCATACCCGATGATTGGAACCTCAGCATACTATGTCCCGTACACAAGAAAGGAGACAAGACGGAATGTGCCAACTACAGAGGAATAAGTCTCCTCCCCATCGCATACAAGATACTCTCGAGCGTACTGTGTGAAAGATTAAAACCTAAAGTCAATGAGATAATTGGGCCCTATCAATGCGGCTTTAGACCAGGTAAATCCACCCTAGACCAGATATTCACACTGCGCCAAATCCTGGAAAAGTCCCGAGAAGGACAAATCAACACCTACCACCTCTTTGTTGACTACAAAGCTGCCTTCGATACTCCTTTACGTTCAAAGGTATTTCAAGCTATGTCTGAGTTTGGTATCCCTGCAAAATTAATAAGACTCTGCAGGATGACACTTGCTGACACGCGTTCCTCAGTAAGAATAGAAAAGAATCTCTCCGAACTATTTAATACCAACAGAGGTTTGAGACAAGGAGACAGCCTATCGTGTGATCTCTTTAATATCCTGCTGGAGAAGATTATACGAGATGCAGATGTGAATAGATATGGCACACTAATCACAAGAGAACACATGCTACTCGCCTATGCCGACGATATCGATATCATAGGTCGGTCACCGGAAGTAGTAACTGCAGCCTTTGAAAGAATCGAAAGAGAGTCAGTGAAAATGGGTCTGGCAGTAAATGGAGATAAGACGAAATGGATGGTTTCCACTCCCAAAAAGCCTTGTACAACCGAGCAGATAAAGAACATGGAGAAAGTTGGGAACCACAACTTTGATATAGTCTGTAACTTTATCTACCTCGGCACCGCCGTAACCGAAACGAATGACATCAGTTTTGAGATAAAGCGAAGAATAATACTGGCAAACAGATGCTACTTTGGACTAAGTAAGCAGTTTAGAAACAAGGCCACCTCTCTACAGACGAAGACTACACTTTACAAGACACTGATACTACCCGTGCTGTTATATGGTTCTGAAGCATGAGTACTTGTGAAAGCAGATGAGGCAGTGCTTGGAGTATTTGAGAGAAAGATTCTTCGTAAAATATATGGACCAGTTTGCGTTTACGGAGAATATAGGCGACGTATGAACCACGAGCTGTATAAGCTGTATAACGGCGATAGCATAGTTACACGCATCAAAATACAATGGCTGCGTTGGCTAGGTCATGTTGTCAGAATGGATGAAGAAGCTCCAGCAAAGAAGTCTTTTGAAGGCAAACACGGTGGTACACGCAAACCGGGAAGACCAAAAGCCCGATGGAAAGATCAAGTTGTGGGAGACACTTCGAAACTTGGTGTCAGAGATTTAAGAAGGCGCTTGGAACGCTATTCTACGTTCGACAAGTGGAACAAATATTCTGTCATAGCCAATTAAAGTAAAGTAAAGTCTGCTGAAAAAAAATGTGTATGCTACTTTTTATGGTTGCCTGTTGCTAGTTTTGATTACTTTAGGCATTTATTAGATTTTTTTTAGAAATTTTGTTGGAAGAGATTAATGATTCTAACTTGTGGAATATTACTGTAAAGAAGCCACTTGATCGCTCTATTGGCATACATTTCGAAATGTGGCTGAGTTAGCTCGTATTTTTTGTTATTGTTCTACTGATGTGAACTGGCATGACCTTTTGCAATTAAATTTAAAGAAAACAAGTAAAAGCGTGCCAAGTTCGGCCGGGCCGAATCTTATATACCCTCCACCATGGATCGCATTTGTCTAGTTCTTTTTCCGGCATCTCTTCTTAGGCAAAAAAGGATATAAGAAAAGATTTACTTTGCTATTAGAGCGATATCACGATATGGTCCGGATTGGACCATAATTAAATTGTATGTTGGAGACCTGTGTAAAATGTCAACCAATTCGAATAAGAATTGCGCCCTTTGGGGCCTCAAGAAGTAAAATAGAGAGATCGATTTATATGGGAGCTGTATCGGGCTATAGACCGATTCAGACCATAATAAACACGTATGTTGATGGTCATTGAAGGATCCGTCGTACAAAATTTCAGGCAAACCGGATAATAACTGCGACCTCTAGAGGCTCAAGAAGTCAAGAACCCAGATCGGTTTATATCGCAGCTATATCAGGTTAAGGACCGATTTAAATCATACTTGGCACAGTTGGCTAGAGGCTCAAGAAGTCAAGATCCCAGATCGGTTTATATGGCAGCCATATCCGGTTACGAACCGATTTGAACCTTATTTGACACAGTTGTTGAAAGTAAAAATATATTAAGTCGTGCAAAATTTCAGCAAAATCGGATAGGAATTGCGCCCTCTAGAGGCTCAAGAAGTCAAGAAGTCAAGACCCAAGATCGGTTTATATGACAGCTATATCAGGTTAAGGACCGATTTAAATCATACTTGGCACAGTTGGCTAGAGGCTCAAGAAGTCAAGATCCCAGATCGGTTTATATGGCAGCCATATCCGGTTACGAACCGATTTGAACCTTATTTGACACAGTTGTTGAAAGTAAAAATAAATTAAGTCGTGCAAAATTTCAGCAAAATCGGATAGGAATTGCGCCCTCTAGAAGCTCAAGAAGTCAAGTCCCCAGATCTGTTTATATGACAGCTATATCAGGTTATGGACCGATTTGAACCATACTTGACAAAGTTGTTGGGTATCATAACAAAATACTACGTACAAAAGTTCAGTCAAATCGGATATGAATTGCGCCCTCTAGAGGCTCAAGAAGACAAGACCCAAGATCGGTTTATATGACAGCTATATCAGGTTATGGACCGATTTAAATCATACTTGGCACAGTTGTTGGATATCATAACAAAACACGTCGTGCAAAATTTCATCCCAATCGGATAAGAATTGCGCACTCTAGAGGCTCAAGAAGTCAAGACCCAAGATCGGTTTATATGGCAGCTATATCAAAACATGGACCGATATGGCCCATTTACGACCTACACTAATAAGAAGTATTTGTGCTAAATTTCAAGTGGCTAGCTTTACTCCTTCGGAAGTTAGCGTTCTTTCGACAGTATGGTTTAAATCGGCCCATAACCTGATATAGCTGTCATATAAACCGATCTTGGGTCTTGACTTCTTGAGCCTGTAGGGGTCGCAATTATTATCCGATTAGCCCAAAATTTTGTACGACGTATTCTCTCATGACAATCAACATACGTATTTATTATGGTCTGAATCGGTCTATAGCCCGATACAGCTCCCATATAAATCGATCTCTCTATTTTACTTATTGAGCCCACAAAGGGCGCAATTCTTATTCGAATTGGCTGACATTTTACACAGGTCTCCAACATATAATTTAATTGTGGTCCAAATCGGACCATATCTTGATATCGCTCTAATAGCAGAGCAAATCTTTTCTTATATCCTGTTTTGCCTAAGAAGAGATGCCGGGAAAAGAACTCGACAAATGCGATCCATGGTGGAGGGTATATAAGATTCGGCCCGGCCGAACTTAGCACGCTTTTACTTGTTTCTTCTAACACCCCTTCATAATTAAGCAGCAGTCATTTTCAGCAAACCACAGACTTTTCAGCAGAAAGCCTGCCACTCTGAAATTGCAGTACTACTGCTGTAATAGCAGAACTAGTGCTACAATAGCAGCAAAATTAGGTACTAATATTCAGCAGATAGTGTTTGCTATTTTCAGCAAATTTTTTCTATGAGTGTATGATATAAATTAAAATAAAATATTGTATCTTATTAAAAAATTTAAAAATAAGGGTCAAATTTGACATACAATTTTACTAAATTGGATCTATTTAGATATTATTTGATA